>NC_044317.1:53601200-53902279 GCF_007474595.2 Lynx canadensis
GCCCTTATTCATGTCTTCATGCCTCTTCTCAGGTCGGCACTCGGTAGGCCCTTGGAACACAGAGTTGCTACCCAGATCCTGGCCCTGCCCGCGAGGGGCTCCTCCCGTAGTCTGGGGGACAGGGGCAGACCCCGACACCCACAGCATGTGCTCTGCTGGAGGTGACACAGGCAGTGTGGAGCCCAGAGGAGGCCCTGGAACAGCGCTGTCCCGCTGACATAGAGTATGAGCCACGGGTGTGGTTTCCACTTTTCCCGTAGCCACGTTTTTTGTAAAAGGAGAAAGAAACTGGCAAATTTAACTTTAATAATATGTTTACATAATCTGATACACCAAAATACTGTTATTTCGACATGTCTGGCATGGGTTTTTGTTTGTTTGTTTCTTTGTTTTAAGTATTTATTTTTGAGGGGTGCCTGGGTGGCTCAGTTGGTTGAGCGACCGACTCTTGATTTTGATCATGATCAAACTCAGGTCATGATCTCATGGTTCGTGAGTTTGAGCCCCGCGTCGGGCTCTGTGCTGACAGTGTGGAGCCTGCTTGGGATTCTCTCTCTCTCTCTCTCTCTGTCTCTCTCTCTTTCTCTCCCTTGTCCCCACTCCACGCCTTTCTCTACTCCTCCCCCACTTGCACTCTCTCTGTGTCTTAAAAAATTTTTTATTTTTGAGATGGGGTGGGCAGAAAGTGAGGGGGACAGGATCCAGATTGGGCTCTGTGCTGACAGCAGAGAGCCCAGTGTGGGACTCTAACTCACACACCGCAAGACCACGACCTGAGCCGAATTCGGACACTCAGTTGACTGAGCCACCCAGGCGCCCCAATATATTTTTTAATTTTTTAATGTTTATTTATTTCTGAGAGAGAGAGAGAGAGAGAGAGACAGAACATGAGCAGGGGAGGGGCAGAGAGAGAGGGAGACACAGAATCCGAAGCAGGCTCCAGGCTCCGAGCTGTCAGCACAGAGCCCGACACAGGGCTCGAACTCATGAACTGTAAGATCACGACCCGAGCCGAAGTCGGATGCCCAACCGACCGAACCACCCAGGCGCCCCGATATTGTTAAATTTTCAATGAAATATTTTACATTCTTTTCCCCCCCAGTCTCCCAGATCCAGTGTGTTTTTGCCACTTTAACCCCATCTCAGTCCGGAACAGCCACGTTTCAGGTGCTCAAGAGCTGCCCGGCTGGGAGCTCCCGTATTGGACAGCACAGCTCAGGGCCCGCTAAGCGATGCTCGTAATCTGAAGCGGGAGCCAAGGTTAGACAGTAAATATAAATAAAGTAGTTACCTGGTGTAAAATGTGCTTAGGGAAGACTTTTATTTTTAATGGTGGAAACAAGTATAAAGCATTGGCTGTGTTTTTTTGTGTTTTTGTTTTTGTTTTCAAATGTATTTATTTCTTTCGAGAGACAGGGAGAGAGAGGATCCCAAGCAGGCCCCGCGCTGTCAGCACAGAGCCCGAAGTGGGGCTCGAAGTCCCGAGCCGTGAGATCATGACCTGAGCCAAAATCAAGAGTTGGCCGCTTAACCGACTGAGCCACCCAGGCGCCCCAAGGCATTGCCTTTAAAAAAGTGGTCAGAGAAGGGCTCTTGGAGGAGGTGACAAGAGCTGAGACCCAGCTGACAAGGAGCTAACGATGGGCCGGGCAAAGGGTGCAGCACACGCAAGGCCCCTGAGAGAGGAGGGAACGTGGGAGGCCGTGGGTGGAACACACAGTGAGGTGGTGAGGGGTGACGTTGGTGGGGTGGCCGGGGCAGGGCCACAGGGCTTGGTAGCCATGGGGTGGAGTCCCCCCAGCAGGAGGCCGGGAGGCCAGGAAGGAGGCCGCTGCAGTGATTCGGGTCTGGGTGCGGTGGTCGTGGCGGGGGTCCCGCTGTTCTGTAGGTCAAGCCAAAGGGATGTGGCGACGGCTTGAGTGAAATGCTAACGCATCCGGGTTTCTGTCTGGACGAGCCGAGTGAGCCTGTCGAGGACAAGATGGTGAAGTCTGGCTCCGGTGGGACTGGGGGACGTGGGGAGGGACGCAGCAGGCGGCGAGGGTGGCCGAGAGACCCGGTCACCGTCCAGCCGGATTGCCCTGATAGAGGAGGTGCCCGAGCATCGAGGAGCACGGGGAGCACAGGACCTAGCCTCTGGGGTCAGGGAAAGTCCTCTAGACTCATCCCATCCATGGATCTTATCAGAAGAGTAGGAATGTCGCAGACAAGTTGGGGAGAGGTTGGCAGCCGGGAAATGGAGGAAGTGGGTCTGTGGGGCGACAGGATGTATGGAGGGACAGGAAGGGAGTGGACGAGGTCAGCACCCACAAGTCTGGCCTTGTGACTGGGATGCAGTGGGACCTTCATGACGTTGGGAACCTGGGGGAGGAGCAGGTTTTCAGGAGATGCTGAGCTCAGTGGGGATGGGGTAGGGGTGAGAGTCCTTGGGGACAGTTAGAAGGCAGCCGAACTATTCATTCATTCATTCATCCATCCATCCATCCATCATATATTTCTTGCCAGGCCAGTTCTGGGGGCTGGTGGTGGAGGCATAACCAGAGCTGTGGGTAGAGATAGGGGCTCCCAGGGTGAGTACAGTTCAGGGGCCACAGTGAGAGGAGGAAGGAGGGAGCAAGTCAAGGGTCATCCCAAGTTATGTGCCAGGCTTCTCCTCCGGGTTGTAAAGACCACTGAGCCATGATTCTCACCTCCGTGAAGCTCCCAGCTAGAGACGGGGCCCAGGCCTAACCTCAGCCCCAGGGCCCAAGGCCCCAGGGTGGCGAGAGTGTGCCCTTCCAGCAGGGAGGGGCCTTGCCAAGGAAAATGAGGACAGGGAGCTCAACTGTCTGCGACCTTCATCGCCTGCTCTGCCTTCTCCTCCCCAGGTAAGAGCAAGGAGGCGGAGATTAAGAGAATCAATAAGGAACTGGCCAATATCCGCTCTAAGTTCAAAGGTAGGCTGGTGGCCTGGACTCCTAGGGCTGGGAGAGGGGCTGGAGGCCTGGGTCTGAGGGAGGAAGGGATTGGGGACTGGGATACTTGGGACTCGTAGGCATGATCCTTCCTCATTCTGCCTCCCCTTTCCTCCTTCCTCTGGCCCTAGGGGACAAAGCCTTGGATGGCTACAGTAAGAAAAAGTATGTGTGTAAACTGCTGTTCATCTTCCTGCTGGGGCATGACATTGACTTTGGGCACATGGAAGCTGTGAACCTGCTCAGCTCCAACAAGTACACGGAGAAGCAAATAGTGAGTCCGGGTGGGGAGGGGCTGGGAGCCTGGACTTCTGGGTCTGAGGGAGGAGGGAGCTGGGAGTCTGGATTCCTGGGTCTGAGGGAGGAGGGAACTAGGAGTACAGACCCCAGGATGGGAGGGTTGGGGTCTAGGACCAAGTGGCCACAAGGCTCTCAGCCCCCCACCTCCTTCCTCACCCAGGGTTACCTGTTCATCTCGGTTCTGGTGAACTCAAACTCCGAGCTGATCCGGCTCATCAATAACGCCATCAAGAATGACCTGGCCAGCCGTAACCCGACCTTCATGTGCCTGGCCCTGCATTGCATCGCCAACGTGGGCAGCCGTGAGATGGGCGAGGCCTTTGCCGCTGACATCCCACGCATCCTGGTGGCTGGGTGAGCCACTGGGGACCCAGGAGGGGCGGGGTTTGGGATGGAATAGATAAGGTCCAGCCAAGTTTGAGGGTCAGAGAGGCTGTATCACCTGCCCAAGGTCTCCTAGCCAGGATGTGGGGGTAATGCCGGGCTTAGATCCTAGTGGCAGCCCCACGGTTCTCTCTCTTCATCTCACCAAGCCAACTCAATGGTGTGAAGCGACCTCCCCAACAAAGCCAGTGGGGTGTCTGTCTGATTAAGTGACCTTTAATAGCTAGCATAGAAGAGGTAGCAACCGTAAGTTATGTTGGTGACAGCCCTCCAGGACTTCTGCTTCTTCATTCATTCATTTAACAAACATCCGCCGAGCAGCTACTGTGCGCAAAGTGTCATGTTGATCGCAAGGGATACAGTCGTGACCAGAAACGGACACGGTCATCGCCCTCCCAGGCATTCATGGTCCAGAGTGGATTGAATAATTGCAGGATGAGCCATATACTTCCTCTCGGAACCATGCTGTGGGGCACGGGAGCCCATAAGGACATTTAGTTGGGCGCCTGACCTAGTCCGGGGGATGAGGGAGAGCTTCCCAGAGGAAGCGGCATCAGGCTGACACCTGGGCACGGAGGAGTGGTTGGCCGTGGAAGGGGGAAAGGCATGAGATGAGGGGCACTGGGGTAGGCCTGTGCGATCATCCTGAGGCTGGAGGTCACTCATCAAATGTTTTTTGAGGGCCTTCAATATGCTGGCACTGTTGTGGGTTTGGGGAGGCAGGAGGGAGAAGAGAGGACTGTTGTGCCCACCCTCAGGAAGCTTACATCTAGGGAGGGTACCCAAAGAGCAAATACGTACGTAAAAAAGTAAGATGAGTTCGGATAGCGATAAACGCTGTGAAGAAAACAAAAGTGGGTAGTGGGCAACAGGGGTCGTGGGGGCAGCAAGGGTGGTGGCGGAAGCTGCTTAAATAGACTCGTCGGGGAGGGTCTGTCCAAGGAGCTGACGCAATTTGAGACCGGAATGGTGAGAAGATAGTTATTTTAAAATGTTGGAGAATGTCCAAAGCAAAAGGAGCAGCAAGTGCAAAGGCCCTGAGGCATGAGCTCTCTGCATTCAAGGAACCAAGAGGCAGTGTCTGTGGCCGGAGTGCAGCGAACAAGAGAGAGAGAGGGGAGTTTGGATTTTATTCTAATTGAAATGGAAGGCAGTTGGTTTGTTTTAAGTAAGCACATGACATGATTGTCTTTGTAATTTTATTTTATTTTTTAACTTTTTTTAAGTTTATTTTTTAAAGGAGAGAGACACAGAGCGTGAGCGGGGAAGGGGCAGGGAGAAAGAAGGAGACACAGAATCCAAAGCAGGCTCTAGGCTCCAAGTTGTCAGCACAGAGCCCGACACGGGGCTTGAACCCACAAACTGCGAGATCGTGACCTGAGCCGAAGTTGGACGCTTAACCGACTGAGCCACCCAGGCGCCCCTGTAATTTTATTATTTTTTTGAGTTTATTTATTTTGAGAGAGACAGAGACAGTGCGAGTGGGGGAAGGGCAGAAAGAAGGAGAGAGAGAATCCCAAGCAGGTTCCGTGCTGCCAGCACAGAGCCTGACACAGGGCTCAAATCCACGAAACCGTGAGATCATGACCTGAGCTGAAATCTAGAATCGGATGCTTAACCGACTGAGCCACCCAGGTGCCCCTGGCTTTGTATTTTTAAAAGATCACCCAGCTTGGTATGGGAGAAGGTACAATGTGTATTTCTTTTTTTTTTTTTTTTTTTTTTTTTTTTTTTTAAATTTTTTTTTTTTTTCAATGTTTATTTATTTTTGGGACAGAGAGAGACAGAGCATGAACGGGGGAGGGGCAGAGAGAGAGGGAGACACAGAATCGGAAACAGGCTCCAGGCTCCGAGCCATCAGCCCGGAGCCTGACGCGGGGCTCGAACTCACGGACCGCGAGATCGTGACCTGGCTGAAGTCGGACGCTTAACCGACTGCGCCACCCAGGCGCCCCTACAATGTGTATTTCTAGTAGCGTGGTGGACTAGATTCATGACTGATGCTCTTGCTGAAACCCAACTATCAATGTTGGATAAAAGAAGAAAGGAAATATTCTTCAGCGTATTCAGAGCTAGTGAGAAAACGAGGAGCATACAGGCCACAAGCTAAGAAGGGCCTGGCACCTGGGAAAATGAGCAGAGTGCCAAAGCCAGAGTTTGCTTGGAGGGTGAACCTAGATATTGGTTTTGGGGCCCTGCGGCCTCTGGGAACAGGATACAAAGCTTGTCTGAGGAGAAGCTCCAGAGGCCACACTTCAAAGTGAGGGTGACCTAGAAATAAATCCCCTCGGGGACTATCAGCAAAATTACCTGTTTCGAACCTTGGCACGGAGCAGCCCACACACTGGTTTTCAGCCTGATTTTCCCCTACCTGGGCTGTCCACAAGTTCTGAAGCCAAACTTTAAAGTGATTTAAGCAGGTAGTAGCTGAGGCCTGACATAAGCAAACCAGCCTTTTCTGGAGAAGCCCGCCTTCACCACAGATGAAGCTCCCAGTTAACATGAGTAACACACAATCGAAAATCACTAAACACAGGCCGTGCAACACCATGAGGGAGAACCAGCAGAAAGGAAGCTGAAAATAATAATCAAATTGGAATATTCACATATAATGTAACATAAATATGTTTCATATGTTTCAGTAAGTAAGAAAACAGTTGAAAAACGGAAGTGCAAGCAGATCTGAAAAAGAAATGGAGAGTATTATTTAAGTGGTCTGGTTTAGCAGCCGGGTAGACAGAGCCAACGCAGATTTAGTAAACAGGCAGTAGAAATGATGAAATTCACCAGCATGCAGCCCAGAGAAACGAAGAGATGGAAAATTTAGAGAGAGAGGTTAAGAGTCATGGAAGATGGGATGCTTGGATGGCTCAGTCGATTAAGCGTCCAACTTTTGATTTCAACTCAGGTTGTGATCTCACGGTTCAGGAGTTCAAGCCCTGCATCTGGCTCTGCGCTAACAGTGGGGAGCCTGCTTGGGATTTTCTCTCTCTCTCTCTCTTTCTCTCTGCCCCTCCTCAGCTTGCTCTCTCTCTCTTTCAAAATAAACACATAAACATTAAAAAAAAAAAAAGAAAGAGTCATGGAAGATAGAGAAGGTCTAACAATGCCATCTAGAGCTCTAGCGAGAGAGAAGGAAGAGAAGGTGACAGGGCCGTTGTTTGAACGGGTAACGGCTGAGAATGTCCCAGAAACAGTGAAAGAGGCCAATCCTCAGCATCAAGCAGCTCAAGAAACCACAAGCAGAACTAGAGACTGGGGGCGGGGGGTGGTAGCGGGGAGACCACTGAGGTGTCTGTTGCCGTCCGGGTCAGAACGGCCGGGGGCTGGCTATGTTCGGGAAGTGACGCTGATGGGACGGGTTACGTGGGGGTAGGAAAGAGAGAGAGGATGAGGGTGAACAGGTGTGCGGATGACCAAGACTGGGGAGGAGCAGGGACTCTAGAGGCAGGACCTGAGCCAGGTTTGGCCACGTGGGACGTGAGGTGCCTATTGGCCATCTGGGCCGAGATGTCAGGTGGGCGACTGGATGGCGGGGACTCGAGGCTGGAGAGCGAGTGTGGGAGAGCCGTGCACGGAGCACTAAAAATGGCACGCGGGCCACACACAGCCTCTCCACGGTTCAAGTCGCTACATTAGACAAAGGAAGAACATAAACGCATGAAACTTATTTTAATATTTTAATTTCACCCAGTCACTCTAAAATATTTTCACGTTGACCTTGGATCAGCATGAAAATTATCCATGTAACCGTTCGTGTCATCACCACCTGTAAGCGTGATGCACGCACACGCACACACGTTGTGTTTCTGCTCGGGTTCTCCTCGCTTCCTGTGTCCAGCAGCCACACGTTGCTGGGGCCACCGTATGGGACAGCTCAGGATGGACAGTAATTAAAGCCACGGCCAGTTGAAGTGCCTCAGGGAAGACATGAGAGGGGACGAGGAGTGACCTAAGGCTAAGCCCTGGGGCAGCCCAGCCGGTCGAGGTCTGGCCAGGGAGATGGGAGGAGAATGTAGAACGGGCCATAGGGCGGGACTAGAAGAACCCTTCGCATGGACAGAGTGGTCAGTCGTGACAGATGCCGTTTTCGGTTTCTTTAAGATGAGGACAGGCAGGCACCATCGGCTTGGGTGAGACACAAGTTGCCGGCTACCCCAATGGGGAGAGCTTGGTGCCTGTGAGGGCCGAGAAGGAGGCCAGTGTGACAGACTCGTGGGCAGAGGCGATGTCCTAGTTGCCCACCAGGGAATGGATGCTGGGGGCTTGTGCCGCGCCAGAGTCAGCGGCCAGGCCGGGGATGTCTGAGTGCTTGGCTGGTCTCTCTCGACTCCCGAAGCTTGGCCTTGGCGGTGACGGGAGCACAGGGGAATGTATTTTTTTAGGTAGATTTTTTTTTTTTTTTTAATTGAAGATCAAATCCACATCACACCCAGTTCACTGTTTCAACTATTTTAAAGCATGCAGTTTGGTTGGGTTTTAGGATATTCGCAATGTTGTGCAACCACGACCACTCTCTTAATTCCAGAACGTTTCTTTAACCCCGGGAAGAAGCCCCATACCTGTTAGCCGTCACTCCCCATTGCCTTTGCCCCTCGCTCCAGGCAGCCACTCATCTGCTTTCTGTTGTGCTGGATTTGCCCACTCCGGACGTTTCA
Organism: Lynx canadensis; assembly: GCF_007474595.2. Classification (NCBI taxonomy): domain Eukaryota; kingdom Metazoa; phylum Chordata; class Mammalia; order Carnivora; family Felidae; genus Lynx; species Lynx canadensis. The sequence continues at coordinate 53,609,497 of NC_044317.1, forward strand.
GATAAACAGAAGCGCCCAACACGTGGCCTTTTGTGTCTGGCTTTTTTCACTTGGCATAATGTTTTCGTGGTTCCCCCATGTTGTATGAAGCTGTGGTTCATTCCTTTCTGTGGCCCAATAGTGATAGTCGGCTGTATTCATCCATCAGAAAGTTTCCACCTTTTGGTTTTTTTTTTTGGACTATTACGAATAATGTACACATGCATAGTGTGAACTTTGTTTTCAGTTGGTAGATGCCTGGGTGCAGGTTTGCCGGGTCATGTAGTATCACAGCTTTTTTAAAAAAGAAAGGCGGGGGCCCCTGGGTGGCTCAGTCGGTTGAGTGTCCGACTCTTGATTTCAGCTCAGGTGATCCCAGGGGTCTTGGGATCAAACCCTGCGTCAGGCTCCGAGCTGAGCCTGGAGGCTGCTTGGGATTCTCTCTCTCTCTCTGTCCCTCTGCCCTGCTCACGCGTGTGCTCTCTCTCAAAAAAAAAAAAAAAAAAAAGAAAGGAAACAAACAAAAAAAAGAAACAGTTATGGTAGAATTCCTTCCATATCCTTCACACCTGCTCCACTTTTCCCTACCTCCCTGTGCCCTGAATTTGATGGTCATAATTCCCACATGCCCCCTTGTCCTTTTATACCTGGGCACACACCCCTACATTACGCAGTTTTCAGCTTTACCTAACTAGTCACACCGTCTGTCTTCACGTTAACCAAGGTGATAAATAGCCCTTATTCCTCCATTTGGTGTGCGGCTGGACGTTCTCTTCCCTGTATCTGGAGGTGATGGTAGAGGTCACCTCCCTCGAGAGCTCTGATGAGGGTTCCTGTGTAGAAACACCTAGAGCAAAACATGGCCTGGGCTCAGGGCTCCTGACACATGGGCTGTAACAATGGTAAAAAGGTCATTAATGGAGCACCACTGGGACGGACCTTCTGCCAGTTTTGGTTTTAGTTTGACGACTGTCGGTCGGTGAACGTTCTCGAGCCATCAGCTTGAACACGCATGTGCGCCCTTCCCCAGGGTGGGTGTCCGGGAGCATATTGCCGGGCCTGGTCCGCGTCACTCCCAGGGGCACGCGGGCCAGGGGCGCCCACCACCTGTCCCACCCCACCCCCACCCGCTGTGTTCCTTTCCTGAGGGCCCGTCCCCGTGTCTGCACCCCCGGCCCGGCCGGCACGCACACGTCTGCCTGTCTGATGGGAGCATACAGAGCTGCTCTGTCGCCGCAGTTCGTGTTTCTGCTGCTCGTCCTGGGAGAGGTCTTTGCACCCGACCTTCGACTGGTGCAGGGACTTCCCTTGGTGCCCTCGGCCCGGGCTTTGGTTGAATCCTCTCCGGGAGAGCTGCACCTCGAGGCGGCCGCCCGGGCGCTCAGAACAGCTCCCGTGCCCCCTCTGTGCTCCAGGCCGCGCCAGCTGCTGGTCCTCGGTGCCGTTTCTCCATCCCCCAGCCCATCGGAGAGGGTCAGCGGCTTGTCCCGGAGCCGCGCCCCACAAGTCAGGACCTCGAGCACACGCATCTGGCCCCGGTTCCTCGGTTTGTCATAAGGAGGAGATGGACAGGGCGCCTGGGTGGCTCAGTCGGCAGAGCGTTTGACTTCGGCTCGGGTCATGGTCTTGTAGTTCTGTGCGGCTGGGGTCGCACTCACCTCCCCCCGCCAAACTGTGCCCCTGCAGGGACAGCATGGACAGCGTGAAACAGAGCGCGGCCCTGTGCCTGCTGCGACTCTACAAGGCCTCGCCTGACTTAGTGCCCATGGGCGAGTGGACGGCCCGCGTGGTGCACCTGCTCAACGACCAGCACATGGTGAGGCCCCCGCCCGCTCACCGGGAGACCCTTCTGCCTTGGACGCTCACGTAGAAGCCCAGGGAGTTCCGCCTCTGCCCTGATTCCCACCTGGATGCCCAGGGACCCCCACCTCTGTCCCTGCCTTTACTCAGGCAGCCAGAGATCTTGGTCCAGTGTCCTTAGTACCTGTCACCCACCCAAGTGTCCAGAAACCCCCACGTCGATCCCTGATTACCCCCCCTGACTGCCCAGGGATCCTGTCCAGCGTCCCCCACACCCATCACCCCCCCCCCCCCCGGCCCTTGAGCCTCTGCTTTCAGACCCACAGCCTGGACACTTATCCCCAGTCTGACCGTCCCCACCGCCCCCCAGCCCTGACCTGCCATTTGTCTGTCTCTGCAGGGTGTGGTCACGGCTGCTGTCAGCCTCATCACCTGTCTTTGCAAGAAGAACCCGGACGACTTTAAGACCTGCATCTCCCTGGCCGTGTCTCGCCTGAGCCGGGTGGGTGTGGTCTTGGCGCTGGCTGCAGGGAGGTGGCCTTCCCTGGAGGCTCTCTGTCCCCTGGAGCCCCTCTCTCGTCCCCCTCCTTCTCCCGGAGCGGCAGCCCCACCCAGTGGTGATGAACTCAGGCTCTGAACTAGGTTCATCCTGGCTCGGCCACTTCCAGAGAGGCTTCACCTCTCTGGGCCTCATGTCCCCAGTCTGTTCAATGGGGACACTCCCGGCGCCCACCTCACGGTGTAGCTGCTGTCAGTCCGTCTATATGGTGTTAGTATGAGCACCCGGGAGGTGAGAACAGCTCTCCGGATTCCCCCCCCCCCCCCCCCCCCCGCCCTCCTGTCTCTTACTTTCTCCTACTTCTCTTTCTCCTACATCTCCCTTCCTCTCTTTCCTTCTGCTTCTCTTACCACCTTCGCCCATGTCCTGGGAACATGCCCTGAGGCCTCCTGTGGGGACACAGATGAGTCAGCCTGAGCCCTGTCCTGTTCGGGGGGGGGAGGGGCACGCGGTAGGGCCGACAGTGTCCCAGATTTTCACAGGAGTGATCTGTGCTGTCACGGAGGTAGTGCAGGGCACTGTAGACCCCCAGAGGAGACACTTAACCCAGCCTGGCACTCTAGGAAGGCTTCCCGGGAGAGGTGATCCCTGAACTGAGACTTGGAGTGAATATGAACATTTCCTGGGCAGGTAAGGGGAGGCCTGGATTCTCAAGCAAAGAGAACAAACACACCAGCTCATTCAGTTGCTTTGTCATTCATTCACCATACATCTGAATACTCCTGTGTGCCAGGCTGGTCCGGGAGACACCTACAGTGACACTCGGGTCAGGGCACATACCATCATGGCAGTGGCCCAGAGCATGGTGGGAATGCTTCCCGGAGGAGGGGTGAGCAGGAGTTTGCCATAAGGAGAAGTCCCACACCCTTCTACTAATTCCCCACCTATTCCCCGAGCCTTTCTTTCTTTCTTTTTTTTTAATGTTTGTTTATTTTTGAGAGAGAGAAGAAGCAGGGGAAGGGCAGGGGTGTGGGGGGGAGAGAATCCCAAGCAGGCTCCACGCTGTCAGCCCTCTGAGCAAGGAGCTCACGGGAGGGAATTGGATCGGCAGAGACTTCCTGCCCTGCAGACGGCAGCACTGTCAAAAACTCGACGGGCACCATGCTAACTAATTCGGATGTAAATTTTTTTTAAATAAAAAATTAAATTAAAAAAAAGAAAATCGGCGAGCACCGCAGCCGAGGTCGTCCCTCGCTGTGTGCCCCCTGGCTTCCTCCCTCCCCTCCCCGAGCCTCAGATTCCTGCACCCCCTGGGGAAGGCAGTGTCACTCTGCCCCGCCCTTCCCTGTCCGGGCCTCACCCCCTCTTCCCGCCCCCAGATCGTCTCCTCGGCCTCCACCGACCTCCAGGACTATACCTACTACTTCGTCCCGGCGCCCTGGCTCTCGGTGAAGCTTCTGCGTCTGCTGCAGTGCTACCCGCCGCCAGGTACCGCTGAGCCCACCTGGCCGGGGATCCGGGGCCTCTGACCTGGCCGGGGGGGCTGTCAGGGTTTCTGCGAGGCTGCAGTTAGTAGGGGGGCAACCCAAAGAATCAGACAGATCGCGGCGTGTGTTGATCTGCTGTGGGCTGGGGTCGCTGGGAAGCCACGCTTGTGCTCTAGCCCTGTAACGTAGGGGCTGTTGTCACACCCATTTTAGTGAGGGGGAGACCGAGGCTTGGGAAGGAGGGGGTCCTTGCCCAAGGTCACCCAGCAGATCAGGGGGTGATTCCAGGCAGTGCCGTCTGGATTAGCATAGCTCTGTCAGAGGTGTCCGTGACCTTGTTGCTCAAGGTCACGGCCATGGTGTGGGTGATGCGCCCGTAGCGAGCCAGGTAAGGCACCGGGGGTGTCTATGTGCTCCCGACAGAGCCGGTGAGGGGGAGCCATCCCTGCAATACGCAAACAGGGAAACAGGTTCGGAGAGGCGACATCACCTTTCCAGGCCCAGGCCGTGACTAAGGGGCAGAGCCTGACTGCACCCTCTCGCTGCAAATCCCTCACTCCGCCATACGGGCCAGGGCTTCCCCTGAGCTCCCATATCCTCAGCTGTGTCACTTCACGGAGCAGTTTTGAGGGACCCTGTACTGAGGTGCTCAGAACATAGTAGGTGACCGATAAACCAGTTCCCTTCAGTTCGGCCAGGGTACCGAGCACCTGCTGTGGCCAGGGACCGATGTGCGGCCCTGCATCTTCACAGCCAACCGTGCGCATGAGCACATATCTGCGAACGCCTGGCCGTGTGTGTGAGTCTGCGCGTGTCTGCACGTCTGTGTGCGTACATGCACACACTAATGGGCTATATGAAGTAAGTGACACCAGAGGCCCCTCCCAGGCTGTGAGAGCCAGTGATGAATTTTATCGTGTGGCCCTGGCCTCGGGCCCTTTCTGGGCCTCTTTCTCATCCTGGAAGGAAGAGCTCAGGCAGATCTCTAGGCTCCCTTCCATCCCAGGAGCCCTGCCTCATCATTTTGGGGTGTGCCCAGAGCATGCACCTCACCTACTCTCACCCTCTCTGCATTGTAGGCATTTCATCCATGACTCTGAGCAAATGGTGCGCAGAGAGACTGAGGGGCCGTCTCCCGTTTACTTACAAGAAATTTTTTTAAGTTTATTCATTTGTTGTGAGAGAGAGACTGAGACAGCGTGAGTCAGGGGAGGGGTAGAGAGAGAGCAGCGCAGAGCCCGATGTGGAGCTTGAACTCACGAACCGTGAGATCATGACCTGAGCCGAAACCAAGAGGCGGACGCTTAACCGACTGAGCCACCCAGGCACCCCTATTTACAAGAAATTTTTTTAACGACGCATTATGAAAAAGTTTCCAGGATACAGACAAGTAGAGCGTCCCCGTCACCTGGACTTGACATTTTGCTGTACGCTTGCTCTTATTTTGCTAATTTTTTTCTTAAACATTTAAGTCAGTTACAGACATCATGATGTTTTTACCTTTAAGTATTTGTCATGCGTTTCTACAAACTGTAGGCATTTTTATTCACAGCAGTAATTCTGTGGTCACACTTAAAGCTAACAGTGGCTCCCCAGTGGCCTCGAGGCCACCGCAGATTTCCCTAATTTTCCCCAACATAGCAATCACAGTCTGTTCAGACTAGGATCCAATCAAGATACAAGCCCTGAGGGAGGCCTGGCTGGCTCAGTCGGTGAAGCACGCGACTCTTGATCTCAGGGTTGTGGGTTCGAGCCCCACGTTGGGCATAGAGGTTACTTAAAAATTTAAAAAGAAAAAAGAAAAAGACAAGTATCAAATTTAATTATCTCTCATAAATCTGTCTTAAATCTGTAAGGAATTGTCCCTTTATTCTGTGACCCTGGATTTCACCCCAATTTTTTATTATGAAAAACTTCAAACATGAAGAGAACTTGTGAGAACAGAGTAGTGCACGCCTAAGCCCCGCCCCAGACCCAGCAGAGACCGTTAACACTGCTCTGCACGCCCTCAGTTGGCTTTGTTCTCTCAAACACCCGCTTGCTCAGTTACTTGACGTAAGTTGCACACATCACAACGCTCCCCTCCCCCAAGTCCACCTGTACACATTTCATGAGACCGAGAACACGGCGCAAAACCACGGTGCCCCTGTCGCACCTGGGAAGATTCAGAATCTCTTCACAGTGTCGACTGGCTGTCCAGGCACCATGCAAACCACCCTCGTCCACAGCTTTGTTTGTGTGCCTTAAAGAAAAAAAAAAAAAAAATACAGTACAATCTACGACCACGGCTTAAATTTCATCAGGTCTTTGTCCCTGTTTGTGGCCTGGAAATAGCCCCCCACCCCCCACCCCCTCGCTCCCTGTTTTTGAAGAAGCCGGGAGGGTTTTGCCTTGAAAGGGTGTCCCGCATTCTGGATTTGGCCATAGCTGCCTCGTGTCCTGTTTTTTGTTCCTCTGCCCCGTGAGCCGCCTGAGACATTTGGGCGCAACAATTTTCGCTGGAACGCTTGACAGCTGGTCTTGTGTGTTTGGTTATTTAATTTTTGTTAATGTTTGTTTATTTTTGAGAGAGAGAGCACAAGCTGGGAAGGGGCAGAGAGAGAGGGACAGGATCAAAAGCAGGCTCTGTGCTGACAGGGCAGTGACAGCCTGATGTGGGGCTCGAACTCACGAGCCGTGAGATCTTGACCTGAGCCGAAGTCAGACGCATAACTGACTGAGCCACCCGGGCGCCCCTTGCCGGCTGTTCTGTCCACGTGGTGCTGCCTCGCATTCCACAGAATGGCAGTTATGGGTGTTTGTATGGACTTCCGGTCGGCGTCTGTCTGTCTCAGGTGCTCAGACCGCTCCTTAGGGAGACCCAGGTTTCACAGTGTCTCCCAGGATGGTTTCTGGAGACTTCTTTGTTCTGTGAGAAGCCTGAAGGGTGTCGGTGCTGCAGAAGGGGAAACTGAGGCTCACCGGGGTGGGTGTCAGCACAGAGCAGGACAAGAGCCCGGGTCTGGAGTCGTGTCTTCTGCTGCCTTGCTGCCACACACACCCCCTGCCCCCCGGTCACCTGGAGACCAAGGATGAGCTTGAGGGAGCAGAGACCCCAGGCCACGGCTGCAGGGCCCACACTTCCAGTGGAAGATGAGCGCCGTGGGGTGGCCCCTGCTGAGCCGACAGCTCAGCCTGGGACATGCCCTCCGTTTCCCCAGAGGATGCTGCCGTGAAGGGACGGCTGGTGGAGTGTCTGGAGACCGTGCTCAACAAGGCCCAGGAGCCGCCCAAGTCCAAGAAGGTCCAGCACTCCAACGCCAAGAACGCCATCCTCTTCGAGACCATTAGCCTCATCATCCACTACGACAGGTGCCTGCCTGGGGGCTGGGGCCCTAGACTCCTGCGTCCTAGGAGGACGGGTCTGGGGGTCGTGACTTCTATGTAAGAGGACGATGAAGCCATCCAGATTGGTGCGGGATCCCCTCCTGGAAAGCAGAATTCCCGAGTCTCTTCATGTGGGCCCAACGCCCAGATGTCTGCATCACCAGAGGGGCCGTGACGGGGATGGAGGGCGAGAGTTAAGATCCAGGTCCTGAGGGTGATGTGGGATGGGTCAGCTGGGCCCAGGTCCTCCAGCCTCTCATGTGCCCCCTCGTCCCGTCTCTGTTGCGCTCTCGCTGGCAGTGAGCCCAACCTCCTGGTGCGAGCCTGCAACCAGCTGGGCCAGTTCCTGCAGCACCGGGAGACCAACCTCCGCTACCTGGCCCTGGAGAGCATGTGCACGCTGGCCAGCTCCGAGTTCTCCCACGAGGCGGTCAAGACCCACATCGACACGGTCATCAATGCCCTCAAGGTATGACACGTCGGAGCTGGCCTGGATCTCTGCTCCCGGGGAGAGGCGTGGGGCTCGGAGGCCGTCGCGGAGCCTGGACCGTCCCCCACCTGCTCTCCTCCCTCAGACGGAGCGGGACGTCAGTGTGCGACAACGGGCGGCCGACCTCCTCTACGCCATGTGCGACCGGAGCAACGCCAAGCAGATCGTGTCGGAGATGCTTCGGTACCTGGAGACGGCCGACTACGCCATCCGCGAAGAGATCGTAAGTCCGGGAAGGAGCTGGGCACCCGGGTCCCACGGAGGAGGGGGCTGAGGTTCGGGACTCCTAGGGTCTCCAGCCCGGGACAGCGGTGAGCCCGGGTGCGGTCATTCCACACTTTGCCCCGCGGGGACACGCGCGCGTGCGCACACCCTCACGCGGCCTCCCTCCCTGGCCGGCAGGTCCTGAAGGTGGCCATCCTGGCGGAGAAGTACGCGGTAGACTACAGCTGGTACGTGGACACCATCCTCAACCTCATCCGCATCGCGGGCGACTACGTGAGTGAGGAGGTGTGGTACCGCGTGCTGCAGATCGTCACCAACCGCGATGACGTCCAGGGCTACGCGGCCAAGACCGTCTTTGAGGTCGGCACCCCCACCTCACCCGCACCGCGGGACGCCGAGGCAGAGGCAGGACAGCCGGGGCTGAGGGACCAGCCATCCCGGGCCACCATCCTGCTTCATCCTCCTCAGAGCAGTGTCTTGGCCTCCCTGGGCCACCGGCAGGCCCCGGGGGCCAGTGTGGGGGTCGGCGGGGTGTCGTGTGCGGGCCACCCAGCGTGTGTGTGGTCACTGATCTCCGGGTGCTGGCAGGTTCCCACTCCCTCGGCCCCGAGAAAGGCGGGACGCGTGCCGTCCGATTTACCACCGGGGGGGGGGGGTGGGGGGGGGTGGGGGGGGGTGGAGGGCAGTCACGTGACCGGTCTGTGCCTCAGTTTTCCTATTACACCCCCACCCCCACACATACACACACATCATAGCAGGGTGAGAGTTCCACAGGTTCATAGGAGTCCGGCGCCCCAAGCAGCCCTGAGTCTGGGTGCCTGCTCGTCGCTGTCGTCACCCGCCCTGTCCCTGCCTTTGCAGGCGCTCCAGGCCCCAGCCTGCCACGAGAACATGGTGAAGGTCGGCGGCTACATCCTCGGGGAGTTTGGGAATCTGATTGCTGGGGACCCCCGCTCCAGGTGAGAGGAGGGGTGAGCACCCGGCACTTCGAGGAGTCCGGGGCTCGGGGGACCCAAAGAGTCTCAGGGTCAGTGGCGACGGGGCTCCCAGGAGCCTCTGGGACAGGGTGTCTCGTGATGGCCGCCGCCGGGGTGGCCTCTGAGGGGGGCAGCAGGGCCCCCGGCGGGGCGGGGCGCACCTGCTGACGCGCCCCGCTCCCCGCAGCCCCCCGGTGCAGTTCTCTCTGCTGCACTCCAAGTTCCACCTGTGCAGCGTGGCCACGCGGGCCCTGCTGCTGTCCACCTACATCAAGTTCATCAACCTCTTCCCGGAGACCAAGGCCACCATCCAGGGCGTGCTGCGGGCGGGCTCCCAGCTGCGCAACGCTGACGTGGAGCTGCAGCAGCGCGCCGTCGAGTACCTCACGCTCAGCTCGGTGGCCAGCACGGACGTCCTGGTCAGAGCGCCGGCCCCCGCGCGCCCCTCCCGCACCCCTGAGCCTTGGCCGCCCTCTCCTCCGCCACCGAGCCGTCCCTGACCCGCCCTCGCCCTCCCACCCCACAGGCCACGGTGCTGGAGGAGATGCCGCCCTTCCCCGAGCGCGAGTCGTCCATCCTGGCCAAGCTGAAACGCAAGAAGGGCCCCGGGGCCGGCAGCGCCCTGGATGATGGCAGGAGGGACCCCAGCAGCAATGACGTCAACGGGGGCGTGGAGCCCACCCCTAGCACTGTGGTGAGTCCCTCGGCCAACGAGGGGGTGGGGCCTGCCGGGCACTGCCCGTTCTCACCTCCACCTGCACCTTCCCTGCAGTCAACGCCCTCGCCCTCTGCCGACCTCCTGGGGCTGCGGGCAGCCCCTCCCCCAGCCGCACCCCCAGCGACCTCGGGTGCAGGGAACCTCCTGGTGGACGTCTTCTCCGACGGCCCGGCTGCCCAGCCCAGCCTGGGGCCCACGCCCGAGGAGGCCTTCCTCAGGTACTACCTGCCTGGGCCCCGGGCCGCCCCTTTTCCTTCTGCCCCCTCACAGCCCCCTCCTCCCTCCCTGTCCCTGTGCCTCTGTCGCCCTGGCTGCCACTTCCCCGGGCCTCCTCTCTCCCTCTGGCCACTCTGTACTCTTGGCTGACCCTGGCCACACTGTGTCGTCCTTCCCCGTAGCCATGTCTCAGCCTGCTTTTCCTTCTCTCTTTCCCTCCTCCCTCTTTCTGTCTCCGGCCCTCTGCTGCCTCTCTGGGATTGGCTGCCTGCCACGCCTGTCTTCTCTTGTCTGCTCTGGGATTGGATGGCCCAGCGAGCTGGAGCCGCCTGCCCCTGAGAGCCCCATGGCTTTGCTGGCTGACCCAGCTCCAGCTGCTGAGTAAGGGGTGGCCTCAGGGTTGGGGGGCAGATTTGCGGCCCCTGGGAGGGATAGGGGACTTCGAGCCCTCATCAAGGGGTTCCTGATGAGCTGCAGAGGCCCGGATTTGGAGGGGAGTGAAAGCCGGGGTCCTCTGATACGGGGGCAGGGGTGGGGGCACACACCAGTGTCCTGTTTCCATGAGAGACAGTCACCAGTCTGATTCTGGGGTCCTTTGGGGGGAATCTCGTTATGTGGATTCTGGGGTTCTGTCCTTTTGGGGGCTCCTGTCTCTCACCTTTAGCTCTGGGTCTTCTCCTCTAGCCCCCCCAGCCTCTTCCCATCTCACTGCTTTCTCCACCTTGCAGCCCAGGTCCTGAGGACATCGGCCCGCCCATCCCAGAAGCGGATGAGCTGCTGAATAAGTGAGTCAGGGGAGGGCTCAGGGAGGGGAGTGGGGACAGGTGGGGAGCACGGGGAAGGGCCTCGTCGACAGGCACTCCTGGCCTCCTGAGCTGCCCGACACCCCACCCAGGTTCGTGTGCAAGAACAATGGGGTCCTGTTTGAGAACCAGCTGCTGCAGATTGGAGTCAAGTCCGAGTTCCGGCAGAACTTGGGTGTGTCTGGTGCTGGGGGCGGGGTGGTTGGGCTGTGGGGATGGGGTTTCGGTGACCCCTGGGCTTGGGTGGTACCTGGAGAGGAGGCTGAAGGACCTCAGATGGAACCCTGCCCCTCCCCACCCTGCGCAGGCCGCATGTATCTGTTCTATGGCAACAAGACATCTGTGCAGTTCCAGAACTTCTCGCCCACTGTCGTCCACCCCGGCGACCTCCAGACTCATATCCTTCCGGCCTGGCCCAGCCCCCTCCCCTGAGCCTGGCCCCTCCAGGCCTGCCTTCCTGGCCACTGGGAAGCAGATGGACCCAGGTCCAGAGCCCTGTTCGGTCGTCTTACTTGAAAGCCTAAGCACCTGGTTACTTTGAGGCTTAGTGTCTGTGATACCGGGGCGGGCCTCTTCTCCCCAGGACAGCCTGCAGACAGGGAAGCGATGGGATAGGTATGCCTCAGCTTGTCTCTGTCAGGCCTCTTTGACCTCGTCCTCCAAGGAGCTCCACACCCAGGATTCCAGTACCTCCTGCGCCCAAGAGCCAGGCCTGGGGGTCTCGATGCTGACCAGAGCCCTCTTGTGTCACCTGAGCCCGTCACTTTGCCTCTGTGAGCCTTCCTGTCCCCTTCTCATAGTGTTGTTTTGAAGATCGGTGTCGTTGGAAAACTCTGGAAGGGTGGCTGACATAAAGGAAAGGGTCAGTCCCCTCTCCTTTCTCTGATAGTGGTTTCCACGCCCATGAAACTACAGGGGTTAGACCCCAAAGCTATGATTTTCAGTCCGTTGCCTCGTGCATCGATGTTTCCAGAGAACTCCCGTAGGCTCAGCTCTGTGCTGGGCATGGGGGGAGGAGAAGGGCGAGAGACGCGTAAGACCCCATCCTTGCCAACTTGAAGGGAGACGTGGTAACGCTGCCGGTTTTTTGTGCACCTACCGTGTGCCAGACACACTGATAAGTGCTTGTCCTGGATTATTTCATTGAATGCTGAGGACACTGTCCATTTTGCAGATGAGGCTAGGAGGTAAAGTTGCTTGCCCATAGTCACCGAGGTGGTAAGATCCAGGATTCAAACTCAGGTCAGCCATCACAGCCCCGGAAGGGCTTCCACCCCGGTAGGGTGCGACATGCCATAATGGAGGTCGCTGAGCCCATGGTAGAAAGCCAGAGTAGGCACCCGGGCGGTGGTCGAAGGTCTCACTAAGGAGGGACTTTGGGCCTTGTGGTATGAGTCCGGGATGGCGGGACCAGCTCCTCAGAGGCTTGCAGGCTGGGGCCGCGGGGAAAGTTCAGAACCATCAGGGGTTCATGGCCACGACCGCCGGGGCCGCCGCCTCTTTCCGGCTTCCTTGACCACAGGCGGGCACAGCTGGCGGTGCAGACCAAGCGCGTGGCCGCGCAGGTGGACGGCGGGGCGCAGGTGCAGCAGGTGCTCAACATCGAGTGTCTGCGGGACTTCCTGACGCCCCCGCTCCTATCCGTGCGCTTCCGGTGAGTCTGAGTCTGGCTGGGCACTGCCGAGCAAGCGGGCACGGTCTCCTGGATGGGGGCGGGGCCTGATGGAGCCCTCCTTGCCACCCCTCCCTCTAGGTACGGGGGCGCCCCCCAGTCCCTCACCCTGAAGCTCCCCGTGACCATCAACAAGTTCTTCCAGCCCACAGAGATGGCGGCCCAGGACTTCTTCCAGCGCTGGAAGCAGCTGAGCCTGTGAGCAGCGGGGGGCGGAGCCACAGCCACATCTGGGGAGGGGGTGGGGCCTTGACTTGACCTGACTTGACTTTGAACTGACCTGACTTGAACTTCCTTCTCCCCCCCATCCCCAGCCCCCAACAGGAGGCTCAGAAAATCTTCAAAGCCAACCACCCCATGGATGCAGAAGTCACTAAGGCAAAAGTGAGTGACAACTGAGCAAGACAGGAGAGGGGCCCCTAATTCGGATCTGGGGAACCGTGCCCATTTTTCTGTGCCTCTGTTTTCCCCTCTGTAAAGCGGGGCCGGTTCCCACAGGCAAGGGTTTTGGGGAACTGGCTCACTACGGCCTGGTTGCTGCCGGATCGGCACTCTCTGATGGCTCCCCTTCTCTCGCCCCAGCTCTTGGGGTTTGGCTCTGCTCTCCTGGACAATGTGGACCCGAACCCCGAGAACTTCGTGGGGGCTGGAATCATCCAAACGAAAGCCCTGCAGGTGGGCTGTCTGCTCCGGCTGGAGCCCAATGCCCAGGCTCAGGTGAGTGGTGGTCTGGGAGGCGTCACCCCCTGACTGGTTGTACGTTCTCTGTGTCCCTGTGTTCTCTATGCGCTGTCTTCCTCTCCCCTTCCCTCCTGATTTTCACCTCTCCGCATCTCCCCCCTTCTGGTTCTGGCTTTTGACCTTTCACCCTCTACCTCCTGTGTCGCTTCCATTCCTGCCTCTCATCCCTTCGATCACCTTTCTGATCCCTTTGCCCCTTTTCTCTTGTCTCCCTTATATCCTCCTCTCCCGGGCTCTCCGACCCCTCTGCCTCCTCTCTGAGTCCACGCCATCATGTCCCCCACCCAGATGTATCGGCTGACCCTGCGCACGAGCAAGGAACCCGTCTCCCGTCACCTGTGTGAGCTGCTGGCCCAGCAGTTCTGAGCCCTGGACTCTGCCCCCGGGGATGTGGCCGGTGCCGGGCAGCCCCTAGGACTGAGGCAGCTTTGGTGGATGGGGCAGGGAGGGGACCTCCATTGGTGACAGGGAAGACCCCAGGGGTGGGGGAATGCCTGGGACCTTCCTCCGGCCTTTTGTATTTTTATTTTTGTTCATCTGCTGCTGTTTACATTCTGGGGGGTTAGGGGGAGCCCCCTCCCTCCCTTTCCCCCCTAAGCACAGAGGGGAGAGGGGCCAGGGAAGCGGGCGCCTCCTCCCCTCCCACCCCACCCCATCGTAGCCCCTCCCGCCCCCTCCCCGTCCAGGGGCTGTGTATTATTGTGAGCGAATAAACAGAGAGACGCTAACAGCAGTGTCTGTGTTCATGGCTCGGGCCGAGGGGTCAGAGGAGCGGGGTGAGGGCGTGGAGAGTGTGGGTGGCCAAGCTCCGCAGCCCATGGGTGGGGCTCTGGGCGGACACCAGCAGCAGCAACCGCCGTGGCCCCAACTGCAGGGCCACCAGCCGCCATCCTGTGCCTGGCTCCTCGGGCCCAGACACCAGGTAGCAGGCTCTCGGCACCTGGGCCCTCTGGGCTGCATCCTCCGCCTTGTCCTCTGGTGTCCCCGGCTCTGGAGGAAGGACAGGAAGGGCCAAGGTGACCAGTGGGGCCTGGGCAACTAGAACACCAACCCGCAGGAGCGACGCCACATCCCGGGCCTAAATTCGACTCCTGATGGGTGGGGGCCTCATGGCTCCAGCCGGCTGTCCGTTGACTGAAGAAGGCCATGGAGTTCACCGCCCCCCCCCCCCTTCTTCCCAGCCGGCCGACGCCCCCTCTTCCCTGGGGATACTGTGTGCGGCCCCGGACAAGCCGCTTAGCAATACAGACCACAGACACACAGGTCACCCCTACCCGGTACCAGGCATGGGGCTCCCTTCTAACCTTACCAAGGACCCCGCCCCACTTGACCCCGGGAAGGGGGGGGGGGGGGGGAGGGACAGACCTCTGTCCCTCCCAAGTAGAGCCCTTTACCATCTTGCTACATCCATCGGGATCTTCACTGGGGTTGTAGAATCATCCTAGGTCCCTTCCTTTGTCTCTGTAGGGCCTCGTGGGTTGCAAGACAACTTTCCCTTCCTAATCCAGGCTCCGTGGGATGCCCCCCACCCCCGCCGGGGGGGGGGAGGGGGGCAAAAACTGCAGACAAAGCCTGTACTTTGAGCGGCTCAGTGGTGAGTGTGGGTATGGGAACCAGGCTGCCTCTGTGTGAACGCCGGCTCTCTGCTGCTTATCAGCTGAGCCTCTGTTTCCTCATCTGTACTATGGGAATGAGGATATAACAGGCGGTATCCCTCACCTATGAGGATGAAGTGAATCATTACGTACATAAGCCCTCGGCAAGAGATTCAGTGTCGGTGTTAACTACCAGGATCGCCCAGTAGACTCTGCAGTCTGCAGGCTGGGACCTCCCTGCCCCTCCCCATCAGTGTGGATGCCCCGTCCTCCCCGCCGTGATCTGAGACTCGCTGTCCCGCAGTGTGCGAAGCAGGCACTTTCGGCCGCTGACCTGGTGGGAAGTGCGCGGCGGTGACCAACGAGTAGAAGGAGCGGAGGAGGCGCCTGCGCTGCTCAGGAGAAGGCTCTGGAGGGGGGAGAGAGACCAGGTGACCGAGAGTTCCTCCACGGCCCACGCCCCTCCCAGCCCCGCCCTCGCCAGTCACCTTGATCCCCAGAGGGCTCCACGGTGAAGAGGCAACGTTTCAATTCCAGGTGGAGGAGTAGCAGCCTGCGAGAAAGGGGGTGTCACGGGCGGGGAAGAGGGGATGAGGGCCCCCAACCCACGCGCCCGACCAAACCCTACCCGAGGACGTCCACGTGCAGGGGGAAGCCAGCGGGCAGCGCTCGGGGTCCCAGCGGCACGCAGGTCCGCAGCGGGTCTAGCACTGGCTGCCACCAGCGGTCCAGAAGCTGAGGCGGGGCCGGTGGGCGAGATCAGGGGCGGGTACCAGGGGAGGGGGCGTGGGCAGGGAAGAGAGGAGGGGCCCACGAGGGCGGAGGACAGAGGGGACCAAGGAGGGGATGAGAGCGAAAGAGGGACGGGGCTGGCGTGAAGGTGATTGGAACGCAGTCCACAGGAGGCGGGGCCTACAGGAGGGGCAGGGCTGACGGAGAGCGGGTCCAGCGCGGAGAGAGCGCCGGCCGGGCGAGGTGGTGAGGGGGCACAGGGGCCCGCGGCAGAGGGCGTAACGGGGGAAAAGCGGGGACACGCCAGGATTCACCTGTGGATCCAGCCGGCTGAGGGGAGGGCGCGGCCCGCAGAGCAGACACAGCTCCAAGCCCGGCAGCAGCGTCAGGGTCAGAAGCCGGTGCGGGACCTGAAGCGGGGCGCGGGATGGGCCGGCCGGAGCCCCGCCCCTCCCCACCGAAGCCCCGCCCCCTCACGTCTCGGGCCCCTTCGTCCCTTCTAGCTCGCCCACCGCAGGCGCAGAGCCCCCGCAACTCACCGTGGGACTCCCGTGTGGCAGGTACACCGGGTAGTCGCGAGCGGCCTGAGGCGGCAAGGACCCCACCAGCCAGGGGAGCAGCACGGCCTCCGGCGTCCCCAGCCGCCACCAGCTCTCCGTTGCTGCGACCACCCGGCCCGACACGACCAGGCTGCCAAAGGCCGTGCCTGCTGCCTCAGCGAACCCAGAGAGGGCTTCCTGGATAAGGCAGGCAGGCCGAGTCAGGAGTCAGGGGACACAAGCAAGCAGGGGCAGCGACGATTTTCCCAGGTGGGCCAGGGGTGTGAAGAAACTGGCATGCTCGCCTGCCTCACCCTCCCAGGGCCTGGGTTCCTTCCCCTTCACATGCAGGTACCATCCCCAAGTCACATTGTAAAGTGAGATTAAACAGGTAACGTGCCTGCTCCCTGGCCTGACAACGTGCTACTGAAGCTACCGGTTACAACAGCCCAGTGGCGGCTTATTGAAACCTACTACGTGCCAAGTAGGCGCAATCGACAGCCTACCCCAGCTCAGAGAGGTCAGGTCGCCTGCCCAGAGTCCCTCCGCTGGGAGGCGGCCATGCCAGGTGACTCAACAGGAGCCGTAGTTAAGGAAGGATAGATAGAGATCCACTGGCAAAAGGACCAGCATGTGCCAAAGCAAGGAAGTTGGGAAGCTGTTGGGATTCGTGGGACCCACGAGGCAGCTGGGCGAAGGCGGACTGTGGAGTTAGCAGAGGTCGGGGTGAGCTCGTTGGTGGGTTTCAGATCCCACAGGTCCTCAAACACCAGGCTGAGGGCATGGAAGCTGGTCCTGGGGGCGATGAGAGCCACCGGAGGGCTGTGAGCTGGGGAGGGGCGGGGTCAGCCCTGGGTGTAGAAAGACCCTTCTGGGGCCAAGTGGGGGGTTGGGGTTGGCCCAGAGGATGGGAAGAGGTTGAGGCAAAGGCCCGGGGGTAAGAGGATCAGGACTAAGCCAGGGCCACAGTGACAGGTTCAAGGGTTCCCAGGCATCCTCAGTACCTGCAGGAGAGACACCTCTGGAGGAACCACACAGTCCACACACTGGGTCAGGTCCCCGATGCGCTCAGAGTCCCCCAGGAAACTGTCAACGAGGCGGTAACTGGCCTAGCAGAGGGGAGAAGGAAGGGGCTTAAGGACCCGGATGGCCCCCAGATCTGCCGCCTCCCCTTCAGAAAACTAGCCCCGCGGAGCCTAGCTCTGGGGTCAGATGACCAGGCCGCCGCAGAGGCTGCTGGGAACTGTAGTTCCCAAATATCAGCGACGGGGCAAGCTAACTTCCATCCTCACGTCCTGAAGCCTCACCCTCAACTCCTTCTTCAGCCTCTCTACGTTGCGGATATTGGTCAGTTCTTCAAGCCCCACAAGAAGAACCTAGAAGAAGCAAATAAGAGAGGAGGGGCTGGGGATCTGGACTCCTGGCGTGAGGGAGGAGGATACTGAGAAGTCAGGTTCCTGGGTTTGGGGAAGAGGGCTTAGGGAGTCTCACCATGGCCCCAAACACCATCTGGAGTAGCCTCTCCAGCCTCAGCTCCGAGGTGCCCTCCTCAGATGACAGAACAATGAGGGTGATGCTGTGAGAAAGGGGGCCAAGAAGCGAGAATGAGTCCAGGCCTCAGAAACAGGGCAGTGACTCGATCTTCTGCCGGCTACGTCTTCTGCCAGCCAGCACAACCCGCTCCTTGTACAGAGAAACCCAGGAACAAAGATTCCACAGCCAAGTAAACAGCTGGCCGTGGAGGCCATCTTCGACAGGGGCTATCATCCGGGCCCTGTGCCTGCCCCCAAGCTACCACGTGGAGACCTGTCATGGAAGTTTTTCCACACCACGGTCGTGTCCTCGGTCCTTGCAGAGCTCAGCTGCACCTCAAGATTCTGCCCAAACATGTGTACGCCATTGAGAGAGCCGATGACCGAGAACGGGAGCTGGGGAAAAGTTGGGGACATTAGACGGGAGCCCCCAAACCCTCCACCTTGGGACCCAAGTGTCCGGGGCCCCAGCCCCCTCCTCTTTCTGGATCCCCTGGCCCCTCCTCCTCTGGGAACCAGGATTGTTGGTCCATTCATTACACTCGTGGCCCTCTAACTAAACTCAACTCTGAAACTTCTCCAGACCCTATTCCCTTGCAGACCCAGAGTCCACGTGCCCAGCCCCCTTCTATTTTGGAGATCCAGGCGTCCAGGGCCCCACCTGCTGGCGGGCGGGGGCGCCGCCGCGGCTGCTTCTGCAGAACAAGGGGACTCCGCTGGAGGCCGCGAGGCAGAGCAGATGCACGGTGCCCTCCGTCCCCTCCTCGCCCATTTGGAACCCCCTCCGGTCCCCTCGTGGGGGCAGTCAGTGACCACCTTGGAACATGCCCATAGTCACGCCAAGTCGGCAGGCCGGTCGGCCATCCGAAGCCGCCAGAGGGCGAGATGGGGAGCTGATTGGCAGAGAAGTAAATTCCCGCCTTCTCCATCCAACTCAAACCCACCCTCAGTCCCTATTCCAGCACCTCCCCCAAGCCCCGTTAGGTTCTCTTCCGCCCCAGCCGGAAGTCACATACCCCTAACAAAGATGGCGCCTCTGGGGCTTGCAATGCTTCGTAGTTTCTCCCTGAAATAGTTCGGCTGACTCCATGTATTTAGAGAAGAGAATGAAGAGCCCGGCTTGAAGGTAGTGACGGCGCCCAGGCGTTGTCTAGCAAGCGTCAGGTAGGCTAGGATGTTTTACATTCTAAAGTGATAAACAGCTGTGCCCGACTCAAAGATGGTGACGGTGCCGGGGCGTTGCCTAGCAACCCCGCGTTCCGTCTAATTTCCAGGCTAAGACTGTATAGAACTGTGCCCCACTCAAAGATGGCCGCATGACGAATCTCGAGCAAAGCCGAGAAAAATACCATCTCCCCCTTCCCCCTCGCGGATGGTTTGGTCCGGCGAACGTTGCCTAGTAACCACCAGAGGAGAAGGTTGTTTTTGTTGTTGGAAAAAGAAAGACGAAATCCTTTATTTTCTAGAATCACAAAAATAACCTTATTTTTCTAATAAATGTATACACGCTAGTGTAGCACGCCGAACGTGAAAATAGCCCCCACTTTCCCGAGATAAAAGGTTGACATTTAACACAAAATATTCACCCATTGTTGACAAATATGATCACTGTGCTAATGTTGCCTTCAAACTTTTTTTTCTCCTCAGACCGCATAAATACGCCGTTTTTGTATAAATGTCTTTTGATAATCAACATTACGGATGTAAGCAGATCGATTTAGCCAATCCTGTATTGACATACATCCGTTTCTTTCTTCTGTGTGTTTAAAGTAAACTGATAAAGTAGAATTTCATTTAGTTATGAATTTAATCAACTAGAACTTTTTTGCTTTGTGAGAACAGTGGCCTGCATGCGCCCAAATGTATTTGCAAAATATATAGTAATGTTAAAAAACATTTGTTTCCTGAAAACCTGTTTTGCCTGCATTCTGGATTTGATGTTTAGTAGCTGATACGAAATATATTAAGAGGTTTATTCTCACACTAAATTACATCAAACTTCTAGAGGAATAAACATACATAAAATAATAAATGAAGTAACATATCAGTTTCTCCCTGCCGTTCTATGAATTTTCTTCAGTCCATATTTATTTTAAAAAATTTTTAATATTTATTTTTGAGAGAGAGACAGAGCTTGAGTGGGGGAGGGGCAGAGAGAGCGGGAGACACAGAATTCAAAGGAAGCTCTGAGCTGTCAGCACAGAGCTCGACGTGGGGGCTCAAACTGATGGACCCTCAAGATCAGGACCGGAGCCGAAGTCGGACGCATCTGTTGGGTGCTTAACCGACTGAGCCACCCAGGTGCCCCCAGGCAATGTGTCTTTGTAATTACATAAGTGTTGATGACTCATCTGCCCTCCTGTTTCCTTCTTGCCCCTCAAACTATCCTTTCAGCATTATTTAAAAGTTGCCTCCTTCCTGAAGTACAGCCTACTGGAAAACGGTTTCCTCACGACACTTCTGACACCACATGTGTGGGTTTTCCACACCAAGCAATTCTCCAGTGCCCTGTGGATACCGACTGGGTGTCTTACAAGTCAATTCAGTTCTGACTCTAACCACCTGGAGTCAGTGCAGACCCCAAAGGTCAAGGGCTCAGTCCCATGAGTCTGCCCCCACTTTGGACATCAATCACGGAGCGCCCGAGTGGCTCAGTCAAGCATCGCACTCTAGATTTCAGCTCAGGTCATGATCTCATGGTCATGATCTGAGATCAGCCTGGAGTTGTGCTCTGGTCATGGAGACTGCTTAAGATTCTCTCTCTCTCTCTCTCTCTCTCTCTCTCTCTCTCTCAACAAACACACAAACAGAACTACCAATCGCAAGCAGTGGGTCCACAGGTTATCCATACTTCTGTCTGAATTGGCTACAAATTGGGGGTTCCACCTCCTCAGGTTTGATCATTTGCTACAATGACTCACAGAGCCCAGGGCAACACTTTACTTAGTATTACTGATTTATTGTAAACTGTATTATTAAGGATAGCAATGAACAGCCAGATGAAGAAGTACCTAGATGAAACCCAGAGGGTCCTGACTACAGGAGATTCTGTCTCTATGGAGATTGGGGTGCATTATTCCCCCAACACAGGGATGCAACTCAGAGGTTCTCTGAACCCATGCCTTATTGGGGGTTTTAAATGCAGATTTCAGGGGCACCTGGGTGGCTCAGACGGTTGAGCGCCAGACTTTAGTTCGGGTCATGATCTCACGGTTTGTGGGTTTGAGCCCCGCATTGGGCTCTGTGGTAACAGCTCAGAGCCTGGAGCCTTCTTGGGATTCTGTGTCTCCCTCTCTCTCTGCCCCTCCCCTGCTTGGGCTTTGTCTCTCTCTCTCTCTCCCTCTCTCTCTCTCAAAAACAAATAAGCATTAAAAAAATTTTTAATTCAGATTTCATTAGATAGGCAAGATGGATTAAATCATCGGGGCCATTGGTGATTAACTCAATCCCCAGCACTCTTCCCCTCCCCAGAGATCCCAGGGGTCTTAGAAGCTCTTGTGTGACCAACCAGTAGGAAACTGAGGCTACATGGGACAATAAAAGATGTCCCTACCTCCCCTTAGCACAGGAAATTACAAGGATTTTAGGAACTCTGGGCCAAGAAGCAGGGCCAGGAGCAAACATATATTTCTTATTATACCATAATATCACATCTTTTAGAAAGTCTCTTGGAGTTGAATTCTGTTTTTATTGCCTGGAATGGTTTCCTCCCACCTTCATTATCATACAGTTCTGGAGTGATCGTTAATTTTTTTTGAGTCTTAACATCTACCACCTTCTTGTAGTTTCTATTTCTGCAGTTAAGAAGTTGGCTGTCATTCTACGTATAATTTCTTTGTGGAAATTTCTTTCACTCTGCGGGCTATTTAGGCTTCCCTTTCACTACAATGAGTCAAAGCGAGCAGGTTTTTTTTTTTAAACATAATTTTATAGGGGCGCCTGGGTGGCTCAGTCGGTTAAGCGTCTGACTTTGGCTCAGGTCATGATCTCACGGCTCGGTTTGTGAGTTCGAGCCTGCTTCGGATTCTGTGTCTCCCTCTCTCTCTGCCCCTCCCCCACTCACACACGCACACTCTCTCTCTCTCTCTCTCTCTGACATAAACATTACAAAAACTTTAATGTAACTTTATATTCTGTGCTTCCAGGATTCAAGAATTCGTGTTTTGTTTTGTTTACACTAATTTTTTATTTTTTATTTTTTTTTTCAACGTTTATTCATTTTTGGGACAGAGAGAGACAGAGCATGAACGGGGGAGGGGCAGAGAGAGAGGGAGACACAGAATCGGAAACAGGCTCCAGGCTCTGAGCCGTCAGCCCAGAGCCTGACGCGGGGCTCGAACTCACGGACCGCGAGATCGTGACCTGGCTGAAGTCGGACGCCCAACCGACTGTGCCACCCAGGCGCCCCCACACTAATTTTTTAAAGTAATCTCTCTGCCCAACACGGGGCTCAAACTCACAACCCTGAGATCAACAGTCACATGCTCTACAGACTGAGCCGGCCAGGCACCCCGATTTTTTTTTTTTTCTCATCAGCTCTAGACAATGCACAGCAATAAATTCTTTAAAATGTTGTTTCTCTTTTATTCCATTTTTTTCCCATTTCTGACTCCAATTAGAGAAATGTCAGACTTTCACTTTCTAGCACCATATCCATTTTCAAATTTAAAACGTATTTTTCATTTCCTAGTTGGGTAATCTCTTCCCTTTTCCTTGTTTTCCTTTTCTTTGTTAACTTTTTTAAAGTGTATTTATTTATTTTGAGAGAGAGAGAGAGAGAAGATGAGCAGGGGAGGGGCAGAGAAAGAGGACAGAGGATCCGAAGCAGACTCTGTGCCGACAGCAGAGAGCCCCGTGCGGGGCTTGAATTCATGACCTGTGAAATCATGAACTGAGCCAAAGTCGAGTTGAACGCTCAACGGACTGAGCCACCCAGGGACCCCCTGGGTTGGTTGGTTTGGTTTTTTTTTTTTTTAAGTTTATTCACTGAGCCAGCGAGACAGAGGACAAGCAGGCTCCACACTGCCAGCACGGAGCCCGACGCGGGGCTCGAACCCACGAACCGTGAGATCACGACCTGAGCCGAAGTCGGACGCTTCACCCACTGAGCCCCCCAGGGGCCTCCCAAGTTAAGTTCTAAAGACTGTGACTTCCATCTGGCTTGCGTTCTCCCTCTTGCTGGTACTCTCTCCTGCTTGCTCTGATGCAGCCAGTACTATGTTGTGACGCACCCAAAGCGGACCATGGACCCGAGCACAGTCTCGGGCTGACAGCCTGGGAGCAACTGAACCCCGCTCACGATTACAAGAGGGAGCCTGGAAGCAAGCGTCTCTAGTTCTGCCTTCGGACGATTTCCGTGCTGGCTGACGCTTTGATTACAGCCAGTGAGACTCTGATGCCGGGAGCCAGCGAAGCCACACCTGGATTCCTGATCTGCAGAAACCGCGAAACAATCCGCGTGGTTTTAAGCCGCCGAGTTTTAGGGTAATTCGTCACCCGGCGTGAGAGAACTTAGACAACGTCTTTGTTTCTCTCACCATTTTGCGCATCGTGGTACCTTTAGGAACCCAACCATTCGGGGACTCGGAGTCCCGGGATCTCACATCTGTTAACCGTTGTTCCCATGGACTCTAACTTACAGTCCTTGCCTCTGTGCTGGTGGCCTTTGACCCCGAACTCCTTACTTGATATTGAGCAGAGTCCCGTGCGGAGGATTTCCTTCTGCTTCTGCAGATTTGCAGGAGTGTTACCAGCCTGGAATTAGCTCAGCGGCCCTGGGAGGCCCTTGCTTAGATGGAGAAAAAGACTCCTTTTCCAATTCCCATCGAGCTTCAGGCTCTTGGTAATGCCTATGCAGCAGTAATACACTCGGTCTTCTTTTTTGTTAATTTTTGGCTCTCTTTTTTGGGAATGGGAGGGAGGGATTCTTTCTTTCTTTTTTTTTAAGTTTAGTTATTTTGAGAGAGAGAGAGAGAGAAAAAAAAAAGCGCGAGTTGGGGAGGGGCAGAGAGAGAATCCCAAGCAGGCTCCTCAGTGTCAGTGCAGAGCCCAATGCAGGGCTCGAACTCATGAACCCTCAGATCAAGATCTGAGCTGAAGTCAGAGGCTTAACTGACTGAGCCACCCAGGTGCCCTAGAAGGTGGGGGGGGGGGGGTCGGTTAGGATTCTTGAAGAATCTCTCATGAGGTCTACCTCTTAAATCTCTCATGAGGTCTACCTCTTAAGAAACCACCAATGTTGCAAAAACAGTATTATAGCACCTAATCCATCATAATCCCAGAAGCTGAAGTCCAGGCTGAAATATCTAATTGTTTATTTTTATCATTTGTAATATATGAATGGAAATGTTTAAAAAAAATAAGTTCATACAGCTGATCATACATTCAGTTTATCTAAAGAAAGGTTTCCTTTTAGCTGCTAGGGCAGATTTTTAATTTTAGGAAGTATTTTAATCTTCTTACCTGTTGATCATTTTTCCTTTCTCCAATTTAATCTTCCTTACAATTCTATTAAAATCGAATTACACCGGCATACAAAAGATGGGAGCTGCTTTAGATGAAAAGAAATTTGAGAGATATAATGTCTAAATATGTGCTTGGTCTTTGGATTCTGATGCAAATAAAGCAAATGGAAAAGGACGTTTTGAGAGAATTGGGGAAATTTGTGGATTTACTAGTAAAAAAATTTTTTTAATGTTTATTTATTTTTGAGAGAGAGAGAGAGGCAGAGAGTGAGCAGGAGAGGGGCAGAGGGAAAGGGAGACACAGAATCCGAAGCAGGCTTCAGGCTCTGAGCCGTCAGCACAGAGCCCGATGCGGGGCTCAAACCCACAAACCATGAGATCATGACCTGAACTAAAGTCTGGCGCTCAACCGTCTGAGCCACCCAGGTGCCCCTTGATCGTGGATTTAGATGATACTAAGAAATGATTTTGTTTGGGGTGATAATGGCATAGTGGCTGTGTAAGAAAATGCCCGTGACTTCTTAGAGAGTTCTGCCAAGCCTGTAGAGGTAAAATGATAGGATGTTGGGGTTTTGCTTTAAAAGACTTCAGCAAGGGGCGCGTGGCTGGCTCAGTCAGAAGAACATGAATGCAACTCTTGATCTCGGGGTGGTGAGTTTTAATCCCATTTCAGGTGTAGAGATTACTTAAATGAAATTTTAAAAAAAAGAGTCTTCAGCAAAGAAAATAAAAGCAAAAAGTGGTGGATAAGGTAAATGTGACAAAGTGGTGATACAACTGTATGTAAGAGGAACACGCCCTTTTATTCTGAAATACGTTGCCAAATTGCACTGGAGCAAATTGTGCTGATTTACACCCCCACAAGATTTTGAGCCCAAACTCTCCCACCCTCAGGGACTCTTTCCAACATTAATTAGCATGACAAAGGTAGAATGCTTTTTAATTGGTGAAGATAAGCAGTTTTCAGATGTTTATTCGCCAATTTTAATTGTTTTGTGTGGGGGAAGAGCCTTCTTACCATTAAAAAAAAAGTATTTGTATTTTCCTAAGTTTTTATTGATTAGTAAGATGTATTTGTGTAGTTTTTCAGCCAACATGTATGTTACAAATGACTTGCTCAGTTTATCATATTTTTTTTCAACTTGGTTCATGGAGACTTTTGGACAAACTGATCAATATTTTGTTTTCTGACTTTGCTGTGATGATAAACTCTTTTTCCAGCCTCCAGGATTATACAGCGTGTTTCTTTATAACTTCAGCTATTTTTAAGGTTTCATTTGTTGCATTTACTTTTTTTTTTTTTTTTCGCATTTACATTTTTAATCCGCCTGGAATGTATTTATGTTTTAGGCCAGTTTCTGGCTGCTCTCCCAGAAAACAACAATCAAGGGTTGCCTAGCAACCGCCACTTGGGTCGGAATTCGGCTTGAGTGGGAAGAACAGCTTCATTTCCCTCCGAGTGGACGGCAGCCTTAAGCGTTGCCTAGTAACCCTATTTCTGAGGCTGTGATTGGAGCCTTCACGCGACCCTCCCCCTCCATCTCCTCCCGCCAGAAAAAAAACTGAACTAGAAACCTAATCTCTCTGTTAGAAAACTAGGGCAGCGTACGCGTTGCATAGCAACCAGGTCTTCTGCCCCTCCCATTGAGACCAGAGTCGGAGCTGGCGCCTCGCTCAAACATGGCGGCTGACGGTGCCTCTTTCAATACGTGCCACTCTCCACAGTCCTGACAATGATTCAGTCTCCCCCGTCAGGCTCCTGAAGGGGTTCGCTATGCGCTCCATCTCGCTCGCGGTGGGTGCGGACGAGGATGGAGGTAGAACCAACGAGCCCTGCGTGCCCCGCACAAACATGGCCGCGGGCGCGTCCAGCAGCGCAGCTGGGACGTCCGGCGCCGGTGCACGCGCAGCGCAGGCGCACTTCCGCTCCTCCCGCAGAAGCTGCGGCGGCAGCGGCGGTGGCGGCGGTGGCGGCTGCTGCGCGGGGCATGGTCCCCGGGTCGGAGGGCCCGGCCCGCGCCGGGGGCCTCGTGGCTGACGTGGTGTTTGTGATCGAGGGCACAGCCAACCTGGGGCCTTACTTCGAAGGGCTGCGCAAGCACTACCTGCTTCCGGCCATCGAGTGAGTGCCGTTTCCGCGACTCCAACCCCGCCCTCCGACTTTAGTTCTCCACAGCCTCTTGGCTTGACCCCGACCTTTTACCTCCGACCCTCACAGGTACTTTAATGGTGGTCCTCCTGCTGAGACGGACTTCGGGGGAGACGTGAGTCTTGGGACTCCTGAGTCTGAGGGAGGAGGGCGCCGGGGACCGGACGCCTGAGTCTGAGGAAGGAGGGGGCCGGGGACCGGACTCCTGAGTCTGAGGGAGGGGGGCGCCGGGGCCCGACTCCTGTGTCTGCGGGAGGTGGGAGGTGGGGTCCCAGATGAAAAGTTTCTCTGTCCTCCTCTCCCAGTATGGGGGGACCCAGTACAGCCTCGTGGTGTTCAACACGGTGGACTGCGCTCCTGAGTCCTACGTACAGTGTCACGCTCCCACCAGCAGCGCCTATGAGTTTGTCACCTGGCTCGATGGCATTAAGTGAGCTTTTTCTTGTGCTTGGGGTGGGGAGGGGGGGGGACCCTGTGAGGGCCCATGAACCGATGGTGGCTTGCCTTGAGCTTCGGGAACCATCCCTTCACACAGGGTGGCTGAACGGTCGGGGAGGGAGTTTTGTCCCTAAGTCACTTCCGTGGTGGGTTCTGTGTGCTCAGCAGTTTTGCCATCCTGTTTGGAAGTAGAGCAACCTTCCCAGTTTAGGAGGCCTGCGGAGGGCCAGCGCCCACCTGTACCGTGTGATTCTCCGCGTGGTTTCTGCTGTGTCTCATCTGTACTCCCCGTCTTCCTTTTTCAGAGGGCTACCTTGAAGCCCGAGTGCAAGGCGGGTGGGACTAGGCCAGGATATAGACCCCTCTGTGCTTTGGATGGGATTTTGAATGTTCGCATTACAGGCTTTTTGGGTGCAGACAGCCTGGGGTCACATCACGGATAAACCACAACAGAACTCCGAGATCCAGGAGTCCCTGCTCCCTTTGTGCCTAACATAGCTTATCTCCTATTTCTTTTTTCTTAATGTTTGTTTATTTATCTTGAGAGAGAGAGAACGAGGAGGGGAGGGGCAGAGAGAGAGAGAGAGAGGGAGAGAGAATCTCAAGCAGGCTCCCCACTACCAGCACAGAGCCCGATGTCGGGCTCGAACTCACAAACCGTGAGATCATGACCTGAGCCGAAATCGAGTCAGAAGCCTAACCAACTGAGCCACCCAGAGGGCCCTCTCCTATTTCTCTAAAGGGAAGACGTTAATGGTACTTGTGTTATTTGCTTATCGTGTTCCTTATTCTCTGTTGCGTGACAGAGTATTCCAAAACAGCGGCTTGAAACAATAAATGTTGACTGTTTGATGCCATTTCTATAAGTAAGGAATTCAGGAGTGGCTTAGCAGGATAGTTCTGGCTCAGGGTCTGATGAGGTTGCAGTCATCTGCAGGATTGCAGGAGCCATTTCAAGGTGGCTCACTGTGTGGCTGCGGCATGCGCTCCCAAAGTGGCAGCTGGCTTATCTCAGACTGAGCAAACACGACAGAACAAAGAGGAAGCTATGAGGGTTTTTATGATCAAGTTTTGGAAGTCACACAGCATTGCTTTTTGTCACGTTCTGTCCAGTTTAGAAGTCAGTCCCGTTCAGTGAGGGGGAGTGTGAAGGGAGGCGAATGCCAAGGGTATGAATACCAGGAGTGGGGGCCACTGAGGGACCTGGCTACCATGACTTTGTAGGCATTCTCTGGGAATCACATTGACTTGATGACTACTTAAGACAGCACGTGGCACTTAAGTGCTTTGTTAGTTAGTGGTTGCTATTGTTTCCTGTGTCAGTTTCTTGGTTTGTGAATAGATAACAGTGATCCGTATCTTGGTGCTCCTGGGAGGATCCCAGGAGCTAATCTTTTTATTTTCTTATTTATTTTTTATTTTTGAGAGCGAGAGGGAGAGCGGGGTAGGGGCAGAGAGAGAGGGAGACACAGAATCTGAAGCGGGTTCCAGGCTCTGAGCTGTCAGCACGGAGCCCAACGCAGGGCTCGAACTCAGGAATGGTGAGATCGTGACCTGAGCTGAAGTTGGACGCTTAACCGACCGACCGAGTCCCCCAGGGCGCTCCCCGGAGCTGATCTTCATACCGTGCCTTTGTGCTGCCTGGCCCCAGCTCTGATCTGTAGTTAGAGTTCATTAAAGCGCACTGGCTCGTGGCTGCTGTTCTCTTCACACGTCCGTGCAGGAACTGTTTGCAGGGTGCCTGCTTTGTTCCAGGCCGTGTGTGCTGGACTGGGTGCTGCACGTTCACTGGGAAGTTGACACCCAAGTTTGACCCCTCATGGTCATTGGAGTTAGTAGTCCGGACAGAGCAGCATTTCTCAAGCTCAGTACTGTTGACGCGTTAGGTCAAATCATTCATTGTCCTGCGCCCTGCGGGCTGTTCAGTAGCCTCCCTGGCTTCTAGCCACCAGATGCCAGTAGCCACTTCCCAAGCGGTGACCAAAAAATGTCTCCAGGCATTATCAAATGTCCCCTTGGGTCAGGGTCGGGGGGCAAAATCCACTCCAGCTGAGCACTGCTGAGATAGAATGTGGTGAGGCTTGAATAATGTGACATGGGGGTCCTTGAGGCCCAAGTTCATGTCTGATGTCGCTCAAGTCCCTAGCACCAAGCGTGGGGTCTGGCGCAAAGGAGGTCTAAGGAAAACCGTGCGGAAAGAGTGAATGCGTGAGTGAACGTGCAGAACAAGCGTAATGGTCCTTAATGATTCTTCCCGGTGAGCCGTGAGCTGCGGGACTCAACTCAGATGTCCCTTCCCTGATTCTGGCAAGCCGCCAGTTGCTCCCTCCCCTGTCCCGGCCCCACGCCTTTGGACTATGCGTGTCTAGGTCCCTGGTGTTCCCCTGCTTTTTGTTTCCAGCTGGGGCCTGGCACCCAGAAGGCCCCAGGAGACCATGACTGAGTAAATGAATGAGTGAAAGCCATGGAGAAGGTCATCCCCAAGAAACCAAGCCTTCTGGTGGGTGTTTAAGTGTCAGGAAAAGCAGTTAAACCCCCTTATTTAAAACTTTCCGGGGCACCTGGGTGGCTCAGTCGGTTGAGCGTCCGACTTCGGCTCAGGTCACGATCTCACGGTTCGTGAGTTTGAGCCCCACGTCGGGCTCTGGGCTGATGGCTCGGAGCCTGGAGCCTGCTTCCGATTCTGTGTCTCCCTCTCTCTCTGTCCCTCCCCCGTTCATGCTCTGTCTCTCTCTGTCCCAAAAATCAATAAACGTTAAAAAAAAAAAAAAAAAAAAAAACTTTCCATGGTTGGGCGGGGAGGGGCACCTGGCTCAGTCGGAAGAGCACGCGACTCTTGATCTTGGGGTCGTGAGTTCAGGCCCCACGATGTGTGTGGAGACTAGTTAAATAAGTAAAGACTGAAACCTTGAAAAAAACCAAATAAATAAATAGATAAATCTTTCCAAAGCATCTGGAAGAGAAGAGGGAAGTAGTTTCTGAGCACATTCACATATCCGTGCCTCGCCCTTAATCATCTTAGAATACACTGTACTTTTAACCAAGTGAAAAAGCTTTGTATGCTGTGCGCTCACTGTGGAGTCCTCCCAGTCAGCTGATAAACATTTTAAGCCATTATCTACCGTTCGCAGCGGTCATTGTTTTACCAAGTCCTATGTAACCATCTCGCTCTGGTTTCTGTGACGTTTCCGGGAGGTCTGGCACAGAGATCACAAAGAGAGTCAGCGGGTTTTGTTCCCACTCGGAGAGGAAATCTTATCTTCTCCCAGAATGTCCACAACTTAAGTTACAAAGCAGGCGATGTGACTTTTGAAACGTCCTTGCTTTGAGAGGATTTATTTCTGCTGTTCCATTTCCTTTCAAGAGAGGTGGGTTTCCCCCCTCCTCCTCTGCAGCAAGTGACCCAGAATCCAAAGCAATAGAGGTAGAAAGAAAAGAGCCCTGAGCGTTTTCTCCCTAGCATCGTGACAGTCTGTTCGTGCATGCCCGCGTTCGTTCATTCATGCAATGGATGTTTGTGGAGCAAACTGTCCTAGGCCGTGAGGAGTTGGGGACATGAGACAGGCCAGGTCCTGGCCCTCCAGGAGGGGGTGTTCACGTGGGGTGAGCAGCTGGGTGGGGCAAGCCTGGCTGCTGTTCGCATTCATTCATTTCGGCCAGTACCTCCAAGGACCTACTACCCCGTGAAAGCGGGCGGTGCAGACTCAGGGTGTCACATCAGCAAGGGGCCTGGGAAGCAGTACAAGTCAGCCCACCCGTGACACCAGGGCACTTGTATTTCATCTGATTTCACGGTTCGCATCATTGAGGGGCTTGTTTGGAATGAAGGCTCGTCGTAAACCTTATGGTATTCAAAACCTGCCTTGCAAGTGGCCAGATTTTATTTCTGCCCCCTCCTCCACCTCTGTTTTCCAGCATTTCTTGATTCCTGGGCAAAACATTCGTTACATTATCTCTCTGAGCTGGTGACAGCTTACACTCAGGAAGGCAAAAAGCAGGTTTTAGAATCTTGAAGTGATTGGCCAATCACGCTTTCCCTCATAAATTACTTTTTAAGTCAAGGCAAAGTTCACATAACAGAGGTGATTATTCAAAGAAACTTTTTAAATGGGTTATTTATCTTTGAGAGTACGCAAGCGGGGTAGGGGCAGCGAGAAGGGGACAGAGGCTTCTAAGCGGGCTCCATGCTGACAGCGGGGAGCCCGATATGGGGCTCGAACCCACAAACTGTGAGATCGTGACCGGAGCCGAAGGCAGATGCTTAACCGAGCCACCCAGGCGCCCCTGGGTGGCTGTCTTAAAGTGAACAATTCAGTGGCATTTCGTAAGTTCACACAGTGCAGCCACCACCTCTGTCTGGTCCCCAAGCATTTCTGTGCCCCTAAAAGGAGCCCTGCACGCGGGGCAGCAGTTGCTCGTATCTCCACCCCCACTGCCTTCTGGCCAGGCCCAGCCCAGGGAACTTTTGGCTCCAAAAGGCCCGTGAAAATAGTGGTTTAATTTATTCAGGAACAGAGAGCGGTGGCAGGTTGGATGTAAGGCTGGTTCATTCATTGGGATCTGCTCCAACTCTGTGGTCTCGAAAGTTCCTTTGCAGAACAGAGTGTCAGTGGTAAGGAAGAGGAGGGCTGGGAGCTGGGCGGGGGTGGGGTGGGGTGGGGTAAGGAGCAGTGCAGTGAAGGAAGGCTTCAGGCTCTGAGCACACACGGCGTGGAGGGAGCAGAGGGCAGAAGCCTGAAGCTGGAAAGAGAGTCGTGCAAGACCCCGGCTAAGGAGCAGGGGGCTCGAGCTGCCGTGGCTGTCGGCCTGGCTGCTGGTGCACCACTCACTGGTCCAGGAGGCGTTTTCTGAGGCCCTGTGTGTCTTCAGACACCTTGGGCACGTGCTGAGATGGTTCAGGCCACCTGGTCCACGTCACTGAAGGCCGTCCCGGCTCTGGGTGTGCCACGGAGGGAAGCTTTGTCGGTCGCAGTATCCAGTGACGGATATGATTGCGGGGTGGGGCGGCGCTAAAGTCAGGTGGCAGGTGAGTCAGTCTTCCTGGAGGAGGGGATTCTGGGCTGGAGGCGGAGGGGTCATAGGATAGATAAGCAGGGATTTTCCTCCCGGGCCAGAAGAGGGCTGGCATGTGGTCATGGGGTGGTGGGTAGCACGGGCAGAGGACTGGTTATGTGGCAGATTGAGGAGACCAGGGACACGTGAGACATTCTGGAAGACGTACCCACAGAAGGATGGAGCAGGTAGTTGGGCAGAGTCCGGGGCACAGAGGGCCCCGGATGCCCAGATAAGAGCTTGGCTTTATTCTGGCCTTAATGGACATGGTTGGATCGGTAGCTGTTTGTTGTCAATTTTTTTTTTTTTTTTTTAATTTTAAGTAAACTATGCCACACATGGAGCTCGAACTCCAGCCCCAAGATCAAGCATTGCATCCTCTACTCATCGAGCCAGCCAGGCCCCCATGGCCATTCAGGGCCCCCCCACCCCATTTTAAAGAGAGAGGGAGAGAGAGCACCTGCGTGCACAGAGGAGGGGCAGAGGGAGAGAAAGAGAATCTTAAGCAGGTTCCACACTCAGTGCAGAGCCCGACACAGGACTCCATCCCATGACCCTGGGATCATGACCTGAACCGAAACCGAGTTGGACTCTCAGGGTCGCCTGGGTGGCTCAATCCGTTTAAGTGTCTGCCTCTTGGTTTTGGCTCAGGTCTTGATCTCACAGTTTGTGAGTTCGAGCCCCGAGTTGGGCTCTGTGCTGACAGTGCGGAGCCTGGTTGGGATTCTCTCTGTCTGCCCTCTCTTCTCTCTCTCTCAAAAATAGACATTAAAAAAAAAAAAAAAAAAGGAGTCTGACACTCAACTGAGCCATCCAGGTGTCCCCCCGCCAATTCGTTTTTAACTCATGTTTTCCAATGTCTCCCTCATGTCAGACCCGGGGGGCGGGGGGTAAGAGAGGACTCAGACGTGTGCATGTGTGGCCCCAGTGCAGGGGCCACACAATTCAAGGGGACAGAGCCCTCAAAGCTCCCAGAGAGGGGCCCTACCTGCACAAACGTTCCCCGTGGCAGAGTCGGCCTCACAGCCATGTGACCTGAAGAATCGTGACAACAGCCTCACACAGATAGAGGCCTTCCCTATGCCGTGCCCCACGGGGGATGGGCTCTGGTGACCTGTCTCCATGTCAGATGCAAGAGAAACCCGGGCCTGTGTACTCGTTTCCTGGGGCTGCCATAACGAAGCAGTAAAAACGGGTTGGCTTAGAGCCACAGAAAGGTAGTGACCCACAGTTCAGGAGCCAGAAGTCTGCGATCAGGGTTTGGGGCAGGGCCGTGCTCCCTCTGGAGCCTGTAGGGGAAGATCCTTCCTTGCCTCTTCCAGGGTCTGGTGTCCCCAGGCGGTCCTTGGCTTGTGGTTGTGTGACTCCCGTCTCCACATGGCATTCTCCCCCTATTTCTGCGTTGTCTTTCCTCTGAGCATGTCTGTCTCCGTGTCTACATTTCCCTGTTTTGACCGTAAGGACGTGGGTCATACCGGATTAGGGCCCACCCTTGGACCTCAGCGTAGTCTATAACTTCTGTAGACACCCTGTTTCCAAATAAGGGCGCATTCTGAGCTACTGGGGTTAGGATTTCCATATCTCTTGTGGAGGGGGACGGACACAGGTCAGCCTTCGATGCTGGGAGGACAGCGGAGGCCCCCATATTGGGCTGGTGGGGGGCATGGGCTGGGGCCAGGGCTGGCTTTAAAGAGGGAACGGATGGCCCAGAGGGGAGGTGTGTGGGGATGGGGACACAGTACGGGATCATAGGCCTGGTGTCCGGGGCCTTTCCCCGTTCTGTCCTCTGACAGGGCCTCTTGCGAGAGGGCCTCCCTCACAGGAGATGACGGGCGGCCCCTGTCCTCACTCCCTGGGCCCGGCACTGTGTCAGCACCGGGGATAGAGCAGGGGGTGCAAGTGTCCCTGCGTGGTGGAGCGTGGAGAGGAGGGCGACACGCAGGTGCAGGCTCTCCAGGTGTGGCCTGGGGGCTGGGAGGTGGCAGCCCTGGGGGCCGCCGGGCACCACCCCCTGGGGCTGAGGCTGACGGCCTGGTCTCCTGCAGGTTCATGGGTGGGGGAGGCGAGACCTGCAGCCTCATCGCCGAAGGCCTCAGCACCGCCCTGCAGCTATTCGATGACTTCAAGAAGATGCGGGAGCAGATGTGAGTGTGCCCGGCATGTGGGGTCCACGTGGGGCCCAGGTGTCCCTTTCTACCTGGCTGGGAGCTCTGGCTCGTGACTCCGCCCACCGCCTCACCCTGGGGGCGCTGGTGGGCCCTGAGTGCTGAGCGCTGGGGGTGGCAGGCGGGAGGTGGGAGGCGTCCCCTGGCCCATGGCCGGTCTCAGTGTCCTCACTGGGCAGAGCAGCCTGCCGCGGGTCCGTCCCCTGCTTCCCCCGCCAGCCGGGCAACCTAGAGGGAGTCAGAAACCTCTCTGGCCTCCGTGTTTTCAGCCGTAAAGTGGGGCTTTTACTCCCGACTCGCGGCTCTGCCGGTGCCGGGTCTGTCCCTTCTCAGGGCCCCCGTTCTTCCCGGCTCCACATCTTTCCTTATCCCTGGCAGTGGCCAGACACACCGCGTCTGCCTCCTCATCTGTAACTCGCCCCCTTACCTGCTGCCTGCCGTCGAGAGCACCACGTACTCTGGGTACACGACAGAGAGTCTCGTGCAGAAGATCGGGGAGGTGAGGACTCTTGAGTCTGACGGAGGGGCACAGGCTGGAGTCCCAGAGCTGAGGGAGGAGAGCGCCGGGGCCCGGACTCCTGCGTCAGAGTGGCCAGCTCTGCTGACCCCTTTTGGAAGAGCTATAACCCAGAATGCCCTGGGGCGGCACCTCCAGGTCTCGTGGTCACTGGTCTCGGAGCCCGATGGGAATTTGGGTTTAGGGCCCAGCAGGTGCAGTTACCTGGGGGTTGGCCCCCGGGCCCCCACCCTGACCACTCATCCCTTCTCCTGCAGCAAGGGATCCACTTCTCCATCGTGTCTCCCCGGAAGCTGCCTGCCCTGAGGCTTCTGTTCGAGAAGGCGGCTCCCCCGGCCATGCTGGAGCCGCTGCAGCCACCGACAGATGTGAGCCAGGACCCCCGGCACATGGTGCTGGTGCGGGGGCTGGTGCTGCCGGGTGAGGCCCGGGTGCCGGTGGGACGGTGGGGGGCAGCCCCCCACCACGCTCCCTCTGACTTAGATTTCTCTCCCTTCTCTCGAACCCCTTCTCACGGGGCTTGGTCGTCCATCCTTCACTCTCAGTTGGGGGTGGCTCAGCCCCAGGCCCCCTCCAGCCAAAGCAGCCTGTGCCCCTGCCTCCAGCTCCACCCTCAGGCGCCTCGCTCTCAGCAGCCCCCCAGCAGCCTCTGCCCCCGGTCCCCCAGCAGTACCAGGTATGGATGTTGCCAGGAAGGGGACATGCTCCTGGGGCCTAGCGGGAGCCCTGGCCTCTCAGGAGAGACCTAGCAGGATGTTGGGGCTTGTGGGGTGATGGGAGTCTCCACGGGGACACCAGGGTGGGTGGGACTCTCGGGCCGGAGAGTCATGTCCCCGTGGCGTGATGGCAGCCGTGAGCTCCTGCCGCGTTGTAGCTGGCGTAACTGTGCCTTGTGGGGGCACGGTGGCATGACCCCGTGGGGCACCAAGACTGGGGTGCGTGGCCCTCATCACCTTCTCCCCACCCAGGTCCCTGGGAACCTGAGCGCAGCTCAGGTGGCTGCCCAGAATGCGGTGGAAGCCGCCAAGAACCAGAAGGCTGGGCTGGGCCCACGCTGTGAGTCCTGGGGCCGGGCTGCGGGGTGGGCTGGGGTCAGCCAGGCCTCTCTGCACAACGGTCCCCACCTCTTCTCTTGGTCTCTCCCACAGTCTCACCCATTAACCCTCTCCAGCAAGCTGCTCCAGGAGTGGGTCCCCCCTTCAGCCAGGCACCGGCCCCACCACTACCCCCGGGGCCCCCTGGCGCCCCCAAGCCACCCCCTGCTTCCCAGGCCAGCCTGGTCTCCACCGTGGCTCCCGGCCCGGGCCTGGCCCCGCCCGCACAACCTGGGGCACCGTCCATGGTAGGTGCTCGCACGCCTGCCCCACCGCCCTGCTCCTTCCAGCCGCTAACAGAGCAGAGGCCGAGCAGCTCGCCTTCCCGAGGAGGGTGTGAGGGCACATGGGTCTTGTTCTGAGTCTTCAGGTTCACGGGGCTTGTGCCACCGATGACCGAGACTGGAAGGTGTGGGGACGGAATCGTGGGTGGGGCTTTGGCTCCTGGAGGGGGAGAGCGGCTGAGGACTCTAAGGGATACCGGAGTCAGGGCATCATGGGCATTCAGTCCTCAAATCCTACAGAGGTTTATGGTCCTAGGGACCATCGAGTCCTCGAGAAAGGAACCTGCGTTCCGTTCTTCCCGCCGGTCTGTCTGTGCCTCCGGTTGTGCCTCCCGAGAGACCCTCTGACCCTACTCTGTTGTCCTCCCTCCCCCCTCTGGCAGGCGGGCACAGTGGCCCCAGGCGGGGTGAGCGGCCCTTCCCCAGCCCAGCTGGGGGCCCCGGCCCTCGGTGGGCAGCAGTCAGTCTCCAACAAACTCCTGGCCTGGAGCGGGGT
Source organism: Lynx canadensis (assembly GCF_007474595.2). Classification (NCBI taxonomy): domain Eukaryota; kingdom Metazoa; phylum Chordata; class Mammalia; order Carnivora; family Felidae; genus Lynx; species Lynx canadensis. The sequence continues at coordinate 53,645,527 of NC_044317.1, forward strand.
CCTTGAGTGGCAGGAGGTGAGTAGCACGAGGAGCCAAGTGGCTTTCGTGGCCCGTTAGGACATGGGACTGGGCCGGGGTCCCTATGGGGCCGTAGGACTTGTCCTGAGGAGAGAAGCCTGGGACTTTTCACTCAGGGTTTGGGACTAGGGAGGTAGTGAGAACTGTGTCGCAGGTGAAGAACCAAGAAGTCTTAGGTTCAGGGTCGGGACGGATTCGGGAGATCATGGCGTCCAGAGCTTGTGGGATTGGTGGTCTGGAGGAGGGGCCCAGGGCTCGTGGGACTTACACCAGGGGAGCCCATGTGCTCTGGGGCTCCCAGCCTAGGGCAGGAGACGTTGAGGGGACTGGGGTTCGGGGCCCCTTTCGCCGTAACACGTGCCACTTTTCCGCTCAGAAGCCCAAACCCGCCTCAGTAGATGCCAACACCAAGCTGACGCGGTCGCTGCCGTGCCAGGTCTACGTGAATCACGGCGAGAACTTGTAGGTGCCTGTGGGGGTGGGGGCTGGGTGGCCCGGGGCGTGCGCCACCCTCCTGACACCTCTCCTGTGCGGCCCCAGGAAGACCGAGCAGTGGCCCCAGAAGCTCATCATGCAGCTCATCCCGCAGCAGCTGCTGGTGAGTGGCTCGCGAGAACGCCGCCAGCCCCTGCCCTCGTCCCTTCCCCGCCCCCCGCCGTTCCCTTCCCCACTCAGTGTGCTGGCTGGCCCGTGTCTCCCCCAGACCACCCTGGGCCCTTTGTTCCGGAACTCAAGGATGGTGCAGTTCCATTTCACCAACAAGGACCTGGAATCCCTGAAAGGCCTCTACCGGATCATGGGCAACGGCTTTGTGAGTCCGCGTCTGGGCGGGACCCGGGCACCTGTAGGGCTTCTAGAACCTGGTGGGGCGAGGGGCCACCTCCTCCTGCTCCTCCTTGTGGGGAGGTGACTGCTTCATCGTCCTCCACCAGGCCGGCTGCGTGCACTTCCCCCACACGGCGCCCTGCGAGGTGCGCGTGCTCATGCTCCTGTACTCGTCCAAGAAGAAGATCTTCATGGGCCTCATCCCCTACGACCAGAGCGGCTTTGTCAACGGCATCCGGCAGGTCATTACCAACCACAAGCAGGTCCAGCAGCAGAAGCTGGAACAGCAGCGCGGGGTGAGTGACCCTGGCCCCCGGCACCCCCCCCCCCACGGCTGCCTGCCCCCCCTGAGTGTCCGGCCAGACCCCCGGCATCCCTCCTGGGCTCCACTGCCAGTGCCCACTGTTCTCCAAGACACGGCCGCCTGAGTTCAGTTCCATCCCCACGGTTTCATGTGATCTTTGTACCATTTTCCGTGTCTGCGTCAAATCTCTGAGGCCGCCCCCTCTTGGGGACTGGGGAAAGTAAGGTTTAGTTCCCAGACCACCCACTCCCAAAGAACGTTCCTAGCTCCTCACAGGTTCCGCTTCAGGGCTCACAATGCTCCTCCCCACCCCAGATGCGGAACCCCCCGCTCCCACCCCCAGTCACTGACCTGCTCCCTGTCCCACACAGATGGGGGCACAGCAGGCACCCCCCGGGCTGGGCCCCATTCTGGAGGACCAGGCGAGACCCTCACAGAATCTGGTGAGGAGAGGGCTGATGGGGTCAGGGCCAGGGAGGGGAGACCCCAAAGGACACTGTCATCTTGACCTGACCTCGGAGGCCAAGGAGTGTGGGGACTCTGCCTCGTCCCTCACCCCCATCTCTTCCCACCAGCTCCAGCTCCGCCCACCACAGCCCCAGCCTCAGGGCACCGTGGGGGCCTCTGCGGCCTCGGGACAGCCCCAGCCCCAGGGTGCTGCCCAGGCCCCCCCGGGCGCCCCCCAAGGCCCTCCTGGAGCAGCCCCTGGCCCCCCCCCTCCTGGACCCATCCTTCGGCCTCAGAACCCTGGGGCCAACCCCCAACTGCGGAGTCTTCTCCTCAACCCACCGCCGGTGAGATTTAGGGGTGGGGGGCAGATGGGAGCCACAGGGCCTGGGCCCTGGACCCTGATGTTTCTGGTCCTTTTGTTTGGGAGGAAGGAGGTTGGCTATGATCAGAGGGTATGAACAGGCCCCAGGCAGGCCGGCTCTTCTGTGTGTCTTACATGGGCTTCTTTTAAGATTCCTTTGAAGAAAGACCACCCCTGACCCTCAACCACTGGATGAGATGTTCTCTGGGCAACTTCTGTGCTAGAGGCTGTTGGTGGGGCGGGGGGCTCTCTGCTGGGGTCTTCTGAGCCACTTTCTTTGATCTCCCAGCCCCAGACTGGCGTGCCCCCACCCCAAGCCTCCCTCCACCATCTCCAGCCACCAGGGGCTCCTGCACTGCTGCCCCCACCACACCAGGGCCTGGGGCAACCCCAGCTGGGGCCCCCCCTCCTGCACCCACCACCCACCCAGTCCTGGCCCACACAGCTTCCCCCAAGAGCTCCATTGCCAGGTAAGGAGGTCCCTGGGGAGGGCAGGGGTCTGGACCAGGTATCCCAGCAGCCCCTGGCTAGAGCCTCAAGACCAAGGGCTCCTGGGAAGTGAAGTCCTGGATTCAAGAATGGAAGCTGGTTCCCCTTGGTTCTTGGGAGGCTCTGAGGGCTTCTGGAGAATACAGCCCAGGGGATCAAGACCTAGTAGGACAAGAGCTCTTTCCGTGATTCCTTTCCTGCGTGTCCTGGGGCTGAAGGGAAGCATAGTCTTAGGGCCAGAGAAGTATTTGGGGGGATGGCCTTGTAAAGGCTCATGGGAATCAGTACACTTGTGCCCTGACGGGGCCAGAAGGTGCCTCTGATGGGTCCCCCTGGGGCTTCCTAGAAAAATCATTACCTTGGGCTCCTAGAGGAAGAGGGAGGAAGCAGGCCCAGGGCCCTTCAGGGCCCCAGGGACTACTGGGAGATGCAGTCCCTTCCCCACTGCCCCCCAGGTCAGATGCTGCTGAGCGGGGGTCCCCGGGGCCCGGTTCCTCAGCCGGGCCTGCAGCCCAGCGTCATGGAGGACGACATCCTCATGGATCTCATCTGAACCCCCGACACCCAATAAAGTTCCTTTTAACACACGCCCCGGCTCCCGTCACTGACGTCCCCCAGGACTGGGCAGGAGGACACCTGGGGGGAGACCTCTCTGTCCTTGTTCTCGCTTCAGCAGATGTCCCTGAGGTTCCGGGCTGGTGACGCCAGGGCCTCAGCAGTGAGTCAGGCAGTCTGGTGCAGCCTGGCTTGGGGGGGACATGGAGGCAGGCAGGCACAGCTCACAGGACTGCGTGCCCTCGTGGAGGTAGGGCGGGGACTGTGTGGGCCCAGAAGAGGCCTCTGAGCTGGCCGGGCTCAGCAGTCTTGGGAGAGAAGCAGGAGTCAACGAGGCTGGGGAGGAAGGAGGCCAATGGTGATCGAGGTGCGGGGACAGTGGGAAAGCAGGAGAAAGCTTGGGATGTTCAGAGACACGAGTCCGGCCTGAGGAAGGAAGGGTCTAGAGAGGTGGGCAGGTGCCGGGTTGGGAGGAGGCCCAGGCTCCACGTGGGGTGACTGGAGGTTTGTCCTGGGGACTCAGAAGAGCCACGGGAGGCCACATGCAGGGAGCAGGCCGGGGTCAGCCCACTGTGAGAAAGGGCCTCTGGGTTGTGGAGTGTGACAGGGCAATCAATACCAGGCCAGGAACGCAGGGAGGAGGCTAGGGTAGTGGCCTCAGGGGGAGAGAGGCCAGTGGAGAGGCTGGGACCGAGTCAGAGGGCCAGCAGGGTGAGTCTGGGGACTGGCACGCCATGTGAAGGAAGTAGGGGTGAAGGGGTGGTGGAGTGGGCTTCTGGCCCGGGGGTGCCGTTAGATGGGGGAACCTCCCTGAGTGAGGGAAGCGGGAGGAACCAGTAGTGAGCGCTGACGGGTCCAGGGAACGTCCAAGGCACAGGTGACGTGTTGGGAGTTCAGGATGTGTTCTTAGGGGACGGTGTATGTTTGATTGTTGAAGCCACAGGAGCGGACAGGGTCACATGTGAGGAGAGGGCCAGCCCCAGGTCCCAGTTAGAGCCTGACCTCCCAGGGCTTTAGACGGGGTGGACGGTGCCTGTCCCGGAGAGGGAAAGCGTGGCAGGGTACAGGTTTGGAATGTGGCGAGGCAAGAGCCCTAAAGAGCGTCCTCAGGTGCCCAGGGACAGCTGGGTACAGACACGATCTGGAGCACGAGGGTGGCCCGGCACGGAGGCAGAGAGTTCACGGCCTGTTGTCAGACTCTAGACTAGCATTGCTCAGAATGTGGTCCGTGCCTGGACCACCAGCATCCGTGTGGTTTGGGACGCTGGTGAACATCAGATTCCTGGGCCCTGTCCTAGGAGAGAGGTTGCGATCTGGTGGCCCATGGGCCACTCTGCAGATGAGTTTTGTTTGGCCTTCCCTGTGTTAGCATACGTAGCATTTTTTTCCTAACGAGTTAGTTGTAAAAATCGGGATAATTCACAGACACACACACACACACACACACACACACACACACACACATTCAAACACACACACACACTCACACACACAATCTACAGCCTTGGCTCCTCTCGACAAGTCAGAAGTTCTGGCACCTCGGGCCCGCCCTCCTGCCTAGCAACAACGGGCTGGAGCTGCCCCCATCAACGGGGCGTGTGCTCTCTGGTTCGCCACAGTCCCCACCACTCCTGTTTGGCTCCCACCGCGAGGCAGAGGGTCATTCATTGCCTTTGGGCTTGCGCTGTGGTTGTTCCCGGGGTAGTGATCAGAGGAGAGTGAAACCTTTCTTGTACCCATGTCTCTATCAAAAGTGGCAAAACGAAAGAGAGACCGAGAGGGCCACGTGTTTCGAGAAAAATGGGAGCGAGCCTATTTCTTTGTGGAAGTGAAGAGTATGCCTATGTGCTTAATATGCAAAAAAATCGTATCTGTGTTGAAAGAATACAACCTGAGACGTCATTATGAATCCAAGCACAGTAAGAGCTTCGACCAGTACACGGAACAGACGCGAGACGCGATACTCAATGAACTGAAAAAGGGCCTCAAACGTCAGTAGGGTTTGCTTCAGAAAGAAAGCAGGTCATAGACGTGGCGTGGCTGCGAGACGCAGTTCCAGAGTAGCGAGAAAAGAACTTCCCCGGGCATTATAAACTCCACAGACGGCGAGTTTATAAAGGAGCGGGATGACGCATCCCGGACAGAAACACACGCCAGTCGAGACTGTCGCTTCAGCCAAACGGACATTTGTGTCGCACCGTGAGTCGAAGATAAACCAGAGGATTTCCAAGTCCGGTCGCTTGAAAGAGTCCGATCATTTGTGGCCTTTTCTGTCGTCGCTCACGAACTATTACTGCCAGCCGGTTAGCTTTATTTATTTGTGGTGTTGAGGATTTTGACGTGACCGAAGAAGCCTGTGACACGGTGCCGAGGCAGGCCCGGCACTGGGAGCTGAGCTATTTTTTATGTACCGAGAGAAATGACGAGCCTCACATAGACTGGCGAGAATTCCTAAGCGCGGCGGCAGACGGGTGCGGTAACCTAATGACCTGTGTCCCGGGGAGGGGGTGGGCATTGTCAGGACTTCTCAGTCCCAGGGGCAACATCTGGCCAGGACGCAAGCCGGCTCGTTGCCTCAATTGCCAGGAGTCGAGTCGCGTTCAGAAAGTACCCGGAACACACCACGGACGTCCTCGACACGACACCTGACCTTTAACCGTGGGCAGGTTGAATGTGAACTTGATTGATGTATTTTCCAGAAGCACTGTGACCCGGTCGTCACGTGATGGTGTGGAAGGAACCTGAACAGTTGAAATCTGTCCCCTCGGTTCCTTTCCAATAAAGCGAAGGCCACACCCCCTGAGAAGGTCAGTCAAAGACTTCCGGTGGAGGTCACAACCCCTCTGAACACTGTTTCTCTGCAAAGACGTTCACAAACAGCTACTTGAATGTATGATCGTGTTTGCCCCGTCCCGGCAAAGATGGGGAAGCCGTCGGCAAGGAGTATTTTTCCTTTGCCATGGTTGGGTTTCCAGAAGCAAAAGACACGGCCTGGACCGCATTCGCCCAGACTGTGGGCTTCAAGACCAAATTCCCCTAAAGGCTCTCTGCATCCCGACTTTGTGAAAAGGAACTGACACTGCGCGGTTGGCCTTTGCGGGTTGCTGTCGATCGTGTGAATGCAGACCCGAGCAGTTGCTGAACCACAGTGCAATAGGGTGCTGGTTTCCTAGATGTGATTCTGGTGAAGATCACAGCCGTACAACTCTCCCCAGTAGTTGTTTTGAGTCTCTGTGTCTGGAAGTACCCACGCCTGCGAACGGCTGTTTTCCGTTACAAAACTGAATCAAACGAGATACCGTTCCCAGTTCAGGATTCAGGGTTGAATTCTAAACTGCCCGTCCCGTCCCACCGTGACATCCAAAGGCCTGACGTTGACCTCTCGGTGCGGAAGGGATGATGTCGGCCTTTGGCTTCAAATCAAAGGAGCAACAGAAGTAACGAAAGAGAAAATTTTAATAATTAAATATTTCTATTTTTCAATCTGTATTTTTTCAATTTTGAATTTGAAATATGAACGCCAGTATCACACATGTTTGTATTGTGTTCCGTGCATTCGCCATCGTTCAGTAAAGATACAATTTGATGATATTTCTGGCCGTCAACTTTTGTCATGCCTGGCTAGTTCACTCATTTATGTGGCCCGCCTGGCCCCCGTAGGCATTTGAGTTGACCGTCCTGCCCTGGCTCTGCTGAGTGAAATCTGGGGGAGGGAGGGAGGCTGGGAATCGGCCACCTTTGAACGAGCTCCCTGGGTGACTGTCCTGCAGACGAAAGGTGGAGTGGGAGACGCCGGTGGTAGTTGAAGGGCAAGCGGGTGACGTTTCCCAGGCAGCGTGTGTAGCAGGGGCTTTTGAAAACTCAGATGGCTTCAGGGACCAGGCAGGTGATGGAAATGCGTGAAGCGGACGGGTGGAAGACAATAGGGAGTGACGGGGACCGTGGCGAACTTGTCGAGTGCTTGCCCCACCTAACGGCACTCAAATTGCAACCAAAAACACTGTGAGGACCAAACAAAATCCGCTTGTGGGTCTGACGAGGCCACCGGGCCGCCATTTTGCGACCTCTGGAAGAAGGAGAAGACACGGGGACAAGGACAGCCCTGGGACAGAGCCACACGTCAGGTTGGGCAGGGAGCCAGGAGGCAGGAGGACGAGGCGAGTGTCGTGGAAGCGGAGTGTTTCCAGGAGGGCGCGATCGCCACATTGGCCGCAGAGAGACCAGGAGGGAGCAGCCGGCGCTGTTTCCACCTGGGCGAATAGCCCTGCAGGTTGGGGTCTGGGAGAAACTGATTGAAGAGGAACGTTTCCAGTCGCTCGTTTGTCCGTGTCTGGCCAGCGAGGGCCTCTCGACCTCAACACCCGGGGACGCGAGCCAAAGGGACCGTCCTGACGTGTTCACGGGTGCGTGTTCCCCAGGTGAGGCAGAGGAAAGCCCAGGGTTGCTAGAATGTCCCGGGAGAGAACGTTTAGACACCTAGGGCTCACCTGCTCACCTCACGGTCCGTACAGGGAAAGATGGTCGGCTAAGTGCTTAAGCGCCCTAGGACCAGCCAACACCAGTAACGAGTCTTTGGGGAAAGGTTTTCTCTGAGCGCAGGGTAGTATCGAGGCTACTTTGTAGAAGGAAATGGTGGAAAACCTTAGAGTAACAGGGTCTAAACGCCAGCTCATGCACCGATGAGCTCTGTGGCTTTGGGTAGGTCCCCATGCCTCTCTGAGCCTCAGTTTTCCCTTTGTCAAATAGCGGCTTCCCCACAGGATCGAGCATGAGACAGACTCAGCACAGTCCTCCCCACAGGAAAGCTGCTCTTAGCTTCTGTTGTCCTCACTGGCCAAATACGCTTTGTTTTGCTTTTTAGGTTTATTTATTTCTGAGAGAACGCGTGTGCACACGCGTGTGTGCAAGCGGGGGAGGGGCAGAGAGAGAGGAGACAGAGAATCCCAAGCAGACTCCATGCGGTCAGCTCAGGGCCCGATACGGGGCTTGATCTCACGAACCATGAGATCGTGACCCGATCCGAAATCAAGAGTGGGATGCCTGACCGACAGAGCCACCCAGGCGCCCGCAAGTGCACTCTTTTTTTTTTTTTTTTTTCCCCGCAAGTGCACTCTTAAGGCAAGCGTTGTGGGCCGACCTGTTTCTAACGGTGCATGCCAACTTGTCAGAATCACCAGAGCATCTGTGACCGTTGGAACTGGATGAGTGACTAGTTGGAAGCATTTCATTTTTGATCAGTTTGCTTTTGGACCGTTGCATCTAGAGCTGGAAGTAGGAAATTCCCGAGAATTTGCCCGATGGTAGAACATAACTTAAAAAAAAAAAAAAAAAGGAGGGCAAAAAGCGCTTAAACACCAACACATGAATAGTTGTGAACCTGTCTTGGGCGAGAGAAAATGCCCAGCTGACAGGAAGGAAGACCATGAGAAGAAGGAGACCTTCTAGAAAGGATCTATTTGTCTCAAGGTACACCAAACTCACTAATACATATTTTTCCACCATCTTGGGTTTTTTTTTAATTAATCTTAAAAATATATTGATGCCACACACGATTACAGTTTCATAAAGCTACAAAGGCACTGAAGCGTGTCGCATAAAAAGTTCCCTTTCATACCTCTTCTCCCCTCTCACCCCGAACACACACACTGAGCAAACCACTTTCTTCCCTAGAGGCAGACGTACCAGTTCGGTGTTGGGTTTCCATGCATTGGATCGTAGAGACGTTTATAGTTTCTTAAATGTTTTACATTCGTGGGGTCAGTTTGTCTTGGGTTTGTTTGTTTGTTTGTTTGGTTTGGTTTGTTTTTCCAATCAAGTAGTGGCCTTCTGTCCGCATCATTCATGACACTTGGCTCTGTTAAATGGCCAAGTCCGCACGCCATCTGGTCTGTGCACACTGTCGATGTGTGACAACCCCCACCACCCAGTGACTTAAATAGCAAGGATTTGCCTCACAGTTGCCCTGGGTCAGGAATCCAGACACAGCAGAGCCCCTGCCTCCGGTTCAGGGTCTGTCCAGGTTGCGGTCAAGCTGTGGGCCAGGGCTGCGGTCTCATCCGTAGGCTCCACTGGGGAAGGGCCCACTTCCCGGCTCGTTCTGTGCTTGTGGGCGGGTTTCAGTGCCTCACAGGTGAAGGCCTCTTCATAGCGCAGCTCACGGCATGGCTGGCGGCCTCTCTGGAAGTGAGCGAGCACCCAAGATGGAAGGGAAGCCAGCGTCTTTTTGTAACCCAATCGTGGGAGCGATATCCCCATCACTCTTGCCGTGTTTTGTGCGTCGCGACCACTCAGTAGGCCCAGCCCACACTGAAGCATAATAATGAGAATGTGATACCGCGAGGTGGGGGGGGTACGGGGGCCAGGTTTGAAGCTGTTTGCCACACTGTGGGTGGCAGTTGGCTAGCTGTGCAGTTTCACTTAAAAACGCTGCGGAGAATGAGTGTGCACGTACTTTCGTGTCTACTTTTGCTCCCTTGTGCCGGCATTCCTGTGGGAAACGCTCCTAACAGCAAAAGTTCAAAATCGAGTAGTGTGCTGGTTTTCGTTTCTACTTCTTTGACTTTGTAAAAATTGAATTTATTTTTTGTGTTTATAAAACCTCCATATAGTTCACACTTTAAGAGGTTCCAGAGTTAACCCAATGCCTGGTCTCTCCCAGCTCCCCCTGGAGATCAATTACCAATTTTCTAAGATTTTATTTATTTATTTATTTATTTATTTATTTATTTATTTATTTATTTATATTGATTGATTGAGTGTAGGCTCCATGCCCAGCATAGGACTTGAACTCATGACCTTGAGATTAGGAGTCACACCAGGTGCCCCTCAATTGCCATGTTTCTTATGTATCCTTTAAAGATCTATACAGGCAGGTGGAAGCAATTCATTTTCTGGCTCTGCTGTCCAGTGGCAAGCCCGCTTATATTTCTAAAACAGCTTTACTGGGGTGTAATTGATAAACAAAACCTGGCACATATTTAATGTATACACTTTGATGAGTTTGGACATATGCGTACACCCATAAAGTCATTCCTGCAATCAAGATAGACCTCTGTCACCTCCAGAAGTTTCCTTGTGTCCCTTCGTGTGTGTGTGTGTGTGTGTGTGTGTGTGTGTGTGTGTGTGTGTGTGTCTATGTGGTAAGGACACTTAACATGAGTCTGCCCTTTTCCTAAACTTCAGTGCCCAGTAGAGGATTGCTAACTGTCAGCAATGTGTCCTACGGCAGATGTCTAGAACTTAGATTTAGCCTATTTTATTCTGTAGATTCCTTTATTCACCTGACAAGGCATCTTGTGGTTTATACCAGGGCAAAAAGCCCTCTGTTCTTTTTCATGGCTCCAGAGTATTCCCTTGTGTGAACGTCACCGTTTTTTATTATGTATTTACTTGTTTATTTATTTTTAAGTTTTTATTTATTTTGAGAGCGTGCAAGCGGGGGAAGGGCAGGGAGAGGGGAGGAATCTGAGGCAGGATCCGCGCTGTCATTGCAGAGCCCAGTGAGGGGCTCGAACTCACGTACTGTGAGGTCATCATGACCTGATCCCAAGTCCAGAGTCAGGCGCTTAACCTACTGAGCCACCCAGGCGCCCCTGAATGCCACCATGTTTTACACCCCCCATTGTTAGTCATAGAGGATGCTTCTGGACTTTTGGGGTGCCTGCTTTAAACCGAGACAGAACTGCCAAATCGCCCCCTGCAAAAATATCTGCTTTCTCAGTAATTTGCCGGTATAGATCTCACCGCATCAGAAGAGGCGGGGCGGGACACAGTCCTCTCCGTATGAGGAAGAGCTCTCGGAGCGTTTGGAACTGGTGGTGGCTAGAGGCAGGTGTGAGAAGTGCTGTGGTAACAGGGATGGGAAGGCCCCATCTTGAGTTGATAGCCATGGTGTGCCTTGAGCAGGAGGGACAGGAAAGTGAGGCGTTCACGCCTGATGCCCCTCATTTTTTCCATCGAGTGAGTCAAGGGCTTCTGCTGAGGTTAATCAAGAACCCCTCCTCAAGACCACCCCCCTTGGCCTGTCCTCAGCCATGACCTCAGGCTCTTGCCTCCTAATCCTTGGTTTCCCTACCTATAGAGTGAGGACAAGATTGCCAACCTCATGGTGTGAGTTTAAAAAGGAAGTACTAAGTATAGTGTTCAGGAAATATTATCTATCATTATTGCTTTCCCAAGAATGGTATTCTTTTTAAGTTTATTATTTTGAGACAGAGACAGCAGGAGTCGGGGAGGGACAGAGAGGGGGAGAGAGAGAGCGAGCAAGAATCCTAAGCAAGCTCCACACTGTCAGCACAGAGCTTGATGCAGGGCTTGAACTCATGAACTGTGAGATCATGACCTGAGCCGAAACCAAGAGTCAGATGCTTAGCCAACTGAGCCACCAAGGTGCCCCTAGAATGGTGTGTGTGTGTGTGTGTGTGTGTGTGTAATGGTATGTATATGTATATATATACTATATATACTATATATATATATATATATATATATATATATATATATATTTTTTTTAATTAAGTGATCCAGGCTGGCATCAGCTCTTGACATCCAATCTGACCCACTCTGCTGTACAGGCTACTGCTGAGCCCCTAGAGGAACCTTCTAGACGTTCTGGTTGACACTGGAGGTCATAAATTTGCAGTTCATGTGTTTGAAAAATATTGATTGGTTGCCTGCTAGAGGCCAGGGCTGTGGCCGTGAAAAGATGGCTGTGGTTCTGCCCTTCCATGGTTGGCAGGAAGTGACCAGGTTGCTTGCTTTGAAGGTTCTCTCGTATCTGTCAGGGGAAGCTCTGATAAGCTGACCTTGAAGGACCCTCGTGAGAAATAACCCCCCGCCACCACCCGGAGTCTAATGTGGATCAAGCTGTTCCCCCTGGTGGCTGTCCTCCAAGAGTGACTCAGGGGTCCCGTTGCTTTCATTCAATAGCCAACCCCTCCATTTTGAGGTCCTTGGTCTCCAACAGTGGGGGTAGAGCATGGGCATGGAGAGGACTGGGCGCACAGGCTTTTACCTGCCTGTGACCAGAGGTGGTGCTCGCGACATCGTGGTGCTCACGTTTATGTTTCCCCTGGTGAGGATGAAATCACCCCCATCTACTACGGGGGAAGCTGGGACACGTAGTTTTCTGGTGTGCCCTGAAAGGGAGAATGGGGTGTCAAACACATCACCCCACTTCTGTAGAGGTGTAGAGGCGGAGGGCATTCTGGGGGTGCATGAGCATTTGGACGTAGAGAACTCTGTCGGGCTTTTGGGACATCGCTGTGAATAAGTGACACGTGATGGGATGCTTGTCCTTACAAAGCTCCCAAGCTGATGTGGGCCCACAGATAATTAGAAATCATGATGAGAAAGCTTAAGGAAGCTTATATAGAGCCTGAGACGCATGTATCCGGCAGACCGTGTTTTTTTTTTTTTAACGTAATTTTGTAATAACGAAACAAACCTCAAGACAGAGATCACTTTGCTCACCTTTTGTTGTATAAGACATTGTTGTTTGTCCATGTTGCCTTTGTGTCCTTGTCTCTGTCACCTACACATCCAACCCGAAGGTACTCCCAATCTGCCGTTTTAGTAAACTCAATCATGTTGGTTAAACGGGATTATTTAAAAAGGACATTCATATGTCAGGATAGACTGGGTTTGGCTGCATGAACAACTTCCAAATTGCAGCGACTTGAAATAACAGGTGGGTTTTCTCACTCCTGCTACATAGAGGGTCAGCTTGGTGATGTTGATACATCTGGAACATTGCCAGCAGCACAGGAAAGGCTTAGAGAGCTTTCGTAGTGCGCTGGTAATGAAATGATCGACTGAAGGCACGTGTCATTTTCCTCGTATCTCATTGGCCAGAACTAGTCACATGACCCCACTCGACCATAATGGGGTCAGCAGGTGCAATCATCTTTTTAGGTTTGCTTGAGAGAGAGAGAGAGAGAGAGCGCGCGCGCGCGCCAGTGTGGGAAGGGCAGGGAGAGAGGGGGACAGAGGATCTGAAGCAGGCTCCGCGCTGACAGCAGGGAGCCCGATGGGGGGCTCGAACTCGCAAAACCGAGAGATCATGACCTGAGCCAGAGATCGACACTTACCCGACTGAACCACCCAGGAGCCCCAACAAGTGCGATCCTTTTCATTGGTGGGGGGGGGGGGGGGGGCAAATGGAGTTAGAAATAGATGGCAAATGGCACTTATGCCCATCTAAGCACTTTGAATGTTTTAATTAAGAACATTTAAACAGACATTCAGGGGCGCCTGCGTGGTTTAGTGGTTGAGCTAAGGCTGACTCTTGGTTTTGGCTAAGGTCGTGATCTCACGGTTTATGAGTTCGAGACCCAAGTGGGGCTCGAGCTGCGGGGGGTGTGGGGGGCGGGGGGTATGGAGCCTGCTTAGGATCGCCGTCTCTCTCTGCCCCTCCCCCACCCACTCACACTGTCTCCCAAAATAATAATCATCTTTTCTGTTTTCTGTTAGGACCAAGATCTTTTCTTTAAGTATTGGTTTCCCACCTGTCAAAAACATCATATTCTTTTATAAGCTACATCTGCAAAGCACAAGTTATTTGTCATTTCCAGCGCTTTATTTTTTGGGTTTTTTTTTTTTCTTTTTTTTAAGCAACTCATTTTTATTTCTTCTAATGCAGCCTACCTGGTTTCCATATAAACAACTCTCTTGTGTTAACATTTCATTGGTTTGATAGGATTAAGTTATTAACTTAAGAGCAACCGGCATAAACAGGTTCGGTAACAGTTTTCAGGAAGTGTTGACAGATGGGAGCAGAATTGCTTAGTCATATTAGCCCGCTAGCCTGGGCAGCAGATTTCACGGATGAAGTGGGCAGTTGCCTTTTAAACTGGCACACCGGGTAAGCAAGGTGGTTTCGGAGAGCTGTACTGTCCTATAACTCATAAGTTCTGTCTACATTTTCTTGTCATGTTCGGGGATGTTTCCATTTTGCTCCCGCCGGAGTGTATCCTGGCACAATTTTCTCTCCGCTTATACAATCCTGGGAATTCACACCCACGCATGCGCCCTGGTGGGCGCTGAAGGATGCTGGAGAGCAGGAGGGATGTCAGAGGAATCAGTGGGGATAGAGCAGCCAGCAGCCAGCATGCAGGGCGCTGGAGGAAGTTTGCGTTTAATTCTAAGGGAAGCCGCTGGGGTGTTTGGGTTAGCGAAGCGAGAGACACCGAGGAGGGGGTTTCCAGACAAGGGTTTGTGAAGGCTTGGACCAACAAGAACGGTGAGAAATTAGGATTTAGGGGGATTAAGGAGGCTTCTGTCCCTGTGGTTCTGCCTCCCTGCTGCCAGTAATGGGTTGTCCAGACATGGATGCTTGTTGGGGTTCTGGAGGTAACTGTTGCTGTCTAACTTGTGGTCTGGGCCCGGAGAGCACCGGTTCTCCATCTGATCACAATCCAAGGCCAATTTGGAACTCGGGGCCAGGTTGGAGCCGGCCCTGGGAACCCCTTGGGCGGGCAGCTGAGTGGGCGGGGCAAACAGGGTGGGAAATACAGCCAGCCTTTCTCCTCTTTCACTGGCCACTCCTGTCCCATCTGCTGCTTGCCTCTCAGGACTCTGACCTCTAAAGGTCTGGAGCGTCCCGGTCTCTGTCTATACACATGCCCTTCGTGATCTCAGTGTCTCATTGACTCAGACACTGAAGATTCTCAAAGTTGTATCTCCAGACTCCCCTATCTACGTCACTTAGTCAACATCTCAAAGTTAACACGCATCACAAACCGCCTGGTCCATAGTCTGCTCCCTTTCGCTAAGCGGCATCTCGGTACAGGCCAAAAACCATGGCATCGTCCTTCACGCCTCTTTCACTCACCCTCTGCCCAAGCCCTTTGGGCTCTGGCTTGAAATAAGTTGTGGAAGCCACCTCCACTGTGGCCACCCTGCCTGCCGCCCATCCCATCCACACCTCTTGTCTGGTTCATCGGCACAGTCTTCTCTGCCCTTCTGCTTCCACTCATCTCCTACCAGTTTATTTTCTTCCGCTCTTTTTAATGTTTATTTTTGAGAGACAGCAGGGGAGGGGCAGAGAGAAAGGGAGACAGAGGCTCTGAAGCAGGCTCTGCAGCGACAGAACTCAAACGCATGAACCGTGAGATCATGGCCTGAGCTGAAATCGAATGCTTAACGCACTGAGCCATCCAGGCACCCCTACCGTTTTATTTTCAACACAGCAGCCAGAGGAATCCTTCCAAAAAGATGTAAGTATTTCAAAAATTATTTCTCAGTTGGCAACATCTGCGTAATGTAAGAATTCCAGATAGCCTAAGAGAGGCAGCTGAATCTCCTTCCCGTCGCTGTGGCCCCATTCCCTCTGCGTGCTGCCTTCTCTCCTCAGAGGCCACTGTGGGTCCCATTCCGGTAGACTTGTAGAAATGTCATTTCCGAGTATTGTAGGAGTGACTTGTCTAAAAATAAGGGAGTCTGTGTCACTCCCTTGTTGAAAACCTCTGGTGGATCCCCAGCAGAGTGAGATTAAAATTCAAGTTCCATAGCAAGGCTGCAGGTCCCTGCTTGTGGATCCCAGCACCTCCCCATTTCCACAGCCCTCCACCCTCAGTCCGCCCCAACTGTGCCGGCTTCCCTTACTTTCCTTCTGCCCTCAGGACTTGTGCCTTGCTGTTCCCTCGTTTTAGGGCTCTTCCAGCCCATAGAGAATTGCAGGCTACCTAAAGGTCGGTACCCTGACTTCTCGTGGTCACCATGCTGTCGTCCCGTGCATTTGCTCTATTTATCACACTTATCACAAACTGCGATTATTTTGTTTGCTCCAGTGGACTCTGGGCTCTGTGAGGGACCCTGTCTGTTTTGGTCATCACAGTATACGCACTGGTCGCGCAGACTGGAAATAGTAGTACTAATAACGATTTTTCTTTTTAAAAAAAATTTTTTTGATGTATTTATTTTTGAGACAGAGACAGAGCATGATCAGGGGAGGGGCAGACAGAGAGGGGGAGACACAGAATCCAAAGTAGGCTCCAGGCTCCGAGCTGTCAGCACAGAGCCCGACGCGGGGCTCGAACTCATGGACTGTGGGATCACGACCTGCGCTGAAGTCGGGCGCTTAGCCGACTGAGCCACCCAGGCGTCCCAATAACGATTTTTCTTTAAGTTTTTATTTTATTCACTGGTGTTCATCACAATTTTTTTTTAAAAAGATTTAACATTTAAGTGGTTACTAGGCTGAGTAGTGATCTTACATTAACTCATTTAATCCTCATAGCCTCTTCACGGTTACCTATTACCAACATTTAAGAAACAGACAAATTTAAGTAGAAAATGTTACACAACTCCTAGTAAGTGAATACGCAGTCCTGTAATAGCTGAGTGTAGAGTGAATCAATGAACGGACCGGGTGGCCCGGGTGGCAAGAAGCCCGAGGAGGTACCTGGGGCGGTAGGCAGAGCCTTAGGGCACCGGGACCAATGGGCACGCAGCAGGGACTGGCGGCGTCGCTGGGGTCGCTGGCCCCGCCCAGGCAGGCCGCGCGGGGGACGCTGGGATTTGTGGTCTCCGGCCCACCTAGCCACGTCACTGCCTTCAAACATTAAGTACTCTCCTGGTGCAAGGTACGATCCGTATCCCCAAACTTCTAGGTAGGCTCCTTCGCCACAAGGCCCACTATTCCCTTATTCCTGTTCTTCCTAAGGTCTCTTGGTGTAGTCTCCCGGCTCCGCGACTAAGGGTAGGGTCTCTTGGTATCCTGTCCCCCAGCCCGAAGCCAACTTAGTATCGTCGTCTTCGTTTATCACCCCCCCGTCCACCCTTCGGTATGGCCTCTCCCGCCACACCCCCCTGAAGTTGTTGCTCGCACGTCTTCCCAGTTCCTCCCCCTCTAGCGCGAGAGGCCCAGAGCATCTTCCAATGGCCGTGTTCCCCGCCCCACACACCCTCTCCGCTTCCTGAGGCTCCCCCAGCCCTATTTTGGTACAGCCCGGCCACGCCCCCTCGCGGACGCGGTTGGTACGCGCCGCGCTCCCCCGCTCGCCGCAGTGGTTTGGCCGCGGCGACCCCTCTCCGGCGGCGCGTCCCCCGCGCTTGGTTCAGCCCAGCCCGTCTCCCCCGAAGCCGCGCGCCCGCGCCCCTCAGTCGGTGGAGCCCGCAGCCCCCCGTGCGGCCCGTGGCAGCCCCCAGCCCGCTCGGCCCGCGCCCGCCATGGTCCGTCCGCGCCGCGCTCCGCACCGCTCCGGCGCCGGGGGCCCCCTCGGGGGTCGCGGCCGCCCCCCACGGCCCCTCACGGTGCGCGCCGCCCGCTCGCGCTCCTGGCCGGCCAGCCCCCGGGGCCCGCAGCCACCGCGGATCCGGGCCCGCTCGGCCCCTCCCATGGTGAGCCCCCCGCCTTTTTTCCAGAGCCTTCCACGGCCCCGCCCCCGCCAGCCCCTCCCCCGGGCTCGGGTCTTTGTCCGCGGCCCCCTCTTCTGTGGGGTCTCAGGATGACCCGAAGGGTGGTCCCGGCTGGGGCCGGGTTCCCCCGTGGAACCCCCCCGGGTGGTACGCGCCGTGCTCTCCCCTTTGTTGCGCGTTTAGGCTGGGGTGGCGGGGGTGGGGTACGGGGGCGGGGAGGGCTCAAATTACTGCTGACTCCGCGTCCCGATTTAAACGCGGGGTGGGGGGCGGGCGGGCCGACGGCAGGCGTGCATGCTTGTTTTTCCAATTGGAAAGTTGGTCTCTCTCCGCTCAGGAAATCTGGAAATGGGGGAGGGGGCCGCGGGGCCGCGGCGAGGGGGGCCCGCGTGTTGCACTCGCGCGCCCAGGTGTTGCACCTGGGGGTGTTCCTTCCCGGGCCCGCGCGCGTCTGCACGGCGCCCGTGGCGTGTGCGCCCGGGATTTGCACGCTCGCCCAGATGGGGGATGCCCTTACAGAGTGCAACAAGCCCAAACGTAAACATCTGGCTTTGTCGGGACGTTAGCTGCACACGCTTCCCCAGACCTAAAATAAGCGCATACTTTTCAAAAATCTTCAGGCGCACCTGGAACGTTAGTAAACCTGCACGTCTCGGCGTTTCACGCTTGCCCAGATGTGCGTTTTACCCTAGGCTGGCTCTCGAGTTCGCTTCTTTCATACCCTGCGCCGACGTTGTGCGGCAGCTCCACGCAGGCCTTAAAACAGGTTTTTTCGTATCTTAAACGTAGACAGGAAGACTCTGAACGTCTCTCAAAAGTTAAACATACCCCTCGGCTCCACTGCCTTACGGGGATGTGTTCAGCATCTGCATCTAGTTCAAAAGCGCTTCCCGGTCCTGAAACTGTGCACCCTAAAGCTTTCATTCTCCTACCAAGTACAAAATAGGCTTCCCTGTGCAGGAAACAGTTCACACGTCAAACGCACACATTTGCCCCAATATGAGATTTCCTTTAGGACCGCACTTAACTCTCGTCCTTAATTGTGGTCGTGCACTTGGACGTACCTACCCTGTTGTTGCAGGTAGACCTGAGTTTTTAGCTAGGAATTCTCGGTCTTTACGTTCTAGACCAGAACATGTTTTAAGCCTAACGTGGTCAGCTGGCCCTCACAGACAAAGCAGACTTCAAACACGTGCTCTCCCAGTTTACACTGACCGGATCCTAAAGTGCATTCATCTGGCCCTCCGAAGGCTCTTCAGCTGTGGGCTTTAAGCACATATTCTCCGATGTTCTCTGCCCCACCTGTGGCATCTCCAAACCCTGGACTTCAACCCCCGTCCTGCATCTCAGACCCAGCCCGGCCCTGAACATGCGCCAACACGTTCTTACGCCAAGATTCTCTTTGGTTTTCTTCTTGATCCGCTACCATTGCCCATATTCCAGAATCACCTGTCCAGGTGGAGGACGTGCTTGCTCAGGTTTTTTTGTTTGCTTTTTTAAGCTCCTGGAAAATCCGAGTTTTCCTGTCTTTCTGGGACAGAAAACATCTGTGTGCTTTATAGGAAATGCAGAAAGTGCCCTCTAATATAAGATGAAAAAGAACAACGCCCGTTAGTAATTTTTTCTGCTGCCCGGAGGCATTTACTGGTGAGATTTGTAGGGAGTACTTGCTGCCAGCCTGTTCCAAAGCCTTTCCCTTGTTTGCTTTGAGATGTCTTTGGTTTAGGGGGAAAAAAAAGGATAGCTGGGAGAGTGCCCTGTGAAGAGTAGAACGTGTAGCTTTCCTTGGCTTTGTTGCTGGAACGTTCTCTGGGTGTTCTGCAACCACCCTCAAGATGTCGTGTCTGAAACCCCTCTTGATGTTGTTACGCTCCCTCTTCCAAAAGTTTCTCTGCCTCCCTGGATGGTTCTGTTCTCTGTGCTTTGGTTTCCCTTCTCCACCCCCCGCCCCCCCCCCCCCCCCGGGGTCTGCAAGGGAGGGAAGGAGGGCCGGCGACCACCTCGGAAAGATTGGCAGGATCTAGAGGAGAGAGTCCAGACTTTCTCTTGAGGGCCATGGGGGGCTTTGGAAGAGTTTTCAGCGTGGGTGGGTTGGGGCAAACCCATGTGCCAGGCAGCCAGCTGCAGTGTAGACTGGTGTGTGCATTGTGGGGGCTTCACGGAGGCCTGGACCCTCGGACCGCTGGCTTCTGAGTTGGGTCAGGACAGAGGGACCAAGAATTGATCGGGCCAGGAGGGTGAGTGAGTGGCATCTCCTGAAGGGGGAGGGATGGTATTCCGGGCCAAGGGCACAGCTGGAGCAGGGAGCAGACCAGTGTTGAGGTGACAAGTGGCCGGGGAGGAGGGGCTCGTAGTGGCAGGGAAAGGATACGTAGGTCAGCCACTTGGGGTCTTTGACTCCCGGGACGAGTGGTTTGGACGTGGCCCCGGGAGTTTCTGAGCAGGGGGTTTGGGTCTGAACGCTGGGCTGCGTGTGGTGGACAGGCTGCCCCTGCGGGTCCTTCAGCCTCGGCCTCCCCCTCCCCTCTGCCGCAGCAAGGCGCTCGGGTCTTTGGGGCCCTGGGTCCCATCGGGCCCTCCTCGCCTGGGCTCGCCCTCGGGGGCCTGGCTGTGGGCGAGCACCGGCTCAGCAACAAGCTGCTGGCCTGGAGCGGCGTCCTGGAGTGGCAGGAGGTGAGCCGCGGGGTCCCCTCGCGAGCCCGGGGGTGGGGGTGGGGGGCTGGCCCACGCACCCAGGTTGTGCCCGGTGACCCCCCGCCCCGCCCCCAGAAGCGCAGACCCTACTCGGACTCCACGGCGAAGCTGAAGCGGGCCCTGCCCTGCCAGGCCTACGTGAACCAGGGCGAGAACCTGTGAGTGGCGGGCAGGGGGCGGGGGTAGGTGGGTGGCCGGGGCTCCCCTGACTCGCCATCCCCCCCTTCCCCCACCGCAGGGAGACCGACCAGTGGCCGCAGAAGCTCATCATGCAGCTCATCCCGCAGCAGCTGCTGGTAAGGCCCACCTCCGGCCTCCCCAGGCCCGTTTTCCCGGGGACCCCGCCCCTGGCGGTGACCCAGCTGTCCCCTGGCCGCCCACAGACCACCCTGGGCCCCCTGTTCCGCAACTCCCAGCTGGCGCAGTTCCACTTCACCAACAGAGACTGCGACTCCCTCAAGGGGCTGTGCCGCGTCATGGGCAACGGCTTCGTGAGTAGAGCGGGACCCTTGGGCGGGGGGCCGGGGGCCCAAGGCCTCCCTCCGAAGGAGTCTTGGTCTGTGTCTGAACACGCGGGTGTCAGGGAAGGCAGAGCACGGAGGACGCGGGCGGTGGCGCCAGGGATGCGAGTGAGTGGAGGGCCCCAGCTGGCCCTCCTGGGACCCAGGAGCCTGTTGGGGACACGGCACGTGGCAGGGACCCAACTGAAGATGGCCGTGGGGGTGCGGGGAGGGTGAGCCGGGCCGGGGGGATACTCCGTGCTGGGGCCGCATGCATCCGGCAAGCGGGGCTGGCGGCGGGACGCCTCAGGGCGGTTAGCGGGAGTGAACTTGTGTGGTGTTGGAGGAGGCGGCCTGCACGTGTGGTCGACACCTGGTCAGCGCGGGCTGGTGAGTGACTGTGACACGGGGCCGTCAGGGAGTGAGTCTGGCGTGGTCTTTGCAGCCCCTCCGGTCTGGGCCCCAGCGTCTCATCCGGGCCCTGATCTCAGCGGTGAACACCCCCACCCCACAGGGGTCTGGTTGCGGAAGGGGACAGGTGCTTGCGGGGGGTGGGTGGCGAGAGAGGAGAGCGGGTCGTCCGCTCGGGACGCCACAGGACTCGGCTCTGGGGTCCCCTTTGGGACCAAGTGCCTCCTTCTGCCTACTGTGTGGGCAGGCCATGACCCCCAGTGTCCAGGTAGATCCCCGTTCCCTTGGGGCCTGGACAGACCGGGGGTCGTGATTGGTGCAGTCTCTTGCCCGATGGGCCGGTGGCCCTGACCTCAGCGCCATTTGCTGAGGGCCTGCCGTCTGCCTGGCCGACGGGCCCGATGGGCCCGATGGCCACAGGGGAGAAGCGCGCCAGCACGCTCCCTGTGCTACCTGGCCGGTCACACTCCTGGTCCTACTGGTAGCTCTGGGAGGATGGGCCGCGCCTCGGTCCGGGAAGGCAGGGGACAGGTTCCCTGAGCAGGTGGCCCCTGGGTGACAGGACAAGTCAGGGGTATTCCCCAAGGTAGCCGCCTCTTTGTCCCGACAGCCCAGGTAGAAAGGCCTGTGACACTCCTTTCCAACGTCGTGCCAAGGAGGCATTGGCGTCTCGCGTAAAGACGTTTATGTGGCGGCGACCACGGGACTGTCGTTAAGCCATCTTACAGATGGGAAAACTGAGGTCCGGAACATGAAGTGATTTGCACTGGGTCACGCACGTAGGAGGGAGTAGAGCTGGGGCTGCGCCCAGTGCCTCCCTGGAGGCGGCTCGGCCGAGGCAGGCCCTACTCTGGGGACAAAGTGGCATCGAGAGGGGGTGACGCGGTGGAGGGGGGGGAGGTGCCACCCTCTCAGGATCCTCCTGCCTCAGCGGTGGGTCCCAGGCCCTCACCACAGATTGACCAGCTGAAGGGAGACCCCCAAGTGCACATTCACACGCTCTTGCCTTGTGCTGTGGCCTCTCACTCGTCACGGAAGGCCACGGGGTGACTTTGAGGACTTCTATCCAGTGACGACCTGTCCCTGAGACAGGACAGTCTCTGGTTAGCTTGGAGGGGTCTCTGACTTCCTGCCCTCCCCCCCCAGGCGGGGTGCATGCTGTTTCCTCACATCTCCCCCTGCGAGGTGCGCGTGCTCATGCTCCTGTACTCGTCCAAGAAGAAGATCTTCATGGGCCTCATCCCCTACGACCAGAGCGGCTTTGTCAACGCCATCCGGCAGGTCATTACCACGCGCAAACAGGTGTGCTGGTGGAGCCCAGGCCAGCCCTGCCCCAGACTTGTCAGCGCGGCTTGGGGGTGGGGGTGGGGGGGGATGGAGGGCGGTTCTTCACAGGAGGGCCTCCTACACACAGCAGGGCTTGGAGGTGGGCGGCAGGCTTATGGGGAGGGCTGCTATGCGGCTGGAAGGCTCTGGAGGGTAACTGTCCTGGTTCACCCCTTGCCAGTTATTTATGAGTAGTGTTCCTGTTCAACAAATTATAGGGCTGTCTGGGTCTTAGGGGCAGACCCTGTGAGCTTTGTACCCCAGGTTGAGCATCTGAGACTTGTTTTGGGGCACTGGGGAGCCATGGAAGGTCTGTGAACAGCTGAGGGGCAGGGCCAGCTCTGGGGCTGTGGCCAGACTGCCTGGAGACGGGGGCCAGGGTCTTCAGGACAGCTCTGAGGTTCCCCAGAAGCATCCCTGGGGCACTCCCAGGCATCGGCCCCGCTCGTCTGTTCCCGCAGGCGGTGGGTCCCGGCGGGGTCGCGGGCCCAGTTCAGATCGTCAACAACAAGTTCCTGGCGTGGAGCGGGGTCATGGAGTGGCAAGAGGTGAGTCCTGGGGGGACCTGGGCGACCTGAAGACCAGCATGTCTTCGCTGACTGGGGTGCCTCCCCCCTCCTGATGTCTCCTCTCTTCCTCTCCCCAAAAGCCCAGGCCTGAGCCCAACAGTCGGTCCAAGAGGTGGCTGCCGTCGCACGTCTACGTGAACCAAGGGGAGATCCTGTGAGTGCCGGGCTGGGGGCAGAGGCAGCGTCTTGCCAAGACCCAGCTTCCTGACCCCTGTCCCCTTGCCCCACAGGAGGACTGAGCAGTGGCCAAGGAAGCTGTACATGCAGCTCATCCCGCAGCAGCTGCTGGTGAGTGTGATGGGAGGCACTCGGCCTGTGTGACAGACAGCAGACCATGGGGTGGTTGGGGCGCTTCCCCGAGAAGGGGGCACTGGAGTTGTCGGCTGGAGAACATCCTAGACGGAGGGACAGCATGCGCCAGGGCCCTGTGGCCAGCTTGTCCGGCAAGTGAAGATAGGCGGGTGTGGACCCGGTGGAGGTCAGAAGCGGGGCGAGGCCTGCAGAGCGGCACGGGGGATGGGGGCGAGGCCGGGAGGCGTAGTTGCGGACCGTTCTGGGCGCCCTGTCTCACGGCGCCGTCCGGCCTGCCCGCAGACCACACTGGTGCCGCTGTTCCGGAACTCGCGCCTGGTACAGTTTCACTTCACCAAGGACCTGGAGACGCTCAAGAGCCTGTGCCGGATCATGGACAACGGCTTCGTGAGTGTGGCGTGTGCGGGCCGGGCGAGCGGGTGGGGGCACGGCCGGGCGGAAAGGCCCCCCTGGGCAGACGGGGCCGGGTCCGCTCTGTGTTTGAAAACTAGAAGGCGGATGACGGCCGGTGGCTGTTTCCCCAAAGCCAGCTGGGGAGAGAGTGGCGGCAGCCCCCACGGTGACAGCCAGTCGGCCTTGTGTCCAGACACCTGTCGGCTCCCGGTCCACGGGACTCCCCGGGTCTGTGCCGTCCCGGACACGTTTTATAGATGGGGAAACTGAGGCTCAGAGTGGGACTCGCACCCGGTGTGGTACCGGCCTCCGGGGTCGACTCAGAGTCTCGCCAGAGTCTCGAGGGGCTGGAACCACTGAGTGCTGACCCGGTGCTCCCAGGTCCCTCCTCCACGGGGACCGGGTTTTCTCGTGGACGATCCGAGGCTCCGGAAGAGCCCTGCCAGGCAGCGAGGTCTGTCTGCTCCCAGCCCGAGCTCTCAAGGTGCCGGCTTATCCTCCAGCGGGTCTTGACCTCAGTTTGTCTGCGAGGGGAGGTGCGTTGTCTCGGTGCTTGTGAAAGCACAGCCGTCGCCACGTTTTGTGGACGTTTGCAGTCACAGGCCGGCATGCGTCCCCAACTATCTGATTCCGTCACAGCAGCGCAAGTGCGTTGGAGGGAGGGCTGTGTATTTCTTGTGTCACAAAAGTTTGAGAGCACAGCGCTCCCGCGGGGGAAGCTGGAAAAGCCGCGCATGCACCTGGCCGGCCCTGCCCAGCGTTCCGCGCTCCCTCGGTGGGGCCGGGGCTCAGGTAGGAGCTCCGGAGGGGCTCCCCCCTGGACACCTGCCGCCGCCGTCTCCCCGGGGTGGCGCGCAGGAAGGCACAGCCCCTTGTGGTTTGAGGGGCCCTGGGAGTCCTTGAACTCAGCCTCAGTTTGCCCACCTATAAGCCGGGGGTGGTGACTGGAGAGCAGGGTCCAGGGAGGCAGAGCGGGAGCGCTTCTCCCGAGGTGGCTGTCCGTTCGGCCGCGTCCCTGGTTTGAGGGAACAGTGTCGTTGACAGTTCACTGGGGATTCGTGGTTGGCACTTGAGCCGCTCCAGGGCCTGCGTGTGGGGGACTTAGTGCTGGGCTTCCTGGGGCCCGAGGGGGCCTCTGCGAGTCCTGGCCATGGCCACCTGGCGCCTCGGGGGCAGTCCGCGTACTCGCCAGCCCACCATCGCCCTGCTTGTCGTGGGCGCCGTGGTCTCCTTGGAGCACGTCGCAGCCAAGTCGCGGTGCCTCTGTGCAGAGCCCGTCGGTCCCCAGGCCGTGGCGGGCTTGTGTGTCCTTGTCCCCAAGCGGTAGCGACACCGGGGCCGGGGGGACGGCGGTCAGGACGCAGCGTGCCGCGGCCCCAAGGGGCGCCGGCCCCGCGTGCTCGTGCCCCGGTGGCCGTGGGGAGGCGCGTCCGCACCGCGGCCAGACGGTGACCCCGCCCCCGCCCGCCAGGCCGGCTGCGTGCACTTCTCCTACAAGGCGTCGTGCGAGGTGCGCGTGCTCATGCTCCTCTACTCCTCGGAGAAGAAGATCTTCATCGGCCTCATCCCCCACGACCAGAGCAACTTCGTCAACGGCATCCGGCGCGTCATCGCCAACCAGCAGCAGGTCCTGCAGCGGAACCTGGAGCAGGAGCAGCAGCAGCGGGGGGTGAGGCCGGGACCCCCCCCCGCCCCGCCCCCCGCCCCGCCCCCCGCCCCGCCCCTCCCCCACCCCCCCCGCCCCGCCCGCCCCCTCCCCCCGCCCCTCCCCCGCCCCTCCCCCCACTTCCCAAGTCCCCGCCACTGACGCAGCCCCCTGCCTTCCTCCCCCGCAGATGGGGGGGTAGTGGCCACCCCCAGGCTGGGCCCCTCCAGGAGTCACAGACGAGGCCCCCGCCAAAACCGGTGAGTGGCACCCGGCCCGAGTGCACGAGGGACCCTATGAGGTGTCTGGGGCTTGGGGAGCGGTCGTGTGACTCTGGTCTTGAGATCGGAGCCGAGAGGCATGTCGGGGAAGCTTCCGGTAGCCCCACGCCTCCTGGGAAACTGCAACCCTCTCCCCCAGGAGGTGATGGAGCCCCGGGCGGGGAGAGGGCTCCCCCCTTTGAGCCAGGGCCCCTCCCTGAGGCTGGGAGGCCCCGTCCAGCCCCTCCCCTTCTGCTCCTGCCCCCAGGTCAGATGCTTCTGAGCAGGGGCCCCTGGGATGGCAGCCGCCCAGCAAGATGGGCTGGAGGACCGCGTCGTGAGCTGTCTCCAAGGACGGTCTCCACCCCTGTACGTTTCCCCAATAAAGTCTTTTAAAAGCCCGTTGGCCACCGCGCTCCGTGTCCAGAAGCCTTGGCCGGGGTCCTCAGACTGGGTGGCATTGGCTCCCAGAGAGCTGATGGCCCAGCCCGCCCCCCGCTGTGGGGGGTGGGAACGTGCATCCTTGTGATGGGGCGGTGGGGGGGGGGGGCCCTCTGAGAGCACCATCACCTGAGCGAAGATGGACGGGCCGCACGTGGAGCCACCTATGCCTTCAGGGGCAGCTCGGTCCCCAGACTGCAGGCCCCGCCGTGCCTGGGGGTCCTGTCTTCGGGGCCAGTCGCATGCCTGGGTTCTGCTGCCGCTGGGGTTCTCTCTCCATCCCTTTGGGTTCGACAGGTCGTGCTTGGCCAGCAGCACACACAGGCTGGGGCCGGGGACCTGCCCCCTGTGACTGTGTTCCCAGCACCGCCTTTACTGCTGCAGGCCCTGCCCCAAGGTCAACTTCAGCTCGCAGTTTCTCACTCACCAAATCCAGCTCTTATCCTCAGGGTCACAACACACATGCTCCTGCGCTGGTTCTGCAGCCCGGCAGCCACGCGCAAGGAAGACCCTGCCCCGCCCCCCCGGGGGGCCGTGTCCCTTGCGGGGGCTCCCCAGCCTCGGTCTGGAGCACCCACGGCCACGGGCTGAGAGGCCTCAGTTACTCCGGCGGGAGAGGCATCTGGCCAGACACGCTCAGGACAAATCCCACCCCTGTATCCACCCCGGGGGGTCCCCCCCCGCCCCCGCTTGGGGACTAGCCAGGTGCCAGTCCTCGGCCGGGCAGACCACCCTTCTTCCCAGCACAGTGCTGCCCGAGCTTAAAGGAAAACCATTTATTGGGGGTTGGGGGGCAGGGGCAGCTCAGCCCTCTGAGAACTGGCGGTACAGCCGCTCGAGGGGAGGCTCCACGTTCAGCCGGAACGGGATTTCCAGGATGGCCGAGAAGCCTTCCGCCAGCGTCGGGGCCTCGAACTGCTTTCTGGTGGCAGGGGTGAGGAGGGGAGGTGAGACCCAGCCTGGGCCCCTGGCGCCCACCCGCTTGGAGCCTCCCCGCGGCGGGCTCACCTGTAGCCAAACATGACGACGTCGGACACGGGGGCGTGAGAGGAGCCGGTCATCTCTCGGAACTGTGGGGGGTGGGGGTCAGGGGTCAGGCTGGGGGGGGGGGGCTGGGATGGAGGGGGGGGCACGGGCCAGCTCACCCGGTTGTTGTGGCGCGCCTGCTCCAGCGTGGCGCCGAAGAGGAAGCAGCGGCAAGGGACCCCTGCGTCCCGGGCGCACTTAATGTACCTGTTGGGCCAGGAAGGGGCCGGGCTGGTGAGGGGCCCCAGGCCCGCCCTACAGAGGTCACCCGGGGGACCTTGGTACCTGGCCCGGGTGGGAGGGTCCGGGTTTGTGTTGTCGATCACAACCCGTTTCCGTTGCTTTAGAGCGGTCTCGCACGTGGTCACGCAGCGCTGCCATGAGCCCAGGGTGTCCTGGGGGACACGGCAGGTCAGGAGACCCGGTGGGGGGGGGGGGCGGGGGCACGCAGGGACCCAGAAGAGGCACAGAGACCCAGACGGAAGTGGGGAGCGAGCACCAGGACAGGGGCGGGGAGGCCTTGCCAGGCGGCACGGAGACCTGGAGGGGAATCGGAAACCCAGTAAGGAGGGGAAAGCGAGCGAGGGGCCGGGCAGCACGGCCCTCGGCCTGGGGCGTGGGGTGTCTCACCCGGTTCACGTGGACGTAGCCAGCCGACACGAGATGCTCCTGCAGGAAGGTGGTCTTGCCAGCTGTGAAGTGGGGGACGGGATCAGGGGGCGCCCGAGGACCCAGAGAGGGGCTGGGGCTTCCGGATGTCAGGGGGTCAGGTGTCTCACCCCCAGGAAATCCCACGGCGACCACCACTTCAGGGCTGTGACTCAAGAGGGAGCTGGCCTCAGGGAGGTAGAGCGGCCCCGAGGGGGAGACGGTTCTCTGGGAGGGGTGGCCGTGATGAGTGTGACTCCCGCCTCCCCCATCCCCCCCCTCCCCCAACCCCCCCCCTCCCGCCCCGAGGGCCTCACCGGGTCAAAGGTGGGGAGCACAAAGCTGGCGACGGGCCACTTCAGGAAGAACTCCTCCGGCGTGGCGAAGGGCAAGCCAAGGTTGAGGGCAAACTGGGAGAGGAGGCGGGGGACGCAGAGGTCAGACAAGGTGGGGACGCAGCTCCAGGCGGGCAGGGGACGGGGGGCCTCACCAGACGGTCCGCACAAGAGAAGTCTTTCTTCTTCCGCCCCGGGGCCCAGTTGGCTGGGCGTCCGGCTGCGTCTGGAACACAGGGGACACACCCCCGCGTCCACCAGCAGCCTTGGGGACACACGTTCCCCAGCCCCAGTGGATCCATCCGCACACCCTCCCCATCCCCAGGCCCTTACCTCCCACAAAGACACTGTCCCCTACGGAGATGGGCACGCCCTCGTTGGCCTGGGGAGGGACAGGTGACGGCAGTAAGGAGCCTGCTTCCACATCTCCCTGGAGATGCTTGGCTCAGTCGGTGCCCTGCTGGAGGCGCCACCCTCAGGCCACTTCTCACCCCCTTCACCGCCACCGCCCAGATCCTGGGCTGTTCCATCCCGGTTTGTGGGCTTCTGCCCTCACGGTCTGTTCCCCACATGGCCACCAGAGGGTGCCAGTTCCTGCTCATGTTGACTCCCCCCCCCCCCCAACCCTACCGGGCACCACCCCCTTGCTCCCCTGCTGGGTAAAGGGGAAGCCCTTACCTGGGCCCTCAAGGCATCACAGTCCCACACCTACCCGCCCTGACCTCATACCCCTCTCTCTCCCCCTCATCCACTCAGGTCCAGCCACCCAGGCCTCTTCACTGTCCCTAAACACCCTGCCTCGGGACCTTTACACTTGCTGCTTCTCCCACCTAGACCACTCCTCCTAGATACCCTCATGGCTCCCCCCACAACCAGCTTCAGATCTAAAAGGCACCTCGAAGAGACCTTACCTGACCACCGCAGGTACACCCTGCCTCATCTTGCCTCGCTTCCTCCCACTATTTTACACACCAGCGTGTGCACGTACAGTGTGCACCCTCACTGGTACGTGGGTGCCCCAGCAGGCCTGTCTGGTACACGGATACCTTCAGCTCAGGAAGCTGTTGAACTTCAGAACAATTGCACACACAAAACAACCAACAAGCGACTGATTTCCTCCTTGACTGCTCTGACTTTCTGAGTTCAAGAGCGTTGCCCTCACCTACCAACAGAATGTGACACAGAAGGCGAGGACCTGAGGAGGGGAGGAGAGGAAGAGGAAGGAGGCAGGACGGCAAACCCCGGAGACCTGTGGAGGGGAGGCCGGGCAGAGGGAAGAGGGAAGAGGGGAATGACCCGGACGCCGAGGCTCACCTGCTCCCGCAGATGGTCCCACATGCCGATCACCGGCTTCCGGTACAAGCCGGCGTGCGTGGCCACCAGCACCTGTGGGTGGGAATCCCTGAAGGCAGACACCCTCCTGGGCTCCTTCCCAGGATCCTCCAAGGATGCTACCCCAACCCTCACCAATCCAGAGAGAGCTCCCGGTGCCCCAGAACCGGCCACTTCTGATGAGTTTCTCAGCATAACCCCGCCCAGACCCCGCCCTCCACCTCCCCACGGGCACTTACGGCTTCTCCCCAGGCCCCTGTCCCCTCCTCTCGGTGCCCCCAGCTCAGCATCTCTGTTCCCCTCTCTCTGGGTCCCCACCCCCCACCTCCACAACCCTCCGACTCCCTGGCAGCCATACCTGAAAGGGAAGGCCCAGCTTCTCCACCACAGCCTCCACCTTGGCCTTGAACTCCTCTGCCGGCAGCTTCCCGCGCCCGATGCCCATCTGGTTGGTGAAGATCACCAGCTGGGGAGCACACGGATGTCACCTGGTGCCCTCCTCGCCCGGGCCCCGGCCTGCCCCGTGGCCCAGCCATCACGCACAAAGCGCACGCACCTTGTAGCCTTCCGCATCCAGTTCCCGGAGCTTACGGGGAATCTCTAGGTACAAGATCCTAGGGCGGATGGGAAAGGGGTAAGGTGACGGGGGACCCCCTGTGGGTGCCTCACTCACCCCCTTGTTCTGCCTCCTATCACCTCCAGTCACTGGGGCCAGTGGGAAAGACCTTCCCAGAGCGGGTGGTGATGAGGGTCCCATCCAGATCAAAGGCGGCCACCTGACGGTCAGCGAGAAAAGAGGAACAGCGACATTGTTACGCCTCCCATCCCCCCCCCCCCCCCACGCAAGGCGGAGACTTCTCACTCGCCCTTCACTCCTAGGGAAACTGAGTCACAGAGCCTCCACATTTTACGAGAGGGCAAGGCCACAGCAAGGATGTGTCCCTGACACCAGAGCCTAGAGCCTAAATCTTTACCCTACTGCCTCCCACTTCTTCTAAGCGCCTCGGTATTCCAGTCTTTAAAATGGGTTTCACGGGGCACCTGGGTGGTTCGGTCGGTTAAGCGCCCGACTTCAACTCAGGTCATGATCTCAGGGTTTGTGGATTCAAGCCCCACATCGGGCTCTCGGCGTAGAGCCCGCTTCAGATCCTCTGTCTGCCTCTCTCTGCCCCTCCCCTGCTCACTCTCACTCTCTGTCGCTCAAAAATAAGCATTAAAAATTTTGTTTTTGGGGGTTCGTATCCTGCCCACCCTCCTCCCCTGGCCTTCACGCCAGAAGTCTAATAACCCTGGAAATAAAAACAGGAGTGGGGTTGTTTGGGTACTAACCGCGTATCAGGGGCTGTGCCTCGTGCTTTGCATGGATTCAGCATTTTACTGGGGAGACTAGTGGCGCTAAGGACACGTGAAGTAAGGACACGTGAGCTCGGGTCTCTGCTACAATGTGCTACACCTGCTACCATGATTGTGGCTCGTTGCTGAGGTTACTGCGGGTCAGGCAGGAGCTGACATACATCCACGCCCCCCAGCGCCTGACTGTCATCAGGTCCACTTCTCAGACAAAAAAAAAAAAAAAAAAAAGTGGAGGCCTAGAGAGGTTGAATGACCTGCCCAGGGGCACACAGCAAACTTAGGGCCAAGCCCCCGCCTGCGTGGCTCCTTCAGCTTGGCCCTCACCTTGCCCCGGGGCTTCACCCCAGGTGCTGTAAACACTAGCAGCTTCTCAAAATTCTCCCAGCCGGAGGATGACTTCCGCATCCGCTTCTTCTTCGGTGGTTCAACGTCCCCTGAAGCGTCTGGGGCCACCGGAGGGGTGCCGGGTGGAGTGTCTTGCTGGGATTCAGACGTGCGGGCCTCTTCCCAGCGCAGGGTTAGCGGGTGGAGGCCGTTGACCAAATACAGTGTGTCCCCCACCCTCAGAGAGCCTTCTGCCCCCGGACTCAGCTCCTGGGTCCCAGCAGTTGAGGGGTTAATTCCCAGCTGCAAAGGGAGAGAGCCGAGCTGGCATTAACTGCATCCCCCACCAGGAACCTCCTCTAATTAAACGGGACTTCTTTTCCCCACCTGCCAGTCAGATCCATAAGCCCCGCCTCTTCGCTGTGTACCACCAATCAGGAATCTGGAAATGGTACAGGCGGCCAGCCTTATCCAATTTAAATGTGGATGGATCCCCAACTGAAGAAGGTAATACGCCGAGGCTTCTCTATTGGCCACACCCCCTTCCCTCCAAACCAGATTTTTTCCAATGGGCCTGTTCCCGGCCGGGTTGCTATTCTTGCCCAACGCCACCCCCAGGCCTCACGGAGGAACTGGTACCTGTTTCACTGCCACGGTCTTAGTCCCAGGGTCTGCGACCAGCTCCACTGAGGGTTGAGAGGGTGGAGTCAGAATGTGCATCCTTGTGTGATCGTTTTCCTCATTACTGGAGAGCACGGCCAGCTTTAAGCCACAGGATGGGGGCCATAGCACCCATTCCGGAGGGGAAAGCAGTTTATTTCTAAATGGGATCGGCTCTCTCCTTTATATGCAGGAATCAGATAAAGGCCTTAGGACTGCCTGTGACGCGGGTTCTCGCCTAGGGACAGGGCGGGCATTTTTTCCGTAAAGAATTGGCTTCTCCCTGATGAGCCGTGTGCTTAGGTGCAGGTCCTGGGCTTCCCCCGTTACCACCTAGGCCTGCGTAGTACTTCTCACCATAGGATCGGCTCTCTCCTTGTCAAGGGTCGTGACCTGACTCAAGCCTTCCCGGTGACCTGTAAGCATCCTCCTCTGACACCTCTATAGGGATTGGTTCTATCCTCTCCCCACTAAGGCGTCTGGCTAGTTCCAGGTCAGGCACAGCCTCTTTCTCTTCCTATACTCTCCAGAGGGCACCTATCAACTTCAGGACTAGCTACACCACGCAATTCCGCCTGGTGGCCAAACATCTCCCTTACCGGACCGGCCGTCCAGTTTTCCTGCACTGTGTTCCCGCTCCAGCAGCGGGCCACACCCCCTGCAGCCCCGGCCCCGCCCACCTTGGTTTCTGGAGCACTTCCGGTCGGTAACCCGGGTCAAGGGTCCCCGGCCGAGGACCAGGGCTTGCCCGTCCGAGGGCAGGAAGATGGGGGGCGCACTCCCAGGGGGGCTCTCCAGCCACAGGCGGCCCTGGAGCTCCACCTCGGCCATCCCTAGCGCCGGCCTAAGGGGAAGTAGGTAAACAGGTTTGATTGACAGAACGCCCTCAAATTGCCACAGGAAGTCCCTCCTCCTCCCTCCCCGTCCACCAGGAATTTCCCTTCTTCCGCTGAAGGCTCCGGAAATCCCACCCTCTTGCCGGCCTCAGGCTCGCGCCGTTTCCCAGGCGACGACGCCCCGCTCAGTCCTGCTGCGAGCCCGGACCCCTACGTCCGAAGGCAAAAGCCAAGAACCTCGCGCGCGCCCTCAGCTCGGCCCACGCTCACCATGCCGGACCGGGGCTCACCTGCCACTTGCGACCAGGGAAGTCCGGCCCGAGGCGCTCTGCTCGCAACTCCACCGGCTTCTTTCTCTGTTTCTCGGCGGACGGAAATGACTCGTCCTACGGGAGGGGGCAGGGCCTTGGCTCCTCCCATTACAGGAGCCCCGCCCCTTTCCAGACCTGCCCCTTTGGTCCTCCGGTGCTCTGACCTTCATCTCTCCCGCAGCAATGGACGGCTCGGGCCAGTAGGGGGTGTGGGTCTTCTTTTCGCAGATTTTCTTTCCACGTTGAACTCTGTAACATTCATTCCCTTAGTTATAGCGGGAGAAACTTTTTTTCCATTTGATGATCATTGCCAGTCCAAGAAATCTCCGCCCCCGACAGCAGCCCTGACCCTCAATACTTCGATTTTCTCATCTGTAAAGTGGGGATAATCGTTTCCATTCATGGGGTTACTAGGAAGATTAAAAGAGTTAACACATGTTAATAACTTTATAAAATTGTTTGGCTGGTAGTTCGTCCTGTTTATGTCTCATCTGTTGCGCATTCCTCCGGTGGTGGTCTGATGGGAGATGAAATTACAGGTTTACTGGACCCCGCCTAGACTTGGGATCAGGTGTCAATTTCAGCTCTGTCAGGCAGAAAACCCCCGGCCTCACGTGGAGGTTCCTGGTTTTGCTGGGGTCTATGTGGACTCAGAACACTGATTCCTTAAAGACTATTCACATTCCAACATTCATCTCCCTGAAGAGTGGGGATCTATGGTCACACAGGGCTGGAATCCCCACTCCCACCCTGTGAATCTCTCTTTTATCTGTAAAAACTCCCAGCTTTGCACTGAAAATCCATGAAATGCTGCTCATTCGGCTTCAGGAAATGTTTGTTGAATGAACACAACACACTTTGTACTCATTTGCCAGAGGTAAAATTCTTTAATCTCAGACCACCCCTCCCAACTCCCAATCCCCACCCCCGACTCTCTCCCCCACACAAGGGCCGGAGAGCGAGGGCCCCTGCCCCCCACCTTGGGCGGACGAAGGCCCTTTAAGGCACCTGTGGGGGTGGGGGGAGAGGGGCGGGAGCTGGTGCCGTCCGGGCTGCAAGGACGGACTTCGATTGGCAGGCTGTTGTGGGATGGAACCAATGAGAGGGTATCAGACGCAGGGACAGAATTGGGCCATCCCTGGGAGGGGGCAGAGGGACACTTGGTCGGGACTAGGTCAAAAACAACCCCAGTCCCAGTAGTGTAAAGAACGTAAATTTAAGGCCGCAGGCCAATCCTGGGCACAGGAGGAAGGTTTGGCCACGCCCTCAGGACGCTGGAGCCAATCAGGCGGGACAGCCCAGGAAGGGTGGGATGGCGACTCCGGGAGATTGGTCAAGCCCTTTGGGTTCGAGCCAATCAAATGTAGGAGCTTCCCATCTCTAGGCCGAAATGGCTTGCCACTTCCCAATCCTGTGGCTTGGCTTTTCGCTTTCGACCAATGCCGCGCGAGCAAAGCCCTTGTCGCTAGGCAAAAAACAACAGTTGACCCATTTTTGGGCTTAAAACTGGCCGCCCCGATCAGGGAGCGAGCTAATCCCTTCATCGAAAGAATCTGTCGCAGGGCAGAGAAAGCGGCGACAGACCCAATCGAGAAACTAGATAGGTCCCGCTCCTCGGCGCGTGAGGGGATCGCGGGCTGGAAGGATGGCGGGGATTGGCAGGGAGGGGGCAATCCCGGGGCCCGGGCGACCTGGAAGGTCGGTCCCAGGTCTGACTCGGATTGGCCGGCCCAGGGGGCGGGGCAGGGGTGTAGTGTGGAGCGGAGCGGACGCTGGGCCGGGAAGCTCTTTGCTTGGGCCTCAGTATTTCCGCTTCAGCTTCTGGAAGTCGCTGGTGTTGAGCCGCGGCCGCGGCAGGTCCCCGAAGACCTGGGTGTCCTCGGCCTCCCGCAGCACCAGCGCGCGCATGCTCGCCGCGATGCGGTCCAGGTCCGGCGAGGAGGGCTGCGGAACGGGGGTGGGGTCAGCGCCCGCTGCGGCCCCGCCTCTTCGGCGCCACGCCCCAGCCCAACGCTTCTCGCCTGTTAGGAAGGCCCCCCCCCCCCCCCCCCCTCCGTCTTGCTCCATGTGGGATCCTTCCACCCAACTCAAAACACCACCTCCTCCAAGAAGCCTTCCTGCCTCTCTCCTCCTCCCCTTCTTGGCCTGACTCCACGCGCAAGAACTACTTGTCCCATCGCCGTTCTAGTTCCTTATACAATGGAAGTGCTGCTTGTCTGCTGACCATCAAGGCTGTGTGCACCCAGAGAGTGTCATGTCTAAGGATTTGGGGTGGGCTTGGCATCGAGTCATGTAACAATCAGGCCTCCGCCACCGACAAGCTGTCAACGGGCATTTCATCTCCCTAGGCTTCTCTCTCCCCTTTAAAACATAGGGATGATGACAGAGCCTGAGACCATCAGCCCAGTGACTGCTCAAGAGCCCTGAGCCATCACGTTGCTGGCGCTGTAAGGAAAGGACCCCTTTTCGTGTTGGCCTCCACCTGGGAGGGGCCCTGTCATCGTGTCCCCCGGCAATTAGTGCAATCTCCCGTATGGCCCGATCCCTCGAGCGGGGCCTGGCTTCCAGCAGAACAGGAGAGGCCACAAGCAGAAGCTGCACGAGAGCCCCTCCGGAGTCCAGCCCGGCACCCCCACCCTCAGGCCTCAAATGTCAGTTCACTCGGTTTCCACCAGTGGCAACAAGGACAGCAACAGCAGATGGATGCTGCCAGTGAGTCAACGAGGACTCTGAGAGGCACACGGGGAGGGGGCCCAAGGGACCCAGGGCCTCCTGCCTTGTGGCCTGTAACTCCTTTCCAAAAGGAAGCTGGGTTCCAATCCCAGCTCTGTCCCTCACAAGTTGAGGTCCCAAGGAAGTCACATACACTCCCCGTGTGTCAGGGAAGTTCCGGGATGGATGGTGAGGGTCCACCCGGGCCAGACCAGGGATACCACGTGTACAACTGTGTGGGAGAAACAGAGGAAGTGGGGGAGAGGGAAATGCCAGGAGGAGCCAGAAATATGCAGGGTGGGGACAATAGGTGATCTGACCCCTCTGAGCCTCAGTTTCTCCTTCTGGAGGGGATACCAAAGTACTGGTACCTTGCCTGGAGCAGGTATTCTGTAAATAAAGCTATTCCTAGAAACCGGAAAAGACTTTCCCTACAAGGCACTGGGGTACATTATAAGGCTGCAATAGTTAAAAAATTTTAGGGCTCTGGCCCCAAAACTTGCCTCATGAGGTGGAGGGGAGGATCAATCCTATGAAATGTGCCATCCATGCCTGAGGGCTTCCTGGAGGAAGCGACTCTGAGTCTTTCCCTCCACCCTCCTTCCCTTTTCCCCTCTGCCCCTCACCGGCCCATTCTCCTCATCCGACGATCGTGCTTCTGTCCTCTTCTCCTTGAAGGCCCAGACGGGCACGGACACGGGCAAGGACTTGGCATACTGCTGTGTGGGCAGGGCTGAGGCCGGGGGCACTGAGTAGGCTGGGGGGCCAGCAGGGGTCTCCTCGCTCAGGCTGCCATCTGGGGGAGAGGGTGGACTTCAGCCTCTGTCCCTGCCTTCATCCCAGCAGCCCTGGGCATGGGGACAGCCTGGGACACTTACCATCTGTGCTCTCAGGGTCCGACTCACAGAACGGGGGCAGGTCCTGGAGTGTGGCATCCTCGTCCATCACAAAGAGCCCTGTGGATGGTGTTAGTGGCCCAGGCTCGAATCCAGCCACTGAGATCACCCCCCCCCCCCCACCATAGGGGCCAGGCCCTTGCGAGCCTCAGGGCTTCTGGAATTATTCCCTCTGCCTCAAACACCCTTGCCCCGGTTATCTTCCAGGTCATCAGCAGAAACAAATCCAGTTTCTATCTGTTACACCCTCGGGTGAAAACAACTGGCTGGATAAACATGAAATCTCTTAAGATCTGTTTGGGCTGAACTGGCTCAAAAAAGAGACTGAGAAAAACAGGAGACGATTATGAGCCTGTTTGACAAATGCGGACCAGGAGGCACAGAGAAGTTATATCACTGCCCAAAGTTCCGTAGCTAATAATCGTGTCACCAGGATTTGAACCCAGGCCACTGGGCTCTAGAGTCTGTGCCCTTAGCCCTATGCAGGCTGTCTCCAGCAACAATGAAGAAGCAAGCCTTAGTAGTAGCCTACTTGCTGAGCCCCCCCACAAACTCCTAATCACTCTTCAAAGCCCTAATGTTACAGGCCAGTCTCTTTGAAGTCCAACCTCCAAATTACCCCCAAAACACACAGCTGCATTTTCCCCTGGCCTCTCTAAGCTATTGCCTGCATCCCTGACTCCTATCTTTGTTCTCACGAGCATGTGGCGCCCCAGATTTGGAAAGAACTTCTGTGCTGCTCAAGCTCCCAGCTCAGGTCCCAACCCTATGGCCTCCACGGGGCACTGCCTCACATCGGGACCACCAACTTCTTGGCCAGGCCAGGAGTCCCTCAAGAAAAGGGCCTGGACTGGCTCTGCGTCTGTCTAGCACCTCCCACCACGGGGCTGGCGCCAGGTAACATGTAAGGAAACTGAGGCCCAGAGATGGGGACTGACCCGCTCAAGGTCTCCCGGCAAGTCAGCCAGGGCTCAGAGACAAGCAAGTCCCACCTCCCCAGGAAAACCTACCTTGGAGGCGACTTGCCGAGCCAAGAGCCACCCCAGCCCCTGCCCCTCTCACCTCCGTTATCGCTGACGCCCAGCCGCTCCCCCGAGGTCTCGGTCTCTGTCGGCTCGTCCTCATCTTCCTCGTCCTCCTCCCTGG
Organism: Lynx canadensis; assembly: GCF_007474595.2. Classification (NCBI taxonomy): domain Eukaryota; kingdom Metazoa; phylum Chordata; class Mammalia; order Carnivora; family Felidae; genus Lynx; species Lynx canadensis. The sequence goes on from NC_044317.1 coordinate 53,683,018, forward strand.
CCAGGGTGGGCCGAGGTGGGCTCCGTGCGGGGCTGGGTGGCTGTGGTGCTGGTGGGGGCGCGGGGGGCCTGGCGGCAGCGGCGGCCCTGTGGGCCAGGGCGATGTCGTGGAGGCAGCGGCGGGCGGCCTCTGCCAGGGCCCCCCGGCCGTGGGCTGCATAGGCACAGGGACCCGGGCGGGGCGGTGGGGGCGGCGCGGCGGTCAGCAGCACCAGCTCCGTGCCTGTCCGGGCCCGGAAACGCTCAGCGGCCCCCACCACCGCCTCCCACAGCTCCTCGGGGCGCCCCGACGCCATCCACGCCCTGCAGGGCAGAGCAGGACAGAGAGCTGAGGCTCCGCTGATAGCTGATGGCGCGGCCTACACCCAGCCCTGTGTGTCCACCTGTCCCTAGAGGCCACGCCCATCCCTCCCAGCCACCCTGTCCCTGCTGAGCTCAGCTTTTCTTCCCGAAGCCCGCTACTCCCCCAGATTTCCTCCCCACCCAGATCTCCTGGTACCATCCTCAACCCTCCAGCCCCATCCCTCCTGCCCCACCCTGTCCCCACAGCCTTGGGCCCTCCTTTTGGCCCTGCCTTGTCCGACCTGGGAACCAACTGCCACACGTGACTAAGGAGTACTTGACATGTGGCGGCTCCAGAGCGAGAGGGGCCATGGGTATGAGATCCACACTGGATTTTTGAAGGCTTAGCACAAAAAAGTAGGGTGTCTAACATCTCACTGGCAGGTCTGCTGTTGATGACACGTCGAGATGATGACGTGTTAGCCATAATGGCTAAACAAGACATATGCCGAAAGCGGACCTTGTTTTCTTTTTACGGTTTTAATGTGGCTTATAGAAGATTTGAAACTATATGCTTGGCCTGCGTTCTTTTCCCACTGGACACCACTGCAGCCTCTTCCTGAACCTCTTAGCCTCCAGTTAGGCCAGCACACGGCCCCCTGGGGGTCCTTCCCCACTGGAAGAGCCCCTGCCCCTCCCCAGCAGCCCCAGGACAAGGTCACGGCCCCTCAACCTGGCCCTGCGCTCAGCATCACAGCCTTCCGAGACTTCTGAGGCCTTCAGTCAAGGTGGTCCCCCTACACCTGGATGGCCTGCCTTCCAGTTACTAGTCAATATTTCTTTCACTCTAGTGTGGAAAGAGCTTTCCCTCGCCCCTAGATCGGGTCAGTCCCCCCACTCTGGGCTCCTACAATGGCGGAGAGTCCCCCATGGTAGCACATAGCCCTCTGGGGAGCCACCAGCCTTGCCCTGCACGTGGCAGGCCTCGGAGAGCGGGGGCTGAGCAGAAGATGGTGTGCGAGACGCTCTCTGTGCCTAGATTTCCATCCGCAAAGTTTTGTACTTCCTAAGACTGTGCTGGCAATGCCTCTGGAAGTCTTCCCTGGCCCCCAGGATGGATCAGATGGCTTCTCTAGACCCACAGTGCCCTGGGCTACCTCCATTATAGCTCACTGTCACTTGAGCTTGTGACCCTTGTACCTCTGCTGCCTCCTCCATCAGACCGTGAGCTCCCCAAGCTCGAGGACGCAGGACAGGCCTCCCCTAAGCAGACAAGCTGCTGGCTGCATCCCCTTATGAGATGGAAAGAGCAAGTAGTTGGGGCGCCTGGCTGGCTGAACTGGAAGAGCATGTGACTCTTGATCCCGGGGGTCATAAGTTTGAGCCCCACACTGGGTGTAGAGAGTACTTAAATAAACTTAAAAAGAAAAAAAAAAAGGAAAAAAAAAGCAAGGGGACTGGCTGTCTGCCATCGCAAACCTGCTGTGTGACCCTGGACCACTCACTGGCCCTCTCTCTGCCTCATTTTCTTCTTCCTATAAACCACAGTGGGGGAGCCAGGGCTGCTGGGAAGCTGAGGGGCCTCTTCAGGGAGGTAGGGGGCACCCCATCACTGGAGGAATTCAAGCACAGTTCTAGTCCAGCCTGCCAAGGTCTTCTGTAGCTGGATTTCAATTCGCAGGCCCTTTTCAACGCGTAATCACTTAAGCCGTTGTTTGAAAAGCAGCGACTAAGTGTATGGAGTCTGCACCTGTCAATTCACCTCCTACCTGATCCACTAAGGTGGGAGCGGTTCCCTCACAAATGAGACAGCCCGGGCTCGTGGGCCACAAAGCCCTTGTCGGAAGCTACGTGCAGCGAGAACAGCCAGCACCATTCCGGACACGCCCCAGGGCAAATTCACCCTGCACTTCCCATCCGCCAGGCAGGGGTTCAGGGGTGCAAGCGTGTCATCCCAGCCTCTCCCCCACCCCACGAGGGAGGGGGCTGTTATCAACCCGCTTCACGGTGGCAAATTGAGGGTCAGGGAGATTCAGGGCTTTGATTATAGAGTCAGAGGGCTGGATCCTGAGCCCGTGCTTCATCTCGGATGCCAGCCTGCCTTCCTTGCCAGGGAAAGTTTAGGATCTCCTAGTCCAGGTGGGGAAAGTGAGGCCCAGGGAGCCTAACGGTCTCACAGCGACTCCTGGGGTCACCCTTAGCTGGTGGAGGACACCAAGGCTCAGAGCAGGGAAATGACTGGTCTGAGGTCGCACAGGCTGGCAGTGCTAAGCCTGGGGCTCTCGTGTCCCCAGGACATCAGGATTAAACTCTTCGTCCTAGATCTTAGAGCAGTTCCAGGATTGGAAAGAGTGAAATGGGGGTGAGTGGGCGTGAGGGTCCCCTTCACACTGTGAAGAGGAGGCCTGGGCAAAAATGAGAAGAGTAACTCACACCTCTCTGCCAAGGCCTGCGGGCTCTCTGAGGCTGGTTACCCAAAAGCAGGGTGGCCAAGACCAGAGGAGACTCCACCCTTTCAGCTGCTGGAGAGTCCTCTATCCTCTAAGGCGCGGAGAGATGGACGGAGGGTCCCCAACCCCCAAGACTGAAGAGTTTAAGATGGGGGAGAGGAGATAAGACTTGTCCCCCACAGGAGGGGGAGGGGAGGGCTAAGGTAACTGGCCTCCTAGGATAAGATGAGATGAACTGAGGGAAAGAACTCTAGGTACAGGTGAGGAAAGAGGCAGAGTCCCCCAAGGAATGAGGGATGCTAGTGAAGCCCCCTTCCAACCACCTGTCAAACTACGAGTCCCCCCCCTGCCCGAAAGTGGGAGAAACTCGAGGATGCCCCCTCACCCCCCTACCCCGCGTAGCCGGGGACAAGGTGAACGTCTGGGCTCTTTCTCGACCTCTCCGAGACCTTCCCACCTCGCCCGAGGGTCCAGGGAAGAGCCACTTCTCTAGGAAGAAAACAGGAAATCCCGCCCAGGTGGGGGCCAGGACCGGAAGTCCCGCCTTTGGACGGGTGAGGGGCGCCCCAAGTCCCCCCGGACAACCCCCAGACCCTGTGGACATGGTCCACGACCAAGGCAAGGACCCTTGTGGGTCTGGAGACCGTATGAGAAGGCTGTCTAGGTTTTGCCTTGGGTCAGACACGACGGTTCCCGCGGGCGACCCCTTTCCAGCGCTCAGCGTAGGGTCGCTGGGCGACCTCTGCCCTCTGATCTACGCAGGCCATACCCCTCCCACGAGTGGCTCGCCCTCCCAGCGCCCCTCTCCTCCGGACGGCCAAATCCTCCCCACACCGCGGTTCACAACGCCGCCTCCACTCACGTGCCCGAAGCCAGCATGGCCGGCCCGGCGCCGTCGCCGCCCTCAAAAGACATGGCGGCGCCTCACGTCACTTCCGCGTGGTTGGCCCTCCTCCACCATGCACACTCCGCCTCCCGTGTCCGGGCCGCCCGAAACCAAAATGGCCACGGGGACATCACCGGGTCACAGCGGGGCAATGGCGGCAGCACGGTGCCCATAAGAAAGATGGCGAAAGAAAGGCTTCAGCTTGCTCGGAAACAAGCCAAACCATTTCGATTTGCGCCCAAGAAATACGGCCGTCGGCAAATGCACACTCAAGGCGTCAGTAAACTAAGGCCAGCGACTTGATGCCCCTCACCCATTGTCAACCTCTTCCACAGAAGTAGAGAAAAGGCATGCCCGTTAATGACATGGCAGGCCAGCCTGGCATCACTTGCCCAAAATGTACATGGACTCTCCCTCCAACCTATCCCCCTTCAGCACCAAGGCTGGTAAAGATCCAATATGGTAGCCCTTTTTGCTTCGGTTTGCCAGGATTCAATATGGCTGCATAGACTGCTTTCTCTCGACGGTGACTCAGGAATTCGACTAGGACCGCTTCGTTCCCGCGAATAAGGACGGCTTCATCCCGTTAACCCAAGTCCCTCAGCACCTCTTCTGACGCACACCTTCTCTCACCTTCTTTTCTTTTATCCGTTTCTTTTCCAGGACCTCACTGTCGCGCCCCTCAGAGAGATGAAAGTGCCCCGCATTAACATGGCCGCAGCTGACCGGCTTTGCCTGTGCCCTCGAGCAAAATGGCATCTCTTTAGCTTCAATGCCAGTATACAATATGGAGAAAGAAGTAGGTGTTTCGGAGACGGCTTGAGAGAAGGGGTGGAGCCCTTGGATCCTCCCCCTTGTTTACTTCGCGGTCAGGAGAGCAGCACTGCGTCTGCGCACTCTCGCTGGGCTGCTCTACCTTCAGCGTTTGCGCCATGTGACTTAAGCCCTCGTGGTTCAAGTTCAGTCACCCGATTCTGAAAGATGGTTACATCCACTCCTGTTCTAGAACAGGCAAGGGCGCTACCACTGTCCAGGCTTCAGGGGAGTCTCCTATCCGGATGTGACAGCACGATGACCCGGAAAGGGAGAGGACCGGGGTAGTGGGACCTCGGCCGCGGCTATGGAGGGAGCCGGCTACAAGGTAAGCACCGAGGACGCATTCTTTCCCTTCTGTGGTTGCGAGACGCCGCCCTCCGGTGGTCGGCTTCGCCCCAAGACTCTGCCGGGGCTCTGGGAGCCCGGCTGAGCCTTAGGAAACACATCATTTCTTTATAAATGCGCTGTCACCCTCCCCTCCGCTGCCCTAGGCGAGACCCTTACCTTATGGCCCCGCCCCCTGAGCGGCTGGACCCCTCCTAGGCCCCGCCCCCTGGGCGTCTACCTGCGCTTGGGCCCCGCCCCTCACCGGTTCCTGTCCCCAGGTGGTGTTTGAGAAGGGTGGCGTGTACCTGCACACCAGTGCCAAGAAGCACCAAGACCCGGACTCCCTCATCGCTGGCGTCATCCGCGTTGTGGAGAAGGTGGGCCGGGAGGCAGCGGGGCTCGGGCAGGCCCAGAGCGGGATGGAGGCCGCATCTGTACGCGTATGGTCTGGAGGTCACGATGGGGCTTTAGGAAGGCAGGGGGTGCGGGCTGGAGGGAGAGAAGGGGCTTTGTAAGTCTGGGGGTCCAGACTGGGGAAGAAGTTTGGAAATACGGTTTGGGGAGATTGGAGGGAAGCACTTCTAAACTCCACTCTCCTTTCCTCAGGACAGTGACGTCCTCCTGCAGTGGGTTCCTGTAGAGGAGGCTGGAGATTCCACCCAGATTCTCTTCGCCAAGAAGGTAGGCTTTTCTCTCTTCTCCACTTGCTTTTTCCAGGCTCCCGCGGTAGAAGACATCTGAAGGACCTGGGTTCAGTCCCAGACTAACTCTTAGATCCTGTGTGACCCTGCTTGGGATCTAGGTTCTCTTTGCCCCTTGGTTTCCTCCCCTCTGTGAAATGGGGCTGAAGATGCCCATTCAAAAGAAAGCAGACACTGAGATTTGTGGCCATGGGGACAGCTGCCCCCTCATCCCCTTTGCTCTTTGGGAGAGCCCTGCCAGAGTGCAAGAGGACGACACAGCCTGTGGATTCGGGCTCCGTGGGCTCTCAGCCCACAAGAACTTGAAAGGGTGTGGTGTTTCCCCTCGGGCAGGTCTGCCGTCCGTGTCCAGAGAGGAAACTGAACGTGACCAAGGCGGCTCGCCCACTTACTAGTACTCCTTCTTACCCCGGGTACCAGACTTTGCCCTTCTCGTTATTACAGACTCCTGAGGCTTTCTGTCACCAGGTTCTGTGCTGGGACCGGAGATGAGTCTCAATCAGACCCTGCCTCAGTCCCCGACCCCGTTGTATTTAGGGGAATTGAGGCACGATGATTGGGAGCCCTGTTTGCAAAGTCAGAAAGCTAGGAGGTGTTGGAACTTGAGTTTGAACCCAGACTCTGATTCCAGAGCCCTGCCCATTTCCGGAGGAAGCAGACATTGGCACCGGAACCCTAAGAAGGAGGAGGGGGCAAGAAAATATTTCAGGGATGGTAGGGGAAAGTATTTCAGGATACGGGAGGGAATGAGATGCCCGTGTAGAGGGTTTTGCCGGGAAGGTAGTTCGACGTGAAATGCCCGACTGAGAAGCTTGGGCTGCGTTCTAGGGGCCCTGGGGGAAACATCGGGGGAGAAGGGTGTGGGTGTGGAAAGTTTCCATGGGAAACCATGTGGGGGGTGGGCAGAACGCCTCAATGTAGGGAGACTGGAGGCTGGGAGGCCAGGGAGAGGTTATTGGGTTGGGCCAGGGAGAGAGAATGAAGCCTGACCTGGGGCAGTGGAGCTTTGAATAACCTAGTGTGGGGGCATTACAAGTGGCGATTCCAGATTCCAGGAATCCGTTGTGGGATCTGGCTTCCGGGGGTTGAGGAAGAAACAGCCAGGATTCTGCATTTTTCATCAGCCTCACGGGCGGTCTGAGTGCCTTTCTTGAAAATGTTGCTGTTCTCCTTGGCAGTCTTACTTTTGACCCACAGAAACTCACTGAGACGGGTTTCAGCAGAAAAGGCACAGGTGCATACAGCGTATTAATCCAAGGAACACAACGTCTGGCCGACAACAAATTAAGCCGACGAGTTTATCTCTCTTGTTTCACAAGACTGCCAAAGACGTATGGGGCTACGGGCCGTGGCTGGTGACCCTGGGGCCTGGATCGGTGAGACCAGACCACGCTTGCCCTGGTCGCCTTTAAATGGCTGCTTGAGCTGAGCCCCTGCATCTGCTTTTTAAGGCAGAGAAGAGGGGGGGCAAGCAGGGTGCCATCCACATCTGTCTTTCTCGATTTCCCACAAACTCTCGGCATCAGTTAGCAGTTATATTTGGCTACGTGGGATAGAAATGGAAATAACAGTGGCTTCAGCTAGATAGAAGCTCATACCTCTCCAGCTGAAAAGTCCAGAAGACGGCGGGTCCCTTCCATCTTTGCTCTGCCATCCCCAGCACACGGGAATGCATCCTCACGGCTGCCTTGTGGTCCAAAGAGGCTGCTGGAGCGCCAGCCTTTTTGGCTGTTTTTGCTCACTTTATATGTGTGCTGCAGGTTGGCCAAGGAGCTCTGTTCGTCACGATTACTCAGGGAGGCGTGCTGCTAGAGTGGCTGTCTTAGAAGCCACCGTTCCTTGTGGCAGAGGGAAAGAGTTCTTCCCCGGCATTTCAGCAGTCCATCCTGGAGACATCCCAGCCCCTTGGTCAGGACTAGCTGCATGGCTCCATCCAGCCAGTAGAGTTCAGCGAACAGTGATCCTGCTGTGTGCCCAAGGAGTAGAGAGCTGCAAACATTCGCAGACGGCAGCACTGACTCTCGTTGTCATGTAAACGTCGAAACATCAAATTCATCTCACAAGACACACAGGGCAGGGATGGCTTTGCCAGGGCTGGTTCAGCAGCCTTGTGGATGGGTGTCTCTGACTCCCTTCTGGCCCTGGTTGCCTGCCACAGCTACAGACACCACGTTCTCCATCAACAGCACCCAAAGGCTGTTCTAAACGGGGTGTTCATCCCTGTACGTGCCTTTTTTAAATCAGGAAGTTCCCTTTACATTCCCCACAGGTGTCATTTCAGCTCCCACTGGCCAGAGTTGGGTCCCTACGGCCACTCAGAGCCACAGGGAAGGCTGGGAAAGGAAACATGGGGAGGTTTTAACTTCTGTCGTGGGAGGGGCTCCGTCAGCCTGGAAGGAGCAGCGGAAATGGCTTTTGGGTGGATCCACTGTCTGTGTCCTTCCAACAAGGTCCCATCACGCAGGGTTTCATCGTAGGAGGCACAAAACACCAGTTACTTTCAGCAGGGAAGGATTAAAGGCCACCCTCCTGCTGGCAGGGAGAGGCCTGTAGAGTTTTTTCAAGGGCTGATAGAACGGGACTGACCCTGCAGAACTGACCTGCCAGGGGAGCTGCCGCCACTGCCAAAATGAGGGAGCGGGGAGAGATCATCCTGGGAGCGGTCCCTACCACCAGCTGCCACCCAAGGGCAGGAAGCTGCTTGGGCCCTACAAGGCTAGTGCCTGGCACTGGGAGACTGAGCTAGCCACCACCTCTACCCTAGTCGCCTCTCTGTGTGTGGGGAAAACAGGAGTCTTCTTCGTCAGCCAAACACAGCCAGCGTAGCCAGAAGTTGCCTTTGCCTCGCTTCTGCTTTCCGGTAGCCTCTGTCTTGCGTCCTGACCTCTAGCTGCAGAGGAGCCGGGGGAATGCAGTTTTCGCCTTCCAACCTCTGCCTGACGGGAAGGCATACCGTCCTGTGAAGGGACTCCCATCCCCTCCCTGTCCTTCCCCATGGCCCACGGTCAGCACCATCGGCTGGGACTGCACTGTGACCCTCAGCACGGCCCTCACCTGCACTGCTTACCCAAATCCGCCAGCAGGCCCCACGCAGGGCACTTTACTTGTTTTCGTAACAACCTGTGAGTTGCCTCTTTTATTGAGGTAGAATTCACTTACAATAAAGCACATGGTCACGGAAGAACTTAAGTTCTTAAAGTACAGAGGCGAGCGTTTCTCTGTTCGCAAAGTCTTGGCAGTTGTCACTACTGTCTAAGTCCAGGACATTTCGTCACCCGCCCCGGAGAAACCCTGCACCCGTTGGCCCCTGCTCCCCATCCTCTCCTCCCCCAGCCTCTGGCAACCAGTAATCCGTCTCTCTGGCTTGGCCTTTCCTGGACGTGGTGTGTAAACGGAGCCCCACGCATTTTGCTTACACGTCAGTTGGGTTGTTTCCCCTTTCGGGCTGTTATGAATAATCCTTCTCTGAGCGTTTGTGCGTTCAAGTGTGGACGCTTGGTTTCATTTCTCTTGGGTATACGCCTGGGAGTAGAATCGCTGGGGCGTACGGTACTTGTACACTTAACCTTTTGAGGAACTTCCAGGTTTTCCTGCAGCAGCTCCTTCCATTTACGTTCCGGGGCAGTATATGCGGTTCCGGTTTTTCTACCAGTGCTTCTCTTAACGGGTCTTTTTAATCCTCACCGTCCTGGTGAGTGTGAAGTGGTACCTGATGGTGGCTTTGATTTGAGTTGCCCCAGTGACTACCGGCTACTTAACTTTAAGCACTGTGCCCTCCGGCAGTCGAGGAGGGCACACAGTCCCGGGCGTTCTCTGTGCTCCCCCGTGTGGTGGTGCTTGGGTTAGAGCCACCAGGAGATTGGCTTTGAGTCCTGGCCCTATCCCAGTCCCTGGCCGCACCGGGTGACTCTGGGCCAGTATTGTGCCCCCTCTCTGCCTCAGTTGCCCTATTTGTTCAATGGGGCCGCCTTCGAGGGCAGCCTCACAGCTCGGATCTGGAAGTCCTGAATCTACAGCCCCTCGCTCTCTTTATCTTCCTACCCCAAGGATGTGAGTGGGGGTGACGCCTGCACCTCTGAGGAGGAACCGACCTTTGACCCCGGCTACGAACCCGACTGGGCTGTCATCAGCACTGTGCGGCCACAGCCCCGCCACTCAGAGCCCACTAGAGGTAGGCTGAGCCGGTGCCCCTGAGGGGCAGGTGGACACACAGCTTACCCTCCGCGGTCATGGCTCCACAGGCTTTGCTGGTCACAGTCAAGATGGCCTTCCAGTCTCAGGAGAATGGATCGGGTGCAGGACTGTCCCCAGTCCAGGTCCAGCCTGGCAGGGTCCCCAGGGCTTCCAACCTTGCTCATCTCACCGGGCTCCCTCCCTGATCGGCTGTGGGGGTGGACAGTTGTAGAGTCACAGGGTGATTTGGGCTATCCTGGAGTTCAACAGGGTGCTGGGGGCCCCAGAGGAGGCATCTGGCCCCTCTGGGAGTAGAAAAGCCTTCTGGGAAGAGGTGATGCCAGCCTCTGGCTCTGGGGGCGGGGCGGGGGGGGCGACACCTGGGAGTTTTCTCCCCAGCAGAGAGAGCAGCCATGCAAGGCCAGAGGCACAGGGCACCGGGTGTGTTTAGGAAACTCGAGCTGTGGCCCGAGTGTGGGGTCTGGAGAACGAACTGGAGACAAGAAGGGCAGGAGGTAGACCCGAGGGGCCTGCCACCAGCTCGAGGAACACAGCTGTCACTCTGAGAGCCGAGGGAGGTTTTGGAGCAAGCCCGCGGTGGGCCTTTCCGAGGAGACAGGAGGTGACCCAGGGCTCCCAGAGGGCTCCTGGGAGATGTGTGTGCTGCCTCTGGATCCCTGCACCTGTTCCCAACACGGCTCTCTTCTCCAGGTGCGGAGCCCAGCTCTCCCCGGGGCTCCTGGGCCTTCTCGGTGAGTCTGGGGGAGCTCAAGTCCATCCGCCGGTCTAAGCCAGGTCTCAGCTGGGCCTACCTGGTCCTGGTGACCCAGGCCGGAGGCTCCCTGCCCGCACTGCACTTTCACCGCGGGGGTACACGCGCCCTCCTCCGTGTCCTCAGCCGCTACCTGCTGTTGGCCAGGTGAGCCTTCCTCCAGCACCGGCCTTTGTGCCCGGGGCCCGGCCCCTCGGGGCTGTGAAAGAAACAGACTGCTTTAAAGGCAGGAAAGGGGGAATCCACTGGTGCGTGTAACCGCAAAGCCAAAGGGTAGTTTGGTTTCAGGCAGGACCCGGGCCCCGGAACGTTAGGAAGAATTGCTCTCTTTGCGTCAGAGCTGGTATCACTCTCTGGGGGCCCCTGCAGGCCTGGCCTAGCGGCCCCGGTGACAGAAGCAGTTCCTTCTCCAGCGGCATCCTGGAGCCGCCTCTCACCGGCCAGCCCTGGGTTGTGTGCCCACCCCTGGGGTCCAGCTGAGGCGAGGGCCTCCCCAAGGGCAGCTGGGCCGCTGCAGCTGGAAGTGGGAGGGAACCCACCCAGTGTGTCACCGCACCTGCCCCTCCCCAGCTCCCCGCAGGACTCCCGCCTCTACCTTGTCTTCCCCCACGACTCCTCAGCCCTCTCCAGCTCCTTCCACCACCTCCAGCTCTTTGACCAGGACAGCTCCAACGTGGTGTCCGTGAGTGTCGCGGTGCCGGGCCGGGCCGCTGTGGGCAGGGAGGGGTGGACGCCTCGGCGAGGCAGGGTGGGGTGGAGCCGTGACCGCCCTCTGGCCCTGTCCACAGCGCTTCCTCCAGGACCCCTACTCCACCACCTTCGGCGGCTTCTCCCGTGTGACCAACTTCTTCCGGGGAGCCCTGCAGCCACACCCAGAGGGGGCCTCCCCCGACCTTCCTCCACCGCCCGATGACGAGCCCGAGCCTGGGTTCGAGGTCATCTCCTGTGTGAGTATCAGGTGGACCCTGCTGTGTTTTGGCCGTCACCTTGGCGGGCGACCACATTTCCTTGGGTCCCCTTTTCCACAATAACGGGGATGACAGAGCACCACTCTCACCAGATCGCGTGAGTGACCTCGAGGAAAATGCTTATAGCCTGTGACTCTCGGGGAGGACCTTCCTGACATGGAGGATGACTTTGGCGCTGACCCGGGGAAGGAGATGCTCCCCACCCTGAACGTTAACTGTCCGTGGAGCTAAGGAGGGCTCTGAGCTGCCGTGCAGGTGGCCTGGGGAGGATGGGTGAGGCCCTGAGCTCACTTGCCTTGTGTCACGCAGGTGGAGCTGGGCCCGCGGCCAGCCGTGGAGCGGGCACCTCCGGTCACAGAGGAGGAGTGGGCCCACCACGTGGGCCCCGAGGGCCGCCTTCAGCAAGTCCCCATGCTGAAGGCCCGGATCTTCTCGGGGGTAAGGCGCCGGGTGGGCGGGCAGAGGACTGGGGAGGGCCAGCCGGCAGCCAGGGGGAGGCTCCTCTGAGCGGCGGGCCCCGCTCTCTCCCCCAGGGTCTGAGCCCTGGCCTGAGACGCGAAGCTTGGAAGTTCCTCCTGGGGTACCTCAGCTGGGAGGGCTCAGCTGAGGAGCACAAGGCCCACGTGCGCAAGAAAACGTGAGTGAGGGGCGCCTGGGGGGCTCCGTCAGTTAGGTATCTGACTCTTGGTTTTGGCTCGGGTCGTGATCTCACGGTTCGCGGGTTCGAGCCCCACATCAGGCTCTGTGCCGGCACCACGGAGCCTGCCTGGGATTCTCTCTCACCTCCTCTTTCTCTGCTTCTCCCTCGCTCACAATCTCAAAATAAATAAACTTAAAAAAAAAAAGAAAGAAAGAAAACACGAGTGAGAAACTGTGGGCCCGCCGCCCCCCGCCCTGCCCAGCTCCCACCCCCCAAGTTGAACATATCCCCCTATCACGGCACGGCACCTGATACATCACAGATGCACAGGTAGGCTGGCTCCCGAAGGGTCAGTCAAGAGCCTGGCACGTGCGGGCACCGGCCCTGGCACAGGGAGATGGTGGTGAGCAGGCCGGTCCATCTCCCATGTCCATCGCTGTTCCATTCCAAGACCATAACGTTGCCGCTATCAGCACTCTGTGGCGGTCCTCCTAACCCCATGGGCCCAGTTCTCCTCCTTCCTGGTACATACCATGACCCCACTGTGTATGTCCTGGTCCCTGCCCCAGTGCTCTCCGTCCAACGGGGATGACAGACTTGAAACAAAAGCCCGCAACAGGGCGGGGGGGGGGGGGTGCCTGGTTGGTCCAGACTGTAGAGCGTGCGACTCTTGATCTTGAGGTCGTGAGTTTGAGCCCCACGTCGGGTGTAGAGTTCACAAGGCTGTTGTCTGTTGTGAGAGATGTCAGAAAGGGGAAGCACGGGGACAGGGGCGAGGGCGACTGGGTGGCTTGCGTCGTGGCCTTGTGTGACCCCTCTCCGGGCCCCTCAGGGATGAGTATTTCCGAATGAAGCTGCAGTGGAAATCTGTGAGCCCCGAGCAGGAGCGGAGGAACTCATTGCTGCACGGTTACCGCAGCCTCATCGGTGGGTCGCGGGGCCAGGGCTGGGGCGGGGAGATGGGAACCGGCAGGGAGAGGACAGGGGAGCCCCCTACCTTCCCAAGAAAAGGGATGAGGTTATCTGCAGTGAGGAGATGGGGAGTAGGGGAAGGGAGCCAGACTCCTTGGGCTCAGCCTGCCGTCTGCATACCGTCAGGCCTTGGCGAGTGGTTTTGCCTCCTTGGGCCTCAGTTTCCCACCTGTGGATGGCTCAGTGACTGTTGGTGGCTGGGAGGATGCAGCGACCTGGCCAAGCATGAAGCAGGGCGCCTCACGCGAGAGCGCCCGAGACGGTTTCTGGACCGACTCACACCTGCCCGGGGTCTGCGGAAGGGAGGAGCGGGCGCTGGTGCCCACAGCCAGCAGGGATGGGCCCCCACAGCCTCGTCACTTTGGTATCCCGCGCCCTGTCTCCGCAGAGAGAGACGTGAGCCGTACCGACAGGACCAACAAGTTCTATGAGGGTCCTGAGAACCCAGGGCTGGGCCTGCTGAACGACATCCTCCTCACCTACTGCATGTACCACTTCGACCTCGGTGCGACGCCGGCCCGGGGAGGGGTTGGGGGTCGGGCCTTCCCTTGGGGAGGGGGGGCGGGGTGCTGAGGGCCTAGGCCGGGCCCTGACCTCGTGTTCCCCCAGGCTATGTCCAGGGCATGAGTGACCTCCTCTCCCCGATCCTCTACGTCATCCAGAACGAGGTGGATGCCTTCTGGTGTTTCTGTGGCTTCATGGAGCTCGTGGTGAGGCCCCAGGCGGGCATGGGAGACAGGCCCCTCCAGGGACCGGGGTCTGGCTCCTCATCCCGCCGTCCCTCCTGCAGCACGGGAACTTCGAGGAGAGTCAGGAGACCATGAAGCGGCAGCTCGGGCAGCTCCTGCTGCTCCTGAGGGTGCTGGACCCGTCGCTCTGCGATTTCCTGGGTAGGCATCCCAGCGGGCGGTCAGTGGGTGGCGGGGCCACAGACGGTGTCCGGGACATTTGGTCCTGATCCAAACGGGAGAAATGTCTCCCCGCATAACCCAGAACCCAAAATTTACGCAGGATTGCCCTTGGGAGCAAACCTCCCCACAGGCGCAGACGTGTCCACGCTCCCGTGCGCCCCCCCTCCCCACGCTCCCCAAGCCCCTTACTTCGCAGATGGAAGGCGTGGGGGCTGGGCGCAGCTGCTAGCACTTCGTCCCTCCACCCACCTTGAACCAGGATTGCAAACTGGTTGTCGGGGCTCCCGGGGCTGGGCCCACTGCATTCCGGCCCCAAAGTTATTCTTCGTTGCTTGTTGGATATAAAAAACTCAGGGAATCCCGATAAGGAAAGTCAAAGCTGCTGTCGATAATATGGTTCTTTCTGAACGCAGGTGACGATGAGTTAAGTTCTTTAGGGGTGTTTTCCTCACTGACGTTAGGGTGGCCCTGGGGGAGGGAGCTATTGCCGAGATCGCCTCACCAAAGAGGAGGCAATCCAGGAAAGCACAGGCCACTTCCGAGGGCGCCTGGACACTAGCTGCCGGACCAGGTGTGGTGTCTGCCTTAAGTGCCTACAAGACTAGATCTCCCCTGACCTGCCGGACGTGTCAGTTATTGGCAGTTTCTCATCACAATGACCGTAGTCAGGATGATTATTTTAGGCTAAATCCCAAGAAGTGAAATTGTATTCAGGGCAGGAGATAGTTTCACGGCTTTTGAAATGTTTGTTCCCGTCACTGCTTTCCTGGAAGTTTTTACCAACTTTTTTTTTGCTAGCCGAGTACACATGTGTCACACGAGTGTCACACGAGTGTCCCGGTTCCTCACGCCTCCACCGGCATTGGGTATTGGTACCTTTTATTTTTCTCCTCGAGTGCACACTGCACCCCTTTTATGTGAAGGTGGGAAACGGGACTGGCTCACCTCATCTGGAGTCTGGAAGGTTCCTGTGGACACAGAGCATTCCTGGCTCACTGCTGAAGCCTTCCCATGCTGGGCATAAGCTCCTTGCCTAGACTGGTGGAGATTCTTAGGACTGAGATAACTTCTTAGAGTCGCAGTCTGACCACCGCGCACGCTGTAAATGAAAATGGGGTTGGAATGGCTTTGGGGCTTGCTCTTTGCTCAGCACCTCCCCTCCCCACCACTGTCTTCCTCCAGACTCCCAGGACTCTGGCTCTCTCTGCTTCTGCTTCCGGTGGCTGCTTATCTGGTTCAAGAGAGAATTCCCCTTCCCGGACGTCCTTCGGCTGTGGGAGGTGGGCCCCCCAGTTTGGGTCGGTGGGTGAACAGGAAAGAGAAATAGGTCAGCAACCCCGGGCTGGGAGGTTGTGGGGGGGGGGAAGTGGGCAGGGGTGAGGCAGACCTGGGTGGGACCTCAGGCAGAGACTGCGCGGTGACTCCTCCCTCTGGCCCTCCCAGGTGCTGTGGACGGGGCTCCCTGGCCCCAATCTGCACCTGTTGGTGGCCTGTGCCATTCTGGACATGGAACGGGACACCCTCATGCTTTCTGGCTTTGGCTCCAATGAGATCCTCAAGGTGAGGCCTTGGCTCCTTCCTAGTCCTCCCCTTCTCCCTGCCAGTCCTGACCTGCGTAAGCGTTTCAAGGCAGCTCAGGTGGTGCTGTGCCCATGCCACACTTTACCTTGGGGTAGCAACTACTCAAAACAGGATTGTGGGAAGCGCGGTTGGCTAAGCTGTGAGCACCATGGCCGTGACATCGGGCTGTTTTCCCTACCCCATCCTATCGCTGGCTGCCAGCAGCACCCTTATGGGGTGCGGCCAGCACGCGAGGGGGGACCTACCCCTTCCCTATCACGTTAATGCACGACAGGGCCACGGGGGTGGAGCTCAGTGCCCTTTCCCTTCACTGTACTTGCACCTGGCAAGCAGCCTGAGGGCATGACCTCGTCCTCTCCCCAGCCTCCAGCCTTCCCCAGGGTGTCTTTCTTCCATTATATCCCCCGCCAGAGGCACAGAATGGGCGCTGGGGCGGTGGTGGTTGAGGGCCCGTAGGCCGGCAGGCCTGATCCACCCCTCCCCACAGCACATCAATGAGCTGACCATGAAGCTGAGCGTGGAGGACGTGCTGACGCGGGCCGAGGCCCTCTACCGGCAGCTGACCGCCTGCCCGGTGAGCCCCGACTTCTGCCAACACCCTTCCCTGCCCCACCACCCCCGGTAAAACCACTGACTTTTCGCTCCCACCTGCCGACTTTGCAGGAGCTGCCCCACAACGTGCAGGAGGTCTTGGGTCTGGTGCCACCCACAGAGCCCCACAGCCCCTCGCCCCCTGCCTCCCCACTGCCTCTGTCGCCCACCCGGGCCCCACCGGCCCCACCGCCCCCCGAGGACACAGCCCCGCAGCCGGACAGCAGCCTGGAGATCCTGCCGGAGGAGGAGGAGGAAGAGGAGGGGGAGGAAGAGGAAAGCGTGAAGTCTTAACCCTCCCGGCCGGCCTGCCCGGCACAAGCACTTTATCCACATCGCAGAGGCTGGGGAGGAAGTGTGCGAAGAGGGCGGGCCTCCCCACCGTACCTCCCGAGGCTCCTAATGAGCCCAACTCATTAAACTGACACTTCCCGTGTCCAGCTGGCCTCGTGTAGGTGAAGGAGGCGGCTATCTTGGCGTGGACCTGGATGGGGAGGGGGTGGTGGCCTTGCCGCTCTGCTGACGCCTGATCACGTGGTCCCGACCCAGCCAATGAGACGTCAGAGGAGGCCTTTGGGGGGCTCGCGGAGGTAGGGCTATTGTTATCCGCCTGGATTTGGGGCTTTTGGAGGAATGAGGAGGAAGTGCTGGGGTATGGCCGCCACCGGTAGCTTTGCGGGGACACGTCCGGGACATAACCGAGATGGAAGGGCCTGCAGAGCTGTTGAGACACTCTAGGGACTCTGCCCACCAGCTTCTTGTTACATGAAAACAATAAACTCGTGTTTAACCCACTGCCTGCTGGGCTATTACTGACATCAGGGCTCCTCTGTTTGGTGACAGCCGGAGTGGGCACCGTGATTACCATCTACCAGTGGCACAAAGCAGTGTCCATCTGGTCCCTCCTCTCCCCCTCCCCCGGTGGGGGCCCCACCGCCCAGGAAGAAGTAGGACAGCTGCTGCGGCCCCAGAACGAGGCGCAGCTCCTTCCACCACGAAGGCTAACGGCTTTGCTTCGTGCACACTGGGAAAGCTACTGAACCACACGGCTTTTTCTGAAAATACATTTTTAATGCTCGGGTCTCTCGGTGTGCTGAGCGGTCATCCCATGTGGGGCCGGAGCGTGGGTGGCACCAGCCTTTTGGAACTCGCACCGGGGACGGCTGGGCACCTGGCGCACGAGCCCCTCCTCGTTGACCAGCGTGTGCCCCTCGCGGCTGTGCCCTTCGCGGCTGTTGATTAACACGGCCGCGCGCAGCGCCGACTTGACAGCAGTCTCCACCCAGCCGTGCGGGTAGGCCGTGTGCTCACCGGCGAAGTAGATGCGGCCGTAGGGGACTGACCAGTCGTAGTCCTGCCCGTCGTCCCCGCCGTCTTGCCAGAGCGTCGGCGGCTGCACCACGAAGCCGCCCTGGCTGTGTGGGTCCTCGGCCCAGCGTTTGATTGTGCCGCTGCCGTCCCAGAGCCGGTACACGATCGTCCCGTGCAGCGCCGCCACGTCGTCGAGCGCCACGCGCATCGCCTCCTCCTGGCTCAGGCCGGCGAAGGCGGTGGCCGCGTCCGACCACGTGTACGAAGCCAGAAGCAGCGCGCCCTCTCCCGGCGGCGGGTAGAATATCACGCGCGACGGGCGGGCGGTGCTCGAGTGGCCGCCCTCGATGTGCTCGTCGTGCCAAAAGGGCCGGCGGAAGCTCAGGAACACCTTGGTGGCCGGCACGTAGTGCAGCGCGCGCAGCGCCTCCTGCCCCCTGCGCGTCAGCGGCGGCGAGAAGGCAATGCGCTGTAGCGCCGGCCCGCTCGCGGTGAGCAGCACCACATCGGCGGTCATGGCCTTCAGACTCCGGGCCCCGCGCGAGCTCGCGACGTGCACGCGCACATCGTGCGCCCCCTGCGTTATCGCCACGACAGGCGCGTGCAGCAACACTGGCCCCGACAGCGAGCTCAGCAGCGCGCGCGGCAGCAGGTCCCAGCCGCCCACGATGCGGCTGTACCTGCGGGCAGGGCGAGAGCGTGATCCGGGAGCTCGGGCACTGCCCTGCCTCGTGGGCTCCTCCCCGCGGGCCCCGCCCTGGGCACTCCCCGGTACCCATCCTAGTTTTCACCTGCCGGGTCCCCTCTTATCCTGCCCCTTCTCGCGGGCCCCGCCCATTCATCTACCCTTGACCTCGCCAGTCCCTGACATCACCCGGAGGACCAGGGAGCAGAGAATGTGCGACCCGGGAACCCCGTCTCTTCTCTGAGCCACACCTTTTTCCGGGAACATTCTTATCCAGTTCCTCCGGAGGAACCGTGACGAGAGGGCGCGTGTGGCCAGACCCGAGCTCCGCGTCTCTCCGCCCTCTGTGCCCCTTCCCGCACCTGTGCGTCCGGCTCCTTTCCCGCCAGTCCCGCCCCACCCAACGCCAACAGCTCCGCCCACTCCGTTTCTCGCCCGCATTGGCCCTCGTCGGCCCCGCCCTGTCCACTGGCCCCGCCTCTCACCGGAGCCGGTCGCTGAGGCAGCTGTGGGCCCTTAGGGCCTCCGCGAAGCTGAGATAGAAGAAGCCGTCCTTGGCCATCACGTCTCCCAGGAGCCGAACGGCCGGCTGGCTCAAGTTCCCCTCCCCGAGGAGGTATTCCTGGGGGATGGGTGCGCGCCCGGGTCAGGACCCAAGCGTCCTGCACCTGGCTGTTCTGTCCCCGCTCCCATGGGGGTCCCTTCCAGGCTGAGCCTCCTGGTTCCGTGACAGGACCGTGAGCTTATTAGTACGGTTCTCTGAAGCTTAGCCATCCAGAGGAGGGACGCAAGCCCAGAAAGGGGGCCGTGTGCCGCCTCGGGTCAGGCAGGAGGGCCGTGGCAGGCCTGGAGTCCGGGACTCCTGCCTTCTGACTCCAGGGCTAAAGCCCACGGGTGCCCTCCTTGTTTCTGTTTCTCAGGCGGCGACGCCAAGGCCCCCACTCACCAGGAGCGTGTGCCTTTCAAACTTCTTCATTGCCTTTCTGCAGCCCAGTTTCTTGAGATCTTTGAGGGCCTGTGGTGGAACAAGGGGACAGTGCTGAGCTCCAGGGGCAGGACTGCAGAGGCCAGACTTGGGGTCCAAACCTGGGTTCTCCTCCCGCACCTGCCCATGACCAGCCATTTACCATTCTTGCTCAAGTCAGCATGGTCCTTGTCCATGCTGTGCCCTCGGCCTTGCCCTCCACTCTGGGAAGTTCTTCCCAAGTTGTTAATGCCCCTCATCTCCCAGCCTTCATCCCACCCTGACAGTGTCACACTCAGCCCTATTGGGTACTGTTGGCCTGCACTTGTCCTAGTCTGTGAATTAGTGCAGGCAGGTATCGTGTCTGTTTTAGTCAATGCTGTATCCTCCTGGTGCTTAGTGATTGTCACCTGCATCACCGGGGGCACAGACAGAAGCAGAGTCCCTTCTGCCCCCCGTCAGCCCTGAGGGGTTATTCACTGGATCCTCCCCTGCCCACAGCCCTCCTGTGGCTCCCCAGGGCCCGGGGCCCCTCAGTCACCATCTTACAGCAGCTGTCGTTCTGCAGCACTATGTGCAGTGCCCAGACCACTTTCGGGCCCCCCCGACACCTGCATCGCACCACTGCACTCGTTCCCCTGCCTTGTCTTTGCCTGAAACATGAGTGGCCATCCTTTACTGCGCTGTTCAAGTCTCCTCCCTTCCTGGGAACCTCACAGCCCCATCTGATGTTAGCCTTCTTCTCTGTCCACGTGGCTTTCCCCTGTGGCTGGGGAACTCCTCAAAGCATGTGCTCCTTTGCTCACTCACTCATCATTCACCTTGCGTCTCCCTAGACTCCCTGAACTGGTCAGTGCCAGGGCACAGAAATGGCCTGCACTCAGTGCCCACCCTGGTCCAGGAGGGGAGCCAGACAGGAGCTCCCAGAGGAGGCCAAGCCTGGCTCCTCCCTGAGGGCACCAGTGAAGGCTTCCTGGAGGAGGGGACGTTGGACCTGGTTCTTGGGGGATTAGTAGGGTTCCCTGGGTGGGAAAGGGAAAAGGCCTGCCAGGCGGGGCAGGAAGCAAGAGCAAGGGCATGGGTGCAGGATGGTGAAGGAGCATCGTGGGTACGAAGGAGTGCAGGGCTGGGGTGTTTGGCCACTCCGAAGGCTTTGGAGGATAACAAACACTTCTTGGAGGAGAGATGAGGCTAGAGGGGTGAGAGAAACCAGACCACTCAGGGCTTGACCCTGAGGCTAAGGCGCTGGGGAGCCATAGGGGGCTGTGAGCAGGGGCTGGAACAGGGTGAAAAGCCTGAGCCAG
The DNA here is from genome assembly GCF_007474595.2 of Lynx canadensis. NCBI lineage: Eukaryota > Metazoa > Chordata > Mammalia > Carnivora > Felidae > Lynx > Lynx canadensis. The sequence continues at coordinate 53,703,351 of NC_044317.1, forward strand.
AGCAGGGCCCGTGGGGACAGAGAGGTGGGAACACTGCAGGAGAGTCAGGGGGCAGGAGGGATGGGGCTGGGGACTGACTGGTGGAGGAAGGGACAGAGAGGGAGCTAGGACAGCACCTGAGGGTCTGTCTGCCTTGTGACTAGGGTGGGGGTGATGGGGCCATCGTGAGATGGGGGAACCCGGGAGTATGCGTGGGGTTAAGAGAAGATGCTGAGCTCGGTGGGAGCCAGAGGGTCCTGGGGTATGACCCGGGGAGGGGGGACATGGACAAAAGTCTGGGTCCCCCAAGATGGATGGGGAAAACATCAGGTCGAAGACCAAAGTTTAAGCCAAAGGCCTTCGTAGAATCTGAGGCTGTCCGGACAGCGTGCGTGAGAAGCGGATCAGAGACCGAGGGCAGAGGGGTGTGGGGGACGGGCCGCGGGGCTCCCGAGGCTGCCTACCTGGTTGAGAGCCATCTGATAGATTTCTTCGGGCGAGTGGCCCTTCTCCCTGGGGCACAGCTTGTAGCCCAGCTTCTCTGGCATCTTCTCCACCACATAGTTGCGCAGCTTCAGGTTGTTGACCTCTACCCACGTGTTCTCATCATACTGAGTGAATTTGGTCAGGTTGAGTCCCAGACTCTTGCAGAGCTCGTGGAGGATCCTGAAGGAGCCGGGAGAGGCTGCTGAGGGTCAGGCGGGGGCGGGGGCAGGACTGGGAGGAGTTGGGGCCCCTCTTCCCGAGCGGGGGGGGGGGGGGGGGGAGGCAGGGGTTGGGGATGGGCCTGAGTCTGCATCGGGGCTAGAGTCGGGTGGGAGGGCGGGTCACTGGAGCTGCGGCCGGGAATGAGAGGAGAGAGAGGCTGGAAGGCTGAAGGTGTACGGGTTTCGGATGGTGTTTGGAGCCCCGGCAGGCTTTCGTTGGGGCTGAAGTGGGAATGAGGACAGAGCTTGGGTCGGGTGAGGGCTTGCGATGCGGAGGAGACAAGGTTGGGAGGGCAGAACTGGAACTCTGGCTGGACACGGAGCTCTGAGCACCTCAGGGACACAGAGGTGGGGCTAGGGGAGGCTTCGGTGCCCACAGGGCTGCCTGGCCAGGCCTCACCTGTGCGAGCTGGGCATGCGCATGGCTCCCAGCTCCCCAATCCAGCCTGTCTTCCGGTCCCGGTAGGTGAGGATGCGGCCTCCGATCCTGTTGTCTGCCTCCAGGATGGTGACCTGAGGGATGGGGGTGGGGAGCACCAAGCAGGGCCCTTCAGCTCCTCCCACTGACCCCCACCCATCCCCACCCTGTGCCAGCACCCAGCTTCCATCCCCACAGCAGCCCAGACCTAGACTAGAGAAGGACGCCCTTCTACATGAAAAAGCCAGAGGAGCTGGTGGGAGAACAGATGTCCTAGCAAGCACGTACAATATGCAGTTTCCCAGCTGCAGCAGGACGACTGCAAGCCAGATTGCAGAGGAACTTCCCAGCCTAGGGAGTGGGGGCGGGAAGATTTCCTCCGTGCACAGAAGTCCTGGCCCAGCCCATTCTCCTTCTCGGCTTTCAGTGAGAGGGGCAGTGGTTAGACCTCAGGCAGTGTTCCTTGAGTGGAGTTACCATGGCCACCAGCACAAATTCCCCTCCGGGAGGTTGGAGGACTTTCAGAGGGACTTCCCTCAGGAATGAGAGAGAGTGGGGCAGGGAAGGTCAAAGGTCTCTCAGCCTCCCCTCCAGTTTCAGTCCTCAGCCCAAGGGGGAAAGCACAGCTCCTCTCTCCACCTCCTACCAGCCCCTCAACAGGGACGTGGCCAGGCCCCTAACACCCGGGATTCCCAGCCTGCAGCACAAAAGACTCCAGGTAGACTGCAAGCAGCACTTCTCACCTTGTGTCCGGCATCACTGAGCACCTTGGCAGCTACCAGCCCAGCCACACCGGCACCAACCACAATCACCCTCTGGGGCTTTGAGGTTCGATTGAGGCCCAAGGTCACAACCTTGAGCAGCACCTCATAGTCAGGATCATGCATACATTTCTCAAAGGGATCCTGGCTATGGGAAGTCTTCCAGTCCAGGGAGGCCACCAGGCTGAAGAAGATGGCGATCAGGACAAGCAAGTACCGGGCTGGAGGGAGGAGGACGGGATCAGTGGGAAGGTCAGTAGGTATGTGTGGGGAGAGTGGGCTCCGTCCCCCCCCCCCCGTCCCTGTGGCCCCCTCTCCTGCTTACTTACCCGACGAGGCCATAACTCTCCGCGGGAGATGGTGTCTAGTTTGGAGGGGAAGCAAGGGCCACTGTGACAGGGGCCTGGGTCCCACCCCAGGCCCCGTCCCTAAGGCCACCCATCTCTCTGGAGCCTCATGCCTCCATCTACCCCTTCTAGCAGTCTCCTGTTCTGTGCTCACCTATATGCCCCCCTGTCCCCGTCCCTGCCCTCCTTGTCCTTCTCTTCTCTGTTCCCCTCTCCTCTGCCCTGTCTCCCTGTGTCTATTTCTGTGGGTCCCAGTTTCCTGGCAGCCTCCCCTCTACCTTGGGCTCTCTGTGGACAGCAGTACCACCCTCTCTCTCCTGTTGCTTCCAAAGGTCTGCCCTGGCCCCCTTCTTGGTCCTTAAACAATGAGCTGAGCCCCGCCCTCCCCTCCCTTTGAGAAATCTGCAGTGGGGGAAATGAAACTACTTTCCTGGGTTGTAGGGTCAGGTGCTTAGAATTTAGTTGAGGCTGGAGGGGGTGGGCGTTGGGGAAAGGGGGGTGAGAGGAAGCAAATCAGTCTATTTTCTTCCTCTTGCCCCAAATAGTTCTGAGGCGGTTGGAAGGCCGGAAATAAATGCTCAGGTAACCATGCTAAGGGTGCCTGGTCTCAGGGTCCCTGTGTCTGCCCTCCTCTGTGCTCTGTCTCCTTAATTGCTGGGGCGGGGGCGGGGGGGGGGGTGTCTGGCCTTGGGGCCGCATGTTCCCTGTGATAGTCTGAGTCTGTCCCTGTGTCTAGTTGTCGCTGTGCCCTGAAGGGCCCTTGCTGGCTCCACTCCCCTCCCACATGGCTGCTCTGAGCCTCCGTCTTTCCCTCCGTGAAATGGACTCAGTAGTGGGACTTGCAGGCAACAGCACAGTGGTCAGAGGCATGGGCTCGGGGCCAGCCTGCCTGGGTCCTGAGCCTGGTGCCTGCCTGTGTGGTTCTGGTCTCCAGCTGTCAAGTGGGGGCCGTGAATCCAGGTCAGGCCTTGTGAACAAGCGCCTGGGTCAATACTACAACTTGCTCCTTAGAAATTGCCAGCTGCTGTCACCGTGGGGGCGCTGGCAGGGGTTCAGGGAATGACACCCCACCCCCACCCCTGCTCCCCAGCCCTGCACAAGTCGCAGCCCAGGATGTGTGCACACCCTTCCCATCCCTACGTTGAGAACCACTGTGGCTCTCCGCTCACACTAGGGTGCTGGGGGCTCAGCAAAAAGGCCACTGGAGCTTCCGCCTCTCTGCCTTTGGCCTTAGCCTTCTCCACCTGTCTGTGGGGTGCTTTTTCCCTGAGGGGGGCAGGCAGTCAGAACAAGAGGACCCAGCCTCAAGGGGTCCCCACTCGTGGCAGCAGGGGTCCCTCGGCCCTTGGGACTTTAGCCAAGGGGACACGTGGTGGGTCCCCTGAAATGGGTGGAGGTAGAGAGGCAATTTCAGGGGGTTTTCTTGGGGTGGGGGGAGAAGGCACCAGGCAGCTGGTGGCAGATCCTCTCCAGCAACAAGATGGGAAAATCCAAACAGTACATCAAAGAGGGATGTGGTTTGGTGGAGGGTGGGGGTTGGAGGGGGTATATCTGAGTGAGTCAGTAAACATATGATGCAGGGGCCTGGGAGGCAGCAGCCAAGCAGGAAACACAATCAGCTGGACAGAGCCTTGGGCCTTGAGGCCAAATGCCAAGAAAGCAAAGGGGACAGTCAGCAAAAACGACGGAGACGGTCCCCACGGCGAGCGCGCACTAAGGTGGTCCTGTGCTCAGTGCTTCGTGCTCACTGTGGACCTCACAGAGCTGCTCTTGGCAGAGGAGGGATCTGACAGATGGACAGGGGGCAGGTGGGGGAGGAGGACCCCAGGACTCACCCCAGGCCTCAGCGTGGGAAGGCCTTCCCATCACAGACCCTGCCTCCTTCCTTCATGGCGACACGAGTTGAGCACACCGCCTGGTTTCTCCTCTAATCCCAGACACCTTGGGTCGGAGGGGGAGCCCGGCCTGCAGAGCTGGGGGTCCGGCTGGCCCCTCCCCGGAGGCCCATCTGTGCTACTTCCCCATGGCAATGTCACGAGCAGGAGTAACATGGACGCAGAAAGGGGTGGAGGCCGCAGGGCTGTGGAACTCCTGCGCTGGTCTCGGCAAGCCGTGTCGGTCCCCAGATCAGTTTGGAGGGCCCTGCCGGGGTCCGAGTAGACCCCCTGGTCTCTCCACCACAGGATTGTGCTTAACAATCCCCTGGCTCCGGTCACGCCCCAAGCTCACCTCCTGGACTCTACAACAGAAGTGGGGTGCTGACCTCACCCAAGGGGCTCAGCAGGACAGGGAAAGGAAGGGAGAGGAACCCAACTCATGAGGCCACCCAGGACTGGAAACCAGCAGCGCCTGAGGGAGCAGGGGCCCTACTAGGGCCAGGCCTGATTCATCTTGCTACCTATAACATGACTGGTGCCACGTGCCAGACATGCTTCACTTCATTTACTCCGGGAACAATTCTGACAAGGTGGGTTTAGCTGTCCCCATCTCACGGTGGAGAAAACCGAGGCCCAGAGAAGTCACCAGCTAAGAAGTAGCAGAACCTGGGTGTGATCCCAGCAGCCTGGCTCCAGTCCCATGTTCTTAAGCACTTTTTTCACCAGCAGAAAGCTCAGGCTTGTGAACTAGGGAGGGGGCCAGGGCAGGGTCTCTCTGCCTCGGCACTGTTGACATTGGGGGCCATCTTGGTGGGGACCATCCTGTGCATCGTAGGATGCCGAACAGCCTCACTGGCCTTTACCCTCTAGATGCCAGCAGCACCCGGCCCTCAAAGTGTGACAAAAGACACTGTCTCCAGGCATTGTCAATCATTCTCCGGGGAAGGGGACGCAAAATCACCCTGGCTAAGAACCACTGGGCTAGGCTTAGGTTGATGTTGAACAGAACTCCCACAGGTGGCCAGATATGGTGCAGGATGGGGACCTGGGTATGGGGGCAGGAAAAGAAATAGTGGCAGCCACACAGATGTGCAGGGGAGAGGGCTAGTGCCTACATATATCGCTTTCCCAGAGTCAGTTCAAAGACCACGAGTGGTTGGTACTAAAACTTTCCCCAAGTCTCAGAAGAGGGCAGGGCCTTGCCCAGGGGATGTCCAGGGCCCCAGGTGGAAGTCAGGGCTCCGGGCCTGGATCGGGGAAGGGTACAGAGAGCAGAGGACAGACTTACCAGAGGCCCTTGATCTATGGCCTGACTCCTGGACAGAGTCCCCCTTCCTACGGAGCCCTCCTGCCCCTCCTTCCCCAGTTTCCAGAATCCCTGGGCCCCATGGGGGCGGGCACTCACTGCACAGCTGGCTCTGGGGGGCCCTCTCAGTGCCCATGGCCTTTCTGGTTAGCCCGGGACAGAAGTCATCTTCGGGCGTGTGCGGAAACGGGGTGAATGATGATGGCTTTGTCCTGATTCCTGTTAGATTAAAGGTGCCAGGGTCCTGGTGTGAAGTCAGAACAGTGGTGAGGCTGTGGAGAGCAGGTCCTCCTTTCTCAAAAGCTTTTCATTATGGAAATTTCAAACATATGTAACAACAGAGATACGGGGATGCCGAACTCAAGTGCATCCGTCGCCTCCTAGCCCATCTTGTTTCATTCACATTTTCTCTTTCCTCCTCGGATTATTTTACAGCAAATACCAGACATCTTATATTTTGTAGGTAAATACTTCAGGATGCTTCTCGAAAACAGGGGTCTGCAAACTTTTTCTGTAAATATGTGGGGCTTTTTGGCCCACACCGTCTCTGTCTTGCCTACTCAATTCTGCCCTCCAAGTAGCCACAGCATGTATAAATGAATTGGTTGTGGCTGTGTTCCAATAAAAATTTATTTACAAAATCAGGAAGTGGAACTGTAGTTTGCCAACCAACTTCTGCTCTAAAAATATATATGAACTCATTTGCTTTAAAAAAACAAAAACCAAAAACCAAAACTACAGGGGTACCTGGGTGGCTCAGTCACTTAAATATCCATCCGAGTCTTGGTTTTGGCTCAGGTCACGATCTCACGGTTCATGAGTTTTGAGCCCCGCATCAAGCTCTACACTGACAGTGTGGAGCCTGCTTGGGATTCTCTCCCTCTCTCTCTGCCCCTCCCCCCCTTGTGCTATCTCTGTCTCTCAAAATAAACTTAAAAAAATAAATAAAAATGCCATTAAACCAAAGTCCGCATTTCCCTGATTGTCTCAAAAAATTAACAGTTGGAAAAAAAAAAAAAAGAAGAAAAAAAAATTAACAGTCGGTTTGAATCAAAACTCAAGACAGGGCCCACTTGGCATCTGAGTGATGCTGAGGGTCTTTGTCAATGAGCGAGTATTACTTTCAGGTTGGTGGATTTGGTGTCTGTGTCTTTGGAACCAAGGGGCTTAATGGGACCCCACAGCCCCAGGCCAGGCCTGAACCTGGCACAGCAGCGCACCAGGTCTGGTTTCTGCCTCGGGGAAATCTTGGGAGGTCATGGGTGCGGCCAGGACGGTGTCTGCCTGTGAAGTGTGTGTGTGCACCAGGCGAGTCACTGGCGTTTGAAGTGATCGGTGCCAACGTGTGAGGACTCTAGGGCAGGCACAGGGGCAGCGTGGCCGAGTCAAGCCTGGCTGGGGGCTGGCTTCTGAGGCTGAGGGATTTTGTTCCCGGAAGTTCTGCAGAACACTGCTGCCCGGAGAGTCTGAGGGCAGGCTTTTTAGGCACCCAAGTAATTTCAAGGTTGATCGAAAACTTGGGAGCAGTGGTGTGCTGGGGCTGGCTCATACCAGTGCACGAGAGCGGATGGTTTCATTTTTAGGGTCTTTTTCTCAGTTTCGTTCTGCAAGCCATTCTTTAAAAAAAAAAAAAAAAAAAAAAAAAAAAAAATTTCTGATCAATCTCCTGAAACACAGATTTACTCCAAACTCATTTCTTCCCAATCACCGGATTACATTTTACTATTCTGTATATTCTTGGGGTGAATTCACTGTATCTAGATAGTGCATGTCAATTTCCCAAATTCATGCTCAGTGACGTCATGTTCAGTGACCTCAAGTCGATAGCTTGAAATCAGCCCCGGTGGGAGTATTTCCACCATGGGATCAACAACCGGTACCCCATGAGGGCTCTCCCCTTCTCTGGAGAGCCAGCTATTCAACATTTACCAGCACACCACTGCTTGGGAGTCCTTGGTTTCAACCTCCCCTAGAAGATCAAGGGTGCTGTTTGGGGACATCTGATCCTTCTGACGCCAAGCTGTGGCTGACAGGAAGAGGCATGATCCTGGGGAAGGTGCTGGGCCATAGAGAGGCAGTCGTTTGAAAGGGTTTCTTTGAGCTTAACAGAAAGCCATAGCCACAAATCTAATTGCCACTCTTATCCCTGTACGGGGAGAAGAAACGCAGGTATAGCTTATGGAGAGATTCACCTTTAAAAGCCACTGATTCCAAATTTAGTCACCACATTGGCTGTCTTCGTACTAATTAATGAAGAGGAACCTTAAGCAGAGGCCATTTGTCTGCACTGGCAAAGAAGCGCATCTGTTTTCTTCCTGGAAAGGGAAACGGCAATTACAATGAAGTCATCATCTGCAGGGTGGTACCCAGTCAGCTGCTGAATCTGTTGCAATCTCAGGGACCCCTCCCTGACTCCCCGAGGAAGCCTGTTGGGGCCGCTTTCCCTGTGGCACCAGAGCACTGTAGCCAGCCCTCCCACATGGCCATCGTCCTGATTTTGAACTGTGTTTGAGTGGGTTGCCCAAGATCCCTTGGGGAACAGGAAGAAAATAGATGGAACTTCAATGTTTTCATTAAAAAAAAAAAAAAAAAAAATACAGCTCTGGGGCACCTGCGTAGCTCCGTCGGTTAAGCGTCTTGACTTCAGCTAAGGTATTGATCTCACAGTTTGTAAGTTTGAGCCCCACATTGGGTTCTGGACTGACAGCTCGGAGCCTGGAGCTGCTTCAGATTCTGTGTCCCCCTCTCTCTGCCCCTCCCCTCCTTGTGCTCTGTCTCTCTCAAAAATAAACATTAAAAATTTTTTTTAAATCTAAAAAAAAAAATTAAAAAATACAGCTATATGAAAGCAATTAAGTTTTATGAGCGTTTAATATGCAAAACAGGCAAATGATACACATTTGAAATGCAAGCTCAGGGGAAATCTTAGCACGACTGTCTGGCCCCTGCCAGCAACCTGTGTGTGGGCAGAAACACTGTCCCATTTTTGTGACCCCGATGCCAGGCCAGCTATTTAGCAGGTGCTCCAAAAATGGGTGTTGAATGAATAAATGTGTATAAAATACGAACTACTTCCTGCTTTCTAGGGGGACTTGAGGCTGCCCCATCCCACCTCCCCCTTCAGGGAGAGGGGTCAGATACAGGTCGCGGAGGCTCTGAAGGCCAACTTGCCAGGAAGGTGGTGGGGAGCTTTTAGAGAGAATCAAGTGGTTTAGTCTGGGGGCTCCCTTCTCCCTCTGCTGTGGCTTTTGCAAGACACTTGTTCTGGGAAGCCAAAGATGGTGAAACGACTTATGGTCATGACTTTGGGCAACTGGACCACAGGTCTCCAGGAATAAGCTTTGGGCATTCCTTAGCAAAAAGCAGGCTCAGCGAGGCAAAGGCCGGAGGGACAGACTCTCCACCCCGCAGCAGGAGATCAGATCCAACTGCTGGGCGTCATTCTTGCCTACGGGAGCTGGGGACAAGAGGCACAATGTTGGGCATGTGGAAATGACCCGAACAAATCCGCATCCCAGCTTTACCTGCTTTCCACCTCTGAAGCACAACGAGCACCCTCCAGCTAGCCCCAGGTAATGGAGAGGGACGCTGCCCATGGCACCCGCTGCTGCGGAGCTACTGCCTTCCGGACGATGGCAAAGGACTGAACGTTGATGTGTATCTAAGATATAACCTAGAACGTCACCTGCACACACTCTCCCGTGTGTCCCTCCTCTGCCGTCAGCACCAGAGGAACATACCACTTGCGTTTTGGCACAGAGGCGGGCCTAAATGCGTCGTCTAGTTCTGCTGGTTTCTGAGTTCCAGACAAACAGCCACTTCATGCGGTTTTTACCTGGAACCTGCTCTTTTTACCCAGCCTTCTAAGTTATCCACGTTAATGGCATCTTTTTTGTTCCACAATAAATTTTATTTAGGAAAGCAACATACAGTCACAGGTATTTCAGACAGTGCAGCGAACTGTAAAGACAAATACAAAAGACACTTGGGATACAACTGGCTGCCTTCTGTTCTTCTGGACACTGGATCTCACTGTAACTAACTAGGTTTGCTTTAGCGTTGGTCAAGTTCAGAACCAAGTCTGTGGCCGCCTCTGGCACCCGTGGCCATTTCAGCAAGCCATTTTGTGGATGAACATTTTATGCTGTTTTTTCATCTCTGTTGTTCATTCATTCGCAAATGTGAGGGATGGTGCTGAGGTCACAAAAGGGAATAAGGAACGCTCCTTGCCCGCAGGGGCTCACACTCTTATGGTGAGGCAGTGACGTAACCGGTTGGCCTAAGATCGTGTGGCGAGTGTTATCAAAGGTGTGAGCTCAGTGTGGTGCAGGGACCACAGGACAGCCATCTGACCCAGCTTTTGGGGTGGCCGAGAGGGCTTCCTGGAGGAGGTGAGGCCTAAGATAAGGAGACCTGGACAATCAGGAGGCATGTCAGCCAGGCAAAGTGAAGACCTCCCGGTTCGAGTCTGACCCTTTTCTCAACACCTCATTTAAGTCCCTCATCTGACCTGTCCTTCCTCCTTTGAAATTCTACATCCAACGGTCGGTTCTATTCACAAGTCCCTTCTTTGCACTGGTGGTGAATTTCCACACGCACACACCTCATACGAGGATGCTGTCTCCTCGAAGACGGAGACTTTTCACTGCACCTACGACTATGTGTTGGACAAGTGGCCGCTTAGCGGACCCTGGCTGGGAGACGGATGGTGTTTGTGCAAATCAGCACTTCTCCAGCACCTGGCTGGAGCCAAGAAGGATGGGGAGGGTGGCTGTTGTAGGTGATGGGGTCTGGGATACGCAAAAGATACACAAAAGAAACCACACCCACTAGGCTGCTGTCAGGGCCAGAGTGCTTGGAATATTTCTCTTTTTACTAATGCAAAATGCCAGACCACAGAACTGTTCTCAACAGCACAGTCGTTTGGAAGAAAGGAGCAAACAAGTATTCACTGCAACCAAAAACCAGACAATAATTACGCGGCGCCCACTGCCCCCAACACCCTCGGAACCCACGGCCCTGAAGACGGCCGGCAGCTCAGTCGAACGTGATCCGGAAGCTGCGCTCCTGCTCTTTGCGACGCCCCTCGCACACCTTGGTCACCTCCTCCACCTTCCTCTGCAGCAGGGCCGAGTTCTGGTCGATCCACTGCAGCGAGTCCATGTGCGCGTTGAGGATCTTGCAGATCTGCTGCAGGGGGTCGCTGGTGTCGGCGGGACCTCCAGACGTGTTCAGGTGCTCGATGATGTCCTTGAGGTCTTGGGCCATGCGCTTCAGCTGCGCGTCGATGTTCTCGGCGAGCTTGTAGGTTTTCTCGCGCTCCTCGTCGGCGTGCTGCAGGTAGACGGTCCCGCTCTGCTCCTTGACCGACTCCTCCAGCGGGCTCAGCAGGTCTTCCAGCTCCTTCTGCTGAGACAGGATGAAGTCGAGCTCTTGGTCCAGCCTCTTCTGGTCCAGCTTCACTTTCTCCACCTCGCGGTGGAGGGTAGTGATCTTCTCCCCATTCTCGATCAGCGTGCGGTCCCAGGCGTTGACCTGTGTGGCCTGCTGCAAAAAGTGCCGCTCCTGGTCCTCCAGCTCCAGGCTCCACTTGTTGATCAGACTCTCCAGCTGGGCGTAGGTCATCACGGGACTGGCGGACGCCCCCGTGGGTGCACCGGAGCCAGGAGGCACGGTCGCGGCAGCCGGTGCGTTGCTGGCGATCCCGGCCGGTGCCAGTGGCTTCAGATTCAAGGCAAAGCCGGCGGTGGTGGTGGCCGCCGTGGTGGTGGCTGTGGCAGTGGTGGCAGTGGCAGTGGATGTTGTCGTGGAGGAGGTAGAAGCCGCCCCGGGGGCCTTTAAGCTGAAGCCCAGCGTCCCGGCCCCGGGTGCCGCAGCTGTGGTCGACGGGGTACAAAGGGAAAGCCCGGTGGTGGTGGAGGAGGCTGGAGCGGTCGCTAGCGAGGCGAACAGCGTGGGCCCGGCACTGGTGGTGGCCGCGGCGGGTGCAGGAGCAGCTGGCTGAGTGGCTCCTGCTCCAGTGGTTGCCGGCGTGGCGGGAGTGAAGGGCAGTCCGCCCAGTGCCGTGGGCTGGGCCAAACTCCCCATGGAGCCAATATTGAAACCGGAGGTCCCGCTCTGGGACGTGCTTCCGCCTGTGAACGAGAATCCCCCCGGTGTGGTGGACGGAGCGGCAGAGGTGGTGGTGGAGCCGAACACAAAGCCAGCGGGTGCTGTGCTCTGGCTGGAGGTGACAGTGCTCGAGATGGCGTTGGTGAGGGTGCTGCCGCCGAGCCCAAAGCCGCCAGGGTGCGCAGTGGCTGGGGTGGCGGCTGCATTGCTCAGGTTTAGCTTCGGAGCGCTGATCCCTAAGGAGAATCCCGTTCCTCCCGTAGCAGGAGTTGTGGTTCCAAAACTGAACCCTGGGGTCTGTGTCGCTGGAGCTTGGGTGGTGAGCGAGAACAGGCCAGTAGAAGGGGTGCTTGCAGCTGGCTGGGAGGGAGTCCCAAAGTTAAACCCGCCAGTGCCAGACGTAGAGAAAGAGAAGCCGGTAGCAGGCGTGGTTGTTGCCGTCTTTGCGGTGCCAAACGTGAACCCGCCTGTGGGGGCCCCAGTGCCTCCAAAATTAAAGCTCATGGCTCCAGATTCGGCGGCAGCGGCTACTCTGACTTCCAGAGCAAATCCCTCGGTGTCTGCAACCTTGGGAAGATTTTCAAAGCACAGTAAGTCACATGATCAGATGGCAGTTTGGGAAAGGCAACCTCAATGGCATGATGGAGAGTGTGGAGGGTGGCGAGACTTTGCATAATTGTAATACGTGTTCGCCACCCTGCTCCCTGCTACAGCCCAGACAGGCCCTGTTAAACTAGCAAAGAAAGATTCGGAAGCATAAGCCGGTGCCCTGGGGGTCAGGTGCTCGGGGCTAGATGTGCTTGGGCGGTGCGCAGCCAGGTTCAGCACAAGCAGGAGTATCTGCTGCCGTGGAAGAGAAGGCCAAAGAGCAGGCACCTGAGCTGACCTCAGCCCCGAGGAGGGCACACAAAGTAACACCTGGAGGACCGGCTGCCCAGGATACCGTGCCAACCACAGGTGGGAGGTGGTGGGCGGTGGGCTGATCTGGCCGAGTGCCACGCTGACTGCCCTTCTGGACTCACAGAAAGGCCCCAGAAAGCTGAGCTGCACGGCAGGGCCTAAGGTGGCGAAGGTCTCATCTGTGCACACCCCTGACCTGTTAGGAGGATGGAGGGCGTGTTGGCGCATCCCTCTGCCCTCCTTCTAACTCAGGGGTGGACAGGAGACCCCAGTCAGCTAACTCAGACCTCCCCTGGGACTGCTCTCCAGGCACTCAAGAGGAGGTGGCCTTCACCTGCAGGTGTAGGGCACAGAGGATGCACATGTGGGGCACCCCCCTCCTTTTCGGCCATCTGCAGCCCAGCTGCCACCAGAGACAGTGACAGTGGGGAGAGGGAGAAAGTGATCATGTGGCCCAGAGGATCTATCTACACGTACTCAGAGGCCCCACCCCATCTTCCTTAGAAGCTCCGTGAGCCAGCACAACCCTGTTCAGTCTAAGCCGACTAGATTTCTACGATTTCTGACTGAAAAAGACCCAAGCAGAGTCACCTGTTAGCTGACGCAGGGGCTGCTCACAGACGCTCACTCTCACTAATACCTGGAGACAGGGATTCTGTCCTCGAGACAGTGGGGTGAGGACAGAGGGGCTCAGAGGGCTGCGGTGACTTGCCCAGGATCTCCCAGCCAGCAAGGGGTGGGGCCAGGAGCTGACCCCAGGCCACGGGCCTGTTTGCTGACTTCTACTGGTCCAGCATGGGTCCCGGAAAACAGGGCACTTTCTCACACCAAGCGAGGGGATTAAGTTTTCGGTGTAAGGGAAGAGCTGCGTTACACCTACTGACAGACTCTCAGGACACACAAGAAATGTAAGAAGTGACAACAAAGGGACCTGGGCAGGATGCACATCACTAGTGCAGTGTGATCTCAGCTGTGGAAAACAGAACTTTCAAGGAGGGCGGGAAGGGCTAAACGGCTGATGGGCATTAAGGAGGGAACTTGTTAGGATCAGCACTGGGGGTTACAGGTAAGTGTTGAGTCACTAAATTCTACTCCTGAAACCAATGTTACACTGTATGTATGTTAACCAAACTAGAATTTAAATAAAAATTTGAGGGGTGCCTGGGTGGCTCAGTTGAGGGCCTGACTTCGGCTCAGGTCATGATCTCATGGCTCATGAATTCGAGCCCTGCGTTGGGCTCTGTGCTGATGGCTCAGAGCCTGGAGCCTGGTTCAGATTCTGTGTCTCTTTCTCTCTCTTGAAATAAATAAACATTAAAAAAATTTTTTTTAATAAAAATTTAAAAAAAAAAGAAAAAAAAAAAAAAGGAGCACAGGAAGGAGACGCACCGATGTGGACAGGGCCCATCTTTGGGTGGTGGGACTACACCATCTCCTTTCTACTTTGATGTTTGTTCTGTCCATACAATGGAGGGACATAATCTATAAGCCTGGTGTTTCAAAGAGGCTCAAATTATAGGGTGTGGATTCAGTCTGAGGAACCAGTGAACTTATGCAGCCAGGTTTTAAAATCACAACTCAAGTAGGATAGATGGAGTTACTGAATTAAACAAGCCTCCCCTAGGCTGGCCCTGCCTCAAAGGTGACTGGGGTTGGGGTGGGGCCAGACCGAGGTGGGGAGGTGGAGCTGACCCTGAAGGTGGTGGGAGCCCTAAATAGTTTCCAGTGGAGTCAGTATGGGAAGTGCTATTAACCATGTGGTCCCCCTGAAGATGCCCACACCCGAATCCCTGGAACCTGGGAATATGCTGCTGTGTGCGGCAAAAGGAATTTCCAGGTGTGATTAAATTCATGGTTTTGAGATGCAGAGGAAGTGCCCCAAGCATGGGAACACACAGACCTCTAGAAGCTAGAAAAAGGTGACAGCAGGTGCCCTGCCGACACCCTGCTTTTAGCCCTTTTGAGACTGAATTCGGACTTTGACCTCCTGAACTGTAAGAAAATAAATCTGTCATTTTAAGCCAAGAAGCTGCTGTAAATTTGTGAGAGCAGCCATGGGGAAAGAACACGGTTGGAAAGCATAAAATATCTGACAGACCTGAGGTAGGACCTAGTGGCTCCCTAGGGCTCCGGTTTCAAACGAGGGACAGGAAACCCCTCTGAGACTCAGTTCCCTTATCAGGAAAGTGGGGCGGCAGCTACTGGGCTGAAGCGAGGCCAGCATCCGTGGGATGCGAGTTAGGGTGCTTGTTATCACTGCTGCCATGCGCAGGCACACGCTTGAAAGTTTTATTTTGGGGACAGCCTCTGGATGCTGGTGAGGAAAGAAGGAAAGGAGCCCAGGAGGGGCCGCAAACACCCAGCTGTAAAGAAGTTCTTCTGAAAGAAACGCGGGGGTTGAGGCCGACCTCAAGTTTAACGCGAGTAGACCCCGGGGGGATTTCCAGGCAGCCAGGTGTGCCCGGCACCGTGCTACGTACACTCTCCCTAGCCAGACCCCCAGCTAATTTCACACCGATCCTACAGAGAGGTCGGGATGACTGTGCCCCGGCACAGATGGGAAAAGAGAGGCTCAGATGGAAGTAACTTGTCCATTCTTATCCCACAGTGGGCCCTGAACCCTGGCCTTGGGCTGTAAACCCCTCTTTAGTTCTACCCTGTCAAACAGGTGCACCTGGTCACAGGGCAGGCAGCCCTGCTTTGGGGCACGGACGCTGTTCTGCACCCCAGCCTCCATCCAATACCCGCGTTTCTTACTTCCCTTTCATCCAAGACAGCAAAGGTAGTTCGGAGGCAAGACAGCTCCCTGTCCTGAGGCACGAGGTTGGTTCTTCAGACTTCAAGACCTGTGTTCGAACTCTGCTTCCACTGCTAGCCGTGGGGACTGGGGCAAGTTATTCCTGAGCCTCTCCAAGCCTCAGTGCCTCCCTCTGTAAGGAGGACAATCCCCTCCCACTGTGAAGAACAAGGTCACAACTGAGAAGCCTGGCCCAGGGAAGGCATCCCCAAGTCCCGATTCCTTTCCCCTCTCCCTCTTCAGGACCAGTTTTACTTCTGCAAGGGTCTCCAGGGATCCTCTTGTGGCCCGGGTCTGAGGAAACCTGTGGCGGCTGCCCCTCTCCAACGTCCACTGCACCCTCTGCCTTCCTGGCAGAGCCTGCCATTCCGTTCTCGCCTTCCTGGCAGAGCCTGCCATTCCGTTCTCCTGTTCCGCATAGACACGCGCCTCTAAGGAGAGGACCTCGGGGCTGCCTGGTCTAAGCCTGGGGACCTTGGCTGGCTGCCCATCAGCACTTCTGGGGGCAGGTTCTTGGGGGCGGCGCCCCGGCCGTGGCATTTTTATAAAGCTCTTCCGGGGGTTCCGGGAAAGGTCCCTTCTCTCCCGCCACAGCAACGCCTGAGCCCCCAGGGCCGCCGGCGCCCTGCACTGGACCCCTTCTTCATGAGAGCCCAGCTCCCCACTCAAGTGCCGCATCAAGCCAGGTCCGTTCGGGTTACTGGCGGCCAACAGCCTCCGAACAGCTACCACCTACACGTCTCAGTTCTCAAGACCTCAGCCCCACAGAACTTCTATGAATAAGCTGCAGCTAAATTTTTCCACAAGAGCATTTATAAAAAGGTCTCTGTAGCTGTTAAAAAACTAAAAGAAAAACAATTTTCCGTGGGGGGCTTTTGTGGCTTCATGGTTCACCATTTATTAAATGCCTCACGTGTTTCTGATTCTACAGGAGCCAGGAGCTACTCGCAGTGGCAAACACACACCGACTCGGCCCCACGCTTTGCACTTTAGATGTATTATTGCTCATTTACTCCTGAAAGCAGGTCCCTTTCCTAAGCCAGGAGAGTGAGGCCCAGAGAGGTTACTTAAGCCATGGCCCTCGTCCTTGAGGTGGCCAAACGTGACCTTCAGTACCAGGGCACCAGGCAGGGACAGGACCGGGTCACGTGTTGTACGAGCAAGGACAGGTCCTCACGCTGGCCTGGGCTCTGGGGAGCACTCTCCTGGAACTGAGTGTGGAGGGGAGATGTGAGATCAGCCAGGATCGGCCAGGCGGGAGGGGAGAAGGGCCTGGTCGCGGGCAGAGAGAGGCTGAAACCGCAGGCGTGTCTGTGCACACAGTGAAGGGTGGACTCGGCAGGCCCGTATTATCCAAAGAAAAGACTGGCCCGTGTCTGGTTCCTGGGAGATAACCTCCAAGCCCCCAGAGCATCCTGCCAGCCTGCCCTCGGCAGGGGCCAGAGACCAAGTGACGACGATCAGTCACACAGATGCTCCGTGCCTGTGTGAAGATCCTGGCACCAGGGCTCAGGGGAGCATCCCTGGAGGGCAACGCTCCACGTGTGTGGTCACACAACGGTGCCTGGAGAACCAAGTGCGGTGCTGTCGGGTCAGCTCCACTGGGAGACGAGCGGGAGCTCACACCTGGTCTCTCCCAGACTCTGCCCTGTGCATCTTTCACCTTTGTTGACTCTCATCTCTCTTTTGCCGTGACAGGGGCAAAATCTAACAGGTTTGCCGAGTTTTAGGAGTCCTTCTAACTAATCAGTGAACACAAGGGTGGTCTCGGGGACCACGGTGCACAGTGTGTGTATAGCACCACGTGACGGGAGCTGTTGGTCAAGAAATGACATGCTGATGCCTCAAACTTGGTTTCGAGGCAGCCAGGGAGGCACTTCACGGGTAGGGAGACTAACATGGCAGATGTACGTGTGGGGAACGGACTGGAGGAGGCCGGGGTGATGGTCTAGGCCAGAAGCCAGAGCCAGGATTCTGAGGACAGAGGAGAGAGAACCGCGGTTTGGGAAATGTAAAGAAATGGAGTGGGGCGCCTGGGTGGCGCAGTCGGTTAAGCGTCCGACTTCAGCCAGGTCACGATCTCGCGGTCCGTGAGTTCGAGCTCCGCGTCGGGCTCTGGGCTGATGGCTCGGAGCCTGGAGCCTGTTTCCGATTCTGTGTCTCCCTCTCTCTCTGCCCCTCCCCCGTTCATGCTCTGTCTCTCTCTGTCCCAAAAATAAAAAAAAAAATAAACGTAGAAAGAAATGGAGTGATGGCTGTGCGGGGCTGTCTCAGTTAACGATGCCGTCAACCAAGACCAGGACCTTGGGAGTTTCTCACAAACGTGTCTGAAAAACATACACTATTTCAAGACTTTTCCACTTTCACCAAACGGGCAAACTTCCCTACAAGAGAAGCGGACGGTGCTTGGGCCAGGTGCTGAGGGCTAGATGGCCACAGAGGTGACGCCCAAGTGGGCCCGGAGTGAGGAGGGGCTGCCTCGAAGTCACTGAGGAAGTCGGTGACAGAGCGGCCTGCCCTGCATCTGTCCTTGTTTTTCACACCACATCCGTCCGCCTTCACAGCCCAGGAGAGTCCGAGATTCTGACCACCCCCAGCCCCCGCCCCGGCTTTGAAGACCACCGTTCTCTGCCACCACCTCCAACTTCACTCAGGTCCACTAACCTGACCTGTGCAGTTCCTTTGCCACTCCAAATCCCAACTCAGATTATCTAATTTATTTACTCTATTACTTACTCAGCCCTATTCTATGTACAGGGATGACAACGGAGACAAACCAGACTCTCTGCAGTGCAACATTCACTCATACAACAACTATTTGTGAGCACCTGCTATGTCCAGACACCGTTCGAGGCCCTGGGATTATGGCTGTGACTGAGACAGAGGCTCCTTGCTCTCACGAGGCTTGTATTCCAGCCAAGGAGACAGGAGAACAACGAACTTCACAAAGGAATTATACAGCATGCTAGAATAGGCTAAACACTATGGAGGAAGCAAAAGTGGGGCAGGGAAAGGGGAACATGGTGGCGGCACGGGGCAAAGGGGTTGACTGAGTCACACCGAGGGAAGAGCCACAACAAAGTCCTGGGTGGGACATGACGACAGGCAGCCAGTGTGGTTAAGGTGCAGGGGCCACTGTCCCTGCACCTGGGACTCTCTCCCTCCCTGTCCCAGCCCCTTTCCTCTATCTGAAACAGGGGTGTTTGGGAATGAATATGGAGGGGGAAACCTCAGCCTTGGACTGAAAGGAATGGAAGGATTGAGAAGGCAATGGGGGGAGGTGGGGAGTGTCTAGGTGATAGAATAATGGCCTTCATATGTGTCCACCCCCCTAGCCCCAGAACCTGTGAATAGGAGACCTCACATGGCAAAAAAGGACCTTGCACGTGTGATTAAATTAAGGATTTCGAGATGGGGAGACAGATCACCCTGGATGGCAGCATGGGCCCTGAATGTAATCACAAGGGTCCTAAGGTGGAATGGGAGGTGGCAGAAGAGTCAGGAGGTGTGAGCATGGGAAGAAAATTCCGAGAGATGCTGTGTTGCTGGCTCTGAAGACAGGGCTTGGACCACAAACCAAGGAATGTAGGGGGTCTCTAGAAGACAGAAAAGATGGATTCTCTCTGAGTTTCCAGAAGGAATGAGATCCTGTGGACCCATTTCAGATTTCTGACTTCTAGAACTGTAAGAGGATAAACTTGTGTTGTTTTAAGCCACTAAGTTTATGATCGTTTGTTACGACAGCAATAGGAAGTGGACAGAGGAATAGGGGAGAGGGAACAGGATGGCCTAAGCCTAGATACACAGCTGGGAAACACATCCTAGAGTTGGGGTCGAGAAAAGGGCTAGAGCGAGAGGAGACAGGGCCGGGGCAGGTCTGCCTCTGTGCATCAGGACCAAGGCGGGAGGCTGCTGCAGTCGCTGGGCCCCGGCAGCTGGGGAGCCGGTGGGAAAAGAACGTGCAGCTGCGATTCTGAGAATCAGGATGTCCTCTGCTGCTGGGGCGACCTCATCAGCGGTGCGGATGTGTATGAAACCCAGCAACAAGCCACCTGTGACAGAGGGAGGGAAAGGTGGCCCGGGAGCACCAAGGAGGGCTCATAATGGAGATGGTGTCCGCCCACAGGATTTCTCGCTTTTGTTCACTGTGGTTATCCCCAGCACCTGGAGCGGTGGCCGGCATGCAGCAGGCGCTCCGTAAGTGACTGACTGACTACCTGGTAACTCAGAACTACCACTTACAGAGTGCCACCTATGTCATGGCACTGGGCCAGAAATACTAGATAGCAGCCCAATGAATCCTTTCTGGATGGGAAACAGGATCAGAAAGGTGATGTGACTTCTTCGAGGTCACACAGCAGCAAACACCAGTCCCAGGATGGGAATCCAGACCTTTCTGGAGCTAAGTCCTGCTGTTCTGTCTGGAACATGGGAGGAGGAGAGGTCAGAGTTAAGTCTTGAAGGATGAGTGAGGTTCTCTGGGCAGACATGTCACCGCAGGACTGACACACATGCAGGCAGCTTCTCTATAGCTGTGGCGGGAGCGGCAGGCAGTGGGGGGGGGGCTGGGGGCCAGGTCACAGAGGCAGACTGCCTCTAGTCCATCTAGCAGAGACAAAGCCACGAGGCTGCTTCCTTTTCTGATCCTAAAGCTGGCCTTCGTCTTCTCACCTCAGAAGCTTAAGTGACCGACCCTTCCACACCAGGCTCACCCCACTGGGGTAGAGACAGAGGCTGTCCCCTCCTTTACACCGGTTCTACTCCATTTCATTCGGGGCAGCAATAAGTCAAGCCAAACGGCTCTATTTCCCAGGGCTCCTCGGTGGGGCTTGGGATTGTGAGTCCAGGGTTTTCTAGTCCACTGATGGGCCAGGAGAGGGACGGCAAGCAGTAGGTCAGTAGGGGTCATTAGAGGTCCAGACTGTGGGGGCACCCGGGTGGCTCAGTCGGTTGAGTGTCCGACTTCGGCTCAGGTCATGATCGCGCGGTTCGCGAGTTCGAGTGACTGGGCTCCGTGCTGACAGCTCAGAGCCGGGAGCCGGCTTTGGATTCTGTGTCTCCCTCTCTCTCTGCCCCTCCCCTGCTCGCGCTGTCTCTCTAAAATAAACAAACTTAAAAAAAAAAAAATGTCCAGACCGTGGACTTCTGTGCACTCTGAGGACAGGGGCCTTTGCTCGTCCTTTTCCACGAGTCACCTGGCCAGGCTCTGCAGCCCACCTGCCAGAGCCCCTGCTTCTCCACTCCTAACCCTGGGATCTTAGATTCTAAACTCACCGCCATGCCTGTTTCCTCATGTGAAAAATGGGGGTTACAGCTCATGAATCATGTGGTCTCTGTGAAGATGAAACTGTCTGACCCACGTCAGGCACGTACCACACGGTACACCCTTGGGGCCCAGGAAAAGCTACTCTCTCATTATTCTGGGAGCAACTGGAACAGATGCTCCTGACATTTCGGCCCACAGCCACCTGGTGGCGCTGCCAACAACGCCAAGGCCAGGTGGCGCCCAGGAAGCAAGGATGAGCCATCTGGGTGGGAGCCACCCTTTCCCCCCAAGAAATCAGCAATTTAATGGGGAGACTCTGGATCTCCTGGGTGGAGAGATTTAAAATAAAATGAAGGAAAGAAAGAAAAAGAAAAGGAAGACAATTAGCAATTTAAGAACTTGCAGGAAGTGTGATCACAGGCACAGAAACCAGAGAAGAATCAAGGGGAGCAGGAGAGAAAAGGGGGAAAATGAGAGACTGAAGGGACCTTCGCCTTTGGCCCTCATCGGCGCAGCCAGGGAAATCTGGTCCCCACTGAGGCTCAAACGCCGGCTGGAGCCTTTGCCAAGTGCGTCAGTGCAGGAACTCCCCGTCCACTCTGCTGCCCCCGCCCCCACAACCGTCTCCCCTGGGCTGTCTCTCCAACATGCGTTCGTTGGCCACTCACCCCAAGTCCACCAACTCTGCTTCTTAAACTTCTCTTAAATCGGTTCCCCTCTCTCTCGGAGTCAAAGAAAACCCCTCTAACCCAGAGGGAACAGGTGAGTTCACAGAGCCTACCCTACGGGAATGGAAATCAACTGATAAGCACAGAGCAGCTCGCTGACCAGACCGTAACCAAGACAGAGTCTCCACTGTTCCAGGCTGAAGAGGCAGCAGTGAGGGGGTGTGCGGCCAGACTGGGGTGCAGTATGAAGCCACAGGAGGGCTCTGTGCCACAGGATCTTGTTTTGAAGGACCCCCACCCACCCCGCGGGGGGCTGGGAAGGAGGGTGGCGGTCAGGGTCACTCGTGGGCTCTTACACGACCGCCCTGCCCGGTGGGCACGGCCAACCCCGGTTGCAGGAAACCAGGAAACGGAGCCTCTGGGAGGGGCAGGGATGCTTTCCTAAGCGAAATGGGCAGCAGGGAAACCTCAGTACTCGCCACTGCCTAGAGGCCTTTCTCTCGGCAGTACATGGTGTCCCCGACAGAGAGGGCAGGATAGACACCCACCTCTCACCTTAGGCCGCTTGGGATTCTGGTCCTAACTTCCTCCAGCCCGCCCCTCCCTGAGGACCAGCACACTCGAGGCCCTTCCACCCCCAGGTGTATCGAACTTGTGTTAAATATTAGACACCTGTGAGGAGATGACAAGCAGAAGGCGTGTCTGTCCCTCTGTTTGCTCTTCAGGGGGAGGAGCGGTGGAAAGCCTCACTGCTGCCTGTCTCTTCCTTCTCCCAGGCGGAGTGCCCTGACCAGATCCCTAAATGTCCCTGCATGCTAACTGCTACGGAAGCTTTGTCACACGTGTTCCATTTCTCTACCCACTGACGTGGTGGCTGTTTTAGAAATTTTTAAAATTCTTTTCGCAAGCAGTCTGTTCATGTGGTTCTACATTCGAAAGGGAAATAATACCCTGGTCTCCGTCTTCCCCTGTCCCCACAGCCACCAGCTCTCCTCCCTGAAGAAACGCGGCTAGGTCTCCTGTGGCCCTTGTCAGACTTCTGATTCATTTAAGCAAACGCAGTGAGCTCTCTACCCCTTCGCACACAAAATGTCATGTGCCGGACGCGCTGTTCATTTTTCACTTACTAGATCTTAGGACTCCTCTTAAGCAGGCTTATTATCCTCGCTGGAGAGAGGAAGAAACAGGCTCTCAGAGGGGAACCACCCTGGCCGAGGCAACGACATCCTGCCTCAGCTGCCTGCTCCTGTGGGCTGCCTCCAGCTGGCACCTAAATGCTTCTTGGATTCGATATTCCCAACCTCCTCTCTCCTCCCTTCCTTCCCCTGAAAATACTAGTTTTACCCGAAGGGAGCACTAGCCAGCTAATTAGCAGTTACATTCTCCTTTACTCCGACACCCATAACTACATCCAAAGGAGCTCACGTGGCAGGAAAAACAGCAGTTTTCCCATAGGGAAAACAAATCAGGTTAAGACACGCACGGAAAAGAAGTCAGGAAGCAAAAGAAGAGTCAATTTTAAGAAAGATTTTAGAACAATTCTTAGTATATTTTGTTTCTCTTCTATTGAAAGATTTTTTTTTCTAACTGCATTAAAAAAATGTTTGTTTTTGAGAGAGAGTGCACACACACGAGCATGTGCGCAGGGGAGGGGTGGGGTGGGGGGACAGAGACTCCTAAGTGGGCTCTATGCTGACGACAAGAGAGCCCGGTGTGGGGCTCAAACTCATGAGCTGTGAGATCATGACCAGAGCTGAAGTCAGATGCTTAACCGACTGAGCCACCCAGGGGCCCCTAGCTGCATTTTTTTTTTTTTCAACGTTTATTTATTTTTGGGACAGAGAGAGACAGAGCATGAACGGGGGAGGGGCAGAGAGAGAGGGAGACACAGAATCGGAAACAGGCTCCAGGCTCCGAGCCATCAGCCCAGAGCCCGACGCGGGGCTCGAACTCACGGACCGCGAGATCGTGACCTGGCTGAAGTCGGACGCTTAACCGACTGCGCCACCCAGGCGCCCCTGCATTTTTAACATTCATATTTTAACTACAGAATTAATACATCAGTCCTTCCTTTAAAATAATGTCTTGCACATCACCAACAGAGCTAAGATTCTCTTAACACCACCCTCCACCCTGGTGCCCACACCTGTGAGGTAGCCGCTGCTAAAAGCTGTTGCATATCTTTTATCTGCAAACTTGTGTGTGCATTCAGAGCCTGAGGAAATGAAATGACTCCGATTTCTCTTTTCCTGAACAATATGGCAACAAGCATGCTCATTCACACCTTTGGCACAGGTGCATTTTTCCAGGATGATCTCCAGAAGCAGAGTTGCTGGCTGTGGACACTTGCAGTTTGGTTTTACTGGGGATGACCAAATTGCCCTCCAACCTGCCTATACCTGTTTTTATCCTGGTTCCTAAAGAGAATCATTTCCCTACAACTTGCCAGCACGTGAGATTAGGAAAGTCCCACCCATCTGATGTACCAACTGCATTTACTAAAAAAAATAACGATAAAAGCACTAACCATTCAGGGGCGCCTGGGTGGCCCAATCCGATAAGGATCTGACTCTTGGTTTCGACTCAAGTCACGATCTCATGGTTTGTGACATCGAGCCCCGCATCAAGCTTTTCACTGACAGCACGGAGCCTGCTTGGGATTCTCTCTCTCCCCATCTCTCTGTCCCTCCCCCACTCAAGCACACTCACTCTTTCAAAATAAACTTAAAAAAAAAAAAAAAAAAAAAAAAGCACCATTCAGCACTCATTATATGCCAGCATGTGTTGGCACTAAGTCCACTAAGATGTAGAACAGGACAGACCCTGTGCTGGGCCAACAAAGATAGTAATATATGGTATGGCTACCATTTTCATGAAACCCAGAGTGATATTTAAATATGAATAAAAAAATTACCAGAATGGAAAACAGATACTCAAAAACTTACACACAAATATTCACAGGAGCACTATTCCCAACAGCCAAAAGGTACTCTCATTGCCCAGCCCCACCTGTTCTTGAGGCCTAAAGTACTCCTGCCTCAGGGCCTTTGCACTTGCTGGTCCAGTCTCCTGAAATGTTCTCCCTTAAGTGTCCCCAGGGTTCACTCCTTTACTTTCTTCAGCCTTTGCTCACCTACTCAGTGAGGTTTTCCCTGGCTATCCTTAGGACTTAGCACCATCTGAAATAATATACTGACCTCACGGATCTCATTTATTGTCTCTCCATTAGGATGTCGGCTACATGAGGGGCAGCATTTTTGTCTGTGACTTCCACTGCTATATTCCCAGTTAGTAATGGTTGCTGGCCATCGCAGGCACTCACTAAATGGTTGTCAATGGCACTAAATGGATGTCAATGGCATCCAGGAGTTTCTTTGTGCCAGGTGCTTTTTGTATATGAACTCCAACCCTGAGACAGGTACCATTACTATTTCCCTTTTAGAGTTAAGTAACTTGTCCAATGTCAACATGAACTTCAAAGTCAAGATGAATACAGTAAGGTCTTGGGGCACCTGGGTGGCTCACAGTTCATGAGATGGAGCCCTGGGTTGGGCTCCCTACTAACAGTGCAGAGTCTCCTTGGGATTCTCACTTGCTTTTTCTCTCAAAGTAAACAAACATTAAAAAAAAAAAAAAAAATTAGGGGCACCTGGGTGGCTCAGTCAGTTAAGTGTCCGACTTCAGCTCAGGTCATGATCTCACAGTTTGTGTGTTCAAGCCCTATACTGGGCTCTGTGCTGATAGCTCAGAGCCTGGAGCCTGCTTTGGACTCTGTGCCCACCCCCCTTCTCTGCTCCTCCCAGACTCGTATTCTGTCTCTCTCTCAAAAATGAGTATTAAATTTTTTTTTTTTTTTTAATTTAAAGGGGTAACTGGATGGTTCAGTCAGTTAAGCGTCTGCCTTCGGCTCAGGTCATGATCTCATGGTTCATGGGTTCAATCTCTACATCAGGCTCTCTGCTGTCCACACAGAGGCCGCGTTGGATCCTGTGTCCCCCTGAACCCCGCAAAAAATAAAAGACTTAGAACCTACTGGAAACCTAGGGGAGATGACGACTACCTTCACCTGGGGGATGGGTAAGGGGAGGGCCAGGGAAACCCTCCTAAAGAAAAAGGATATTTAAGCATAGTTTTGAGGAACATGGAAGAGTTAGGGTAGGGAGGGGTTAGATCAATACCTCATTCCAGGCAAATGGTCGGACAGGCAAGGGCCTGCTGCCTTATGGAACAGTGTTAAACACCCTGCGTTAAAACCACAAGATGTCAGAGAAAATACACAAATGGCCAATAAGCATAGGAAAAGATGTTCATCATCATTGGCCACCGGGGAATGCAAATCACAACACAATGAAGATACCAGGCCACACCCCATAGGATGGTAATAAAGATGGACAAGGAGTGTTAGCGAGGATGTAGAAAAACTGGAACCCTCATTCACCGCTAGGGAATATAAAATGGTCCAGCCACTGTGCAAGAGTCTGGCAATTCCTCAAAAGGTTAAACACTGAGTTACCCTATAATCCAGCAATCCCATTCCTAAGTATCTCCCAGGAGAAATGAACACATATGTCCACCCCAAACTTGTACATGCATTATTGGTAATAGCCAAGAAGTAGAAACAACCCAAATGTCCACCAACTGATGAATGGACAAAATGTGGTATATCCATAAAATGGAATGTTATTCAGCCTTTAAAAGCAATGAAGTATTAATATATGTTACAAAACAGATAGACCTTGAAAGCCAAAGGACCTTCTATGACATGATTCCATTCCAATGAAATGTCCAGAAAGGCAAATGTACAGACAGGTCAGTGGCTGCCTAGGGTTGAGGGATGGGGAAATGGGGAGAGACTACTAATGAATGGATATGGGGTTTTGGGGGTAGATGATGAAAATGTTTGAAAATTAGATTATAGTGATGACTGGACAACTCTGTGAATGTACTAAAAACCACTGAATTGTTCACTTTAATAAATGGATGTGCATTATACAATACCTCAATAAAAGCCAATAAACTAACCAATAGGAGATGCCAGGAAGGGGTTAGGAGGGCAGAAGTGAGCCTGCAGAAGTAGGCAGTGGCCAGACTCAGTCCTGACTTTACCTTGAGGGCACGGACTGGGCAGAGGAGTTTCCAGACAGGATCTGAAAAGGCCCTCAGCTGTGAGGCTATCAGGGACTCCTTGAGACATGCAGTTAGGCATAGAGAGGACATTCAGACTTGGAGAGGGACTCTAAGAGCACCGTGTGTGTGTGTGTGTGTGTGTGTGTGTGTGTGTGTGTGTGTGTGTAGAACCGCACACACTTGTGCTCCCTCCCCAGCTCAATCCCTGTAATCAACACCAGCATCTCGAGGGAGAGGCAGTGATGTCACTGGTTGGGGAGGAAAAGGCCCAGGCCAGGTTGTGGTAGAGACAGTTGCCATGGAAATGGTTTCTCTGGGAACCAAGTGAAAGCCACCAGAAGTGAGGGGGGTGGGCAAGGTGGCCTCGATTCTGAGAACTAGAAACCAATCACACCTACCCGCCTCTGGGTATCAATCACCATGCTAATATTTCTGGACATTTGTTATGTGCTGGGCTGTTGGCAGCGCTTTACCTGCACCGACTGCCAACTTTATGAGGTGGGAATTATTCAAAACCCCATTTTACAGAGGAGCAAGCTAAAGCCAAGAGAACTTTAGTAACTTACTCCAAGTCACACAGGTAGTCAGGACAGACCCAGGCTATCTGATCCCAGAGCTGAGCTGCTAATCACTCACTAGCCTCTCCAACGCGACATCGTGTCCACCTTCCACACCGTGTGCCACCTCTAGCACTCCCCATCCTCTAAGGACATCCGGGGCATCTCCATCACCTTCCAGACTTGTTCAGGTTTCACTCTGAATCCAATTCGGTGCTGTCTACCTCCCCAGCCACAGGCTAGACTCCCAAAGGCTAGAAGCTAAGAAGGGCATTAGCTGCTCTTTCCTGCCCCCACCTCGGGAATCTGTCCCTGCTC
This sequence comes from Lynx canadensis, assembly GCF_007474595.2. Taxonomy (NCBI): domain Eukaryota; kingdom Metazoa; phylum Chordata; class Mammalia; order Carnivora; family Felidae; genus Lynx; species Lynx canadensis. Next base: position 53,730,490 of record NC_044317.1, read on the forward strand.
TGGGCGGGGGCTGGCAGAGGAGAAAGGCAAAGGGCTCTTGAACTCAGAGCGGGGCTCTGCTGGCGCTGACCCAGCGCTCTCCATCGGGCAGTCCCCACATTCATGGGGACCTATGAGGCATTCCTGTTGTGGTCCTCTGCCTCTGCCTCAGCCTGTCTCTTGCTCCCCGCAGCTCCCACTACAACTGGCCATCCCGAGTGCTGGCTGGGTTCTGGTTCTGCTATATTCCTCTGTGCTCAAGCAGCCCTGTGGGGACTCTGCATGTGTGACCCACCACATGGCAGGGACTCTCCACCTCTCTTTCCCCATTTGGAAGGGTGGGCACGTTTGCTTTGAGAAAGGAAAAGCCAGGCCCTGGCTCGCTCCCGTCAGACAGAACTTCAGAGAACACCGGGCAGGGCCACTGTGACTGTGGTGGATGAGACAGAACAAGACCACTCTGGAATCATATTTCAACACACACAGATGCACAAACCTTGTCCAAAGCACAAAAATGACCCAAATCCCCTTCCTGGCTCAGAGCAGACGGGAGCTTCTTACCTTAACCATAGCATTAGCTGGGCTCACTCCTCCTGCCTCTAGATGAAGTGGAGATACCCAGTCCCCGACTTGCCTCTGCTGCCCAGCCTCCAATCCAGAGCCAAGTCTGCTTCCCGAACCCTTCCCAAAGCTACCTAACCCCACCCAGCTCCCACAAGAAGCTCTCCATAACACCCACTTACTGAGACGCCCCGAGGGACCCAATGGTGGAGGGCAAAAAACCCGATGTTCAACTATAGGTGCTCCTGGCAGCCTCTGGCATGAGGTGCGGACAGATGAGGAACAGATGGGGGAGTAAGACACCAGCCCCTCTTTAGCAGGCATTTGACCCTCAACGACAATTCCTGAGAGGCCTCCTTCCCTGCTCCCCACAAACACCGTCCTCTCGACTCTACATGGGGCTGGGGCTGAGCAAAGCCCTGCTCTTCCTCAATCCTGATCAGTTCAGCAGGGAGCAGTGTGGTCTCAACTTTCAGCAACTCTGGAATGGAAGTACTTGGTTCCTTTTGTTCTCCGCTCTGGGCCGTGAGGATTACAGATCTGAGGGTGAAGGGGAAATCACTGAACCAAAGGTCAGGGAGGACCCACAGCCTGAGTCTCATCCACACTCATGGTTCCCTGGAGTTCCTCTCAATCACTTGCCAACCTTTTAAAACTTGGATCTCACAGGAAATGCTCGATTTCCAACTTCATAAAATCAGCAGCTCTGCACTGCAAGGTGGGGTCACCCCTGAGGTGCCTTTGGGGTTTCCCAGGGGCTTTGTTGGCCTCTCCTGAACACAGGCCCTTTGCGTTTAAGGAGAGGCTTGTTCGTTGAGCCAGGAACTGTTCTACGCCTTTTCGGGTATTATCTGTCTGCACCACTGCCCTCTGAGGGTTCTGTTATTGTTCCTACTTTAGTGATGAGACCACTGCAGCACACAAGGGCCCGGTATCTTGCTGGAGGCCACAGTGCAGTAAGTGATGGCATCTTGAGCTCTGGGCACTAGGCTGTCAACTACCTCCAGTTTGCCCAGTCCTCTTCCTATAGCCAGTCCCTGTGGGCACAGGAGGGGGCACCCTAGGGCTGGCCCTAGCTTTCATCTTCCAGATGAGAAAATAGGCTCCCTTGGGAGGTGTGATAGGCTGGATAATGGCTCTCCGAAGAGGTCTACATCCTAGTCCCCACAACCTGTGAACAGATTACCCTACCTGGAAAAAGGGAGTCTGCAGATATGATTAAACTGAGGATCTTGAATGCAGATATTCTGGATGATCTGGGTGAACCCTAATGTAATCACAAACCCTAATGTAATGTAAGTGGGAGGGCAAGAGGATCAAAGGAGAAAATGGGAGAGGAGATGATAGAAGCAAAGGTCAGAGTGATGCGAGAAGGGCCATGAGCTGAGGAAAACAGGCGCCTCTAGAAAAGGCAAGAAAATGGATTCTCCCCTTGAGCCTCCAGAAGGAACACGGCCCTGCAAACCTATTGTAGACTTTCGGTCTTTTTTTTTTTTTATTTTTTTTAAATTTTTTTTTTTTTTCCAACGTTTATTTATTTTGGGGACAGAGAGAGACAGAGCATGAACGGGGGAGGGGCAGAGAGAGAGAGGGAGACACAGAATCGGAAACAGGCTCCAGGCTCTGAGCCGTCAGCCCAGAGCCTGACGCGGGGCTCGAACTCACAGACCGTGAGATCGTGACCTGGCTGAAGTCGGACGCTTAACCGACTGCGCCACCCAGGCGCCCCGACTTTCGGTCTTCAGAAGTGAAAGGGAACGAAAGTGTGTTGATCTGAGCCGCTGCGTTTATGATGGTCTGTTGCAACAGCCACGGGAAACAAACACAGAAGATGAGCACCGAGGGTGCCGGAGCCAGTACAGCCATGTGGGGCCTACCCAGGCTTGAAGGGCCGTGGCTGCTTCTGCCGAGGGAGACACCACAGGAGCAGCGGAAGGGCTCCCGAGGACTCTGAGCTACTAGGCCACGTGGCGGACTTATGCTCTGCATGCCTGGCCCCTGTACCGCCCTTTCCCCAACCGGGCTGGCCTTGGCCCTCCTGCCCTTGTTTGCCAGGACACCCACCTCCAACTCCTGCCCCCTTCTGGGCCTGCATGACCCCGGTACCTGCCCTAGCACCTCTTCAGAGAGAATCTAGGTCCGTCTGATGCAAACTGGGTGCCTTTTCTATCATGCCAGGCCCAGTCACCTTGATTGGGAAACAGTGAGGGGTGGCTGGTGAGGAGGGCCTCCACTGGGGCAGGAAGATGGGGAGGAACAGGTCGGAATCGATGGAATTTGGCAATCGTGAGCAGCGGCAAACCTGAGGTGAAGGTCTAGATGAGGCGGCCTCCCGGCAGGCTATGCCCTGGACTGTGGGTCAGGGACCTCACAGAGCCTAAAGAAGACAGGCTCTCCCTGGGGCTTGTGGGGTCTTGAAAGCTGTGCGGTATTGTGGAGGCCTGGGCTCTAACTAGCGGTGTGACTGCGTACAACCCCCTTCACCTCTCAGGGCCTCAGTCTTGCCCCCTGCAGGACCAGCAGGTCGGCCTATGAGCTGAGGCCTCTTCTCAACACTAGTCTCAGACACTTGGGATCCTGCGTAGGTGGCTGCTCTCCTTCTCCCTCCCTCGCAGCGCTGGGGCCCCTCCCCAAACCAGGCCTCTAAGGCCTCAATAACCAGGAACTGTTGCCAGGTGCGCCAGGGCCCCCAGAGAATCCCCCCACCCCCCCTCCCCATCAAAGAGCCAGGGTGATGCAACCCGCCTGCAATGGCCACTGCACTCCCCAAGCCTGGCTCCTCCGCACTGAAAAAGAGTCCCCAGAAGCCCCGCCCATGCTCCCAGCCCCAGCTCAGGAGTTGAAGGGACTGGGGCACCTGGACCCACGTGCAAGACTGCAAGTCTTGGGGAGGCAGCGGCATTTGAGTCCTGGAGGTGCCATGGGTCCGGGGTCAAGAGGAGGTACAGGAGAGGGCTTGGGGTGCCAAGACCGGGGTTCACAGGTGGCCATGGATGACCCACCAGTCACAAATTAGAATACACCGGGAAGGGCTAGGGAGCTAAGTGTGTGAACTGGCACCCACTCAGTAGGAATCAGTCAAGCTGCTTTGATGGGACAGCTGGCACCAGGGCTGAACCAGGTGAGATCCAACAGCTAGGGAGAGAAAAAGCTGCAAGGGGCTGGGACAAGAGGACCAGGGTCCCTGCCCCAATGTCTCCTCAGTCAGCATATGTGGCATGCAGCCGGCAACATGATTCCCATACTAAGCAAGTTCATGTCCAGTAATTAACAAATATCCTACCTGGCCACCCTCTCAAAAACCCATAATCCCAGTCTACGAGACAAAACCAAATTGAGGAATATTCTATAGAATGACCAACTCTTCAAAACCGCCAAGATCATGAAAAGACTAGGAAAGTCTGAGAAACTGCTGCAGAGACCAGAGGCTATCTGGAACAAAAAAACAGCATTAAGAACAACTAGTGAAATGAGAATAAAGCATGCACTTTAAAACCCCCTTATCTGTGTGGGTTCTTTAGTTGTGACCCATGTACCACAGTAATGTTAGATGTCAACGAGGGGGAAAACTGGATGAGGGGTATATGGAAACTCTCTGTACTATCTTTGTGACTTTTCTGTAGATCTAGTCCACATGTATATCATAGAATATCTTTTCAGAAAAAAACTCAGACTTTGGTGGGTAGTGGGGGGGACACGACTCTCTGCCAGCAGTCCGTCCTAATCCTACCTATGGCTCAAATATCTATACTGAGAAGTAGAAGGAAGGTCGGTCCTTAAGTCTCACTTAAAAGGCTGGGAGATCTTTTAAAGCACTTACTGCTTAGCAGTGGGGATAAAACACAGCTGCCTCAGTAACAACCACCACCACTACTTATGTAGCACCTGTTTGCCAGGCACTAATCTAAGTGCTTGACCTGAATTTATTTAATCCTCATAACAGTACTAAGATGTAGGCACTATTGTTTTGCAAACTCTACTCCTGATGTGGGGCTCAAACTCACGGCCCCAAGATCAAGTCGCATGCTCTACTAACTGAGCCAGTCAGGCACCCAAGATGTAGGCACTCTAAACTGCCATGTATATTGCTATGTTTCTATTAACTAAACTTCATACTTTATTCTGGTACTATTAATGGAGACTGAGGCACAGGGAAGTAAGCGAAATTGCCAATAAGCTAATAAGGGGGGTAGAGTCAGGGTTTGAACCCAACGACCTAGCGCCACAGTCTGTGCTTAACTGCGACTCTGTGCTCCCCAGGTAATCATGTAGGTCAAGTCCTCAAACACTGGCAGAGTGGACAGCTAGTGCTCTAAGCGAAAGTGGTCCGATCCCAAGAAGGATTTCCTGCATGTAACAGAAGCCTGCACGTCTTCATTCCCAGATACCTCTCAAGTTCAGGGTTCCCCCACTTTCTTTGGATCTCATAACCCTCACAAGCGATGAAAGCTGAACTCCAGGTGTCCTGCTGTGGGCAGATGCAAAGTGGGGAAGGGTTTCTGAAGCAAAGACCCAAAACCACCTGGGCTAGTGGAGGGCCTACTGCACAGGAACGGAATGGCCAGGAAGCCCCTCTGTTTAGTAAAGGGAAGTGCAGATCTCACTATTTCTGGCACGTTTGGGAAATTGATCCGGGGTGGCTGGGGGACAGCTGAAGCAGAGGACCTTTTGAAAGAAGTGCTGAGGATAAGAGCTGATGCAGAAATAAGCTGATGGAGAGTAAGAGGATGGAGAAAAGGCAGTTACGGTGATGATGCTGGCTTCTCTGCACCCCACACAGGGATGTGCTGAGCGTCCATCATCTACGATGAGGAAGGGTGGGGATGGCTGGAAATTACTGAGACCTTGAAGGAGTGACCTACTAGCACATGCTGGATGTTCAAATGTCCGGGGCTTTTGCCAGAGCGGGAGGAAGGGGTAAGGGTTCCTATTAAAAATAAAATATGTTGAAAAATAAAAATGAAAATAAAAAACGTTGAAAAATAAAATACGCTGAACAGGTACATAAGAGCCCGGCTCTCGGTTTCACAGGCATCGACCTATTTGATTCCAACAAACAACCTCACCAGGTATACCTGATTTATTAATCCTCCTCATTACAGGTAGTTAGTCCCCCATCTACGAGACTAGAGACCTTGTCACTTGCCACCCTCGAAGGTCTGAGATTTGAAAGGCGCGCGATCTCATCGTGACTCACGCCAGACTCTAACCCACAAAGAGGTTTCTTAGCGTGGGGCAGTTGCGGGATGAGGACACTAGCGTGTGGCTGGCCGGAAATTCGGGAAGCAGGGGGAAAAGTGAACTGGTGCAGCTCGGGGCGGGGGGTGGGGGGAAGGGGACCGAATCCAGAAAATCGCGGGGGGCGGCTGGATCCCAGAGTCAGAGGAAAGGGAGGCTCGGAACCCCCGGGGTAGGAAAGATGAGGAGGGTGGATCCCCAAATAGGAGGAAGGGAAAGGTCGAACTCTAGGTGTCGGGAGGAGGAGGGGACTGGATCCCAGGATCCCAGAGAGGTAGGGACCAGGCCTGCCCCCCCCACCCCGGTTGGGACCTCGTGGGGTGGGGCGGAGCGCGGAAGGATCCTGGCGGGCTGTGCTGCGCCACCCGCGGTATATCTGTCCCCAGTCCCCGGGGCCGCCTCATTCCCCATCCTCAGATCACAATCTCTCCTCAGACTACCGCGACGCCATCTCCGCCCGCATAGCCCTGGCTATGGCTCTGTAGCCGCGACCCCTCCGTGCCCCGGCCCGTCTTTGCGCTCACCGCGCTTGCGCTGTTCGCTACCGCCTTCTTTCTTCAGCGGAGGCCGCCGCCGCCTCTCTGTTCCACAGCCATGGAGTGAGTAACCGCTCGCCCCTCCCTCTCCAACCGCCTTTCCCGCCCTTTCGAAGCTCGCGGCCTTCTCGACCAGGTCTCGTGGGGGTGGGGTGGGGAGACGAGAGTGAGGAATCACGGTCGCGCAAGCGCAGAAGAGAAAAGACGCGCCGTCGGCGCGTGGCCAGGCATGCGCATTTGGGCCGATGGGGGGAAGGGTGCGTTCTTGAGAATGTTGGCGTTTAAAGATGGCCTGTGTGCAGGTGCGCCTGCGCACTAGCCCCTAGAGAGGGTGCCTTGTCTCCCACCCACCGTCTCCTTGAGCAAGTCTGTCCGCGAGCGGTTGCTCACGTGCACGAGCCACCAGAGCCCGCATTTCTGTGTGAAGGGCGGACGGAAGCAACGGCACATGCGCACTGACCCCCCCGATCCCCCGCAGGCGTAAGAGCAGTTGGCTCGGTGGCGGAGCATGCGCTTTGGCCCTCGGCTAGAGAGCCGCGTGTGAAAGGGTCAGGGGTGGGGAGCTGTTCTCTGCCGGCCCCTCCACTCTCCCGCTCCATGTTGCTCAGGCGCACAGCACAACTTACCTTTGACTCAGGCACCCGCTCGGGGGAGGGGGACTGATTTAGATTAGTAAAGCGAGGCTTAGAGGCAACCTGTTAAGAAGGGGGTGGAGCTAGGATCACCTTGGTTGCAAAGGGTGGGGCCTTGGGGAGCCTATTGTGAGAGGGGGCGGGGCTAAGCAAACAACGCTGAGGGGTGGGGTTTCAATTGGAGACAAAGCGGGGCCTTCGGGGAAAGGGGTGGGGTTAAGGTAAATATGGGGGCGGGGCTAGAGGGGGTCACCGCAAAGTTGAAAGAGTGGGACTTGGTGTTCTACGTTGACAAAGGGGCAGGGCTGGGGCAATTCCCCTGAGAACCGATTCGAGCTTGCATCTTAGGGATAGGGTGGAGCCTAAAGAAGGGGTGTGGCTGGAAGAAAATTGTGGGATTGAGTTTTTTATGAAGTTGAATAATTGCGGGGGGGGGCTGGGAGGGGCTTAAGGAAATTCCCCTGGGAGACCATTATGTTTCTATATTGGAAGGAGTGGGGCTTGGATATTCTAAAGGAAAGTAAGTGAGGGCTAAAGAGAATTCCCTTGGGAGTGGGTGGGGCTCAGAGATTTGGGGAAAGAAAGCATTGGTTTAGAATTCTGCGAGCTGGAGACTGTTTCCGATTCTGTGTCTCCCTCTCTCTCTGCCCCTCCCCCGTTCATGCTCTGTCTCTCTCTGTCCCAAAAATAAATAAAAAACCTTGAAAAAAAATTAAAAAAAAAAAAAAGAATTCTGCGAGCGCAAGGTGCAGTCTCGAGCCTAGTTGGAAGGCGGAAGGGAAGACCCTGGGGACTTGGGGGTGTGGCTTGGTTACCCTGTCACTTTGGCTGTGGATAGCCTCTGACACTGACTACTTTTGTCTCACATGTAGGTCTTCCACTTTCACCTTGGTGCCTGTCTTTGCCCCGCTGAGCAACTTCCAGAGCCTCCTTCTAGCTGTTGGTTCAGCCTTCTTCATTGCGACCCGTGCCCAGAGCCCGTGCTGCAGCCATGTCACTCCTGGCGACCCTGGGGCTGGAGCTGGACAGGGCCCTGCTCCCAGCTAGCGGTCTGGGCTGGCTCGTAGACTATGGGAAACTCCCCCTGGCCCCTGCCCCCCTCGGCTCCTATGAAATCCTTGGGGGAGCCCTGGAGGGTGGGCTCCCAGGGGGAGGAGAGCCCCTGGCAGGTAAGGACAGGTGGAGAATGGAGGTGGGGTGAGCTGGGGCATGGGGGACAGGGGAGAAGAATTCATTTATTCACTCAAGAAATATTTACTGAGTACCTGTAATAAGCCAGGTCATGTTTTAGGTGCTGGGGGATACAGCTGAGACAAGACCAACATAATCCCTGCCTTCCCGGAACTCACACACTAGTGGGGAGGCAGACAAAAGACAAATTAAGTGATGATATATTGGGATAAGTGGGAAACAGTAGCTGAGCCAAAAAAATAAAAACACAGCCTTAGTTTACAGCGAGTAGCCAGGAAACGTATAGGTAACATTTTGGCTGAGACCTAAAGGCTGGGAAGGAATAAGCCAAGAAAAGACCCAAAGGAAGAGCTTTTCAGGTAGAGGAAACGGCATACGCAGAGGCCCTGGGGCAGGGGTTATTTTACTCGTTAGTGTTTTCCAAACGCTTGGCACATGGTTTGTTCTCAATAATTAATGAATTAAAGATGAAACGGGTGTGTTGTGTGTATGAGACCTAATTTGTCTTTAGGAAATGGAGAGTAAATCAGAAACTATGGACGTAGGGTAGTTAGTAAAGATTATTTGGGAATGGTTGAAGATCTAGCTGGTTGAGTTTTGTTGTTTGGGTCATTGGTTGGTTGACTGATCCATTGATTGGCTGCTTAATAGGTTGACTGGTTGGTTGACTGCTTCATTCACTTAGTTGATTGGTTGGCCAACTGGTGGGTAGTTGATTGCTGGTTAACTAGTTGGTTAGATGTTTGATTTGTTGGCTGGTTTGTTGAGGGGTCTGATGATTCACGGGTTGGTCAGTTGACCGATTGGCTCGTAGGTGGTGTCACTCAGTGAATGGGATGAATGAAGCCGACGCGAATGAGCACCAGGTGAGGCAGGAGACCGGGAACTCAAGGAAATTTATGTCCCTCCTCCAATTCTCCAGGTGACGGCTTCTCTGACTGGATGACTGAGCGAGTGGACTTTACAGCCCTCCTGCCCCTGGAACCCCCCTTACCCCCAGGTGCCCTCCCCCCACCCTCCCCACCCCCACCTGACCTGGAGGCCATGGCCTCTCTCCTCAAGAAGGAGCTGGAACAGATAGAAGACTTCTTCCTTGATGCGCCACTCCTCCCACCATCCTCCCCCCTGCCTCAGCCGCCGCCACCAGCGCCCTCCCTCCCTCTTCCACTCCCCCTCCCCACCTTTGACCTCCCCCAGCCCCCTGCTCTGGATACCCTTGACTTGCTGGCTATCTACTGCCGCAGTGAGGCCGGGCCAGGAGACTCAGGGTTGGCATCCCTGCCCCCACCACAGCAGGCCCCCCCCCCTCCACCTCCACCCTCTCGCCCGGCCCCCTACCCGAATCCTACCACCACCCGAGGGGACCGCAAGCAAAAGAAGAGAGACCAGAACAAGTCAGCAGCTCTGAGGTACCGCCAGAGGAAGCGGGCAGAGGGCGAGGCCCTGGAGGGCGAGTGCCAGGGGCTGGAGGCTCGAAACCGGGAGTTGAGGGAGAGGGCTGAGTCGGTAGAGCGCGAGATCCAGTATGTCAAGGATCTGCTCATTGAGGTGTATAAGGCTCGGAGCCAGAGGACCCGGAACAGCTAGAGGGGCTTTGGGCTGTAGGGGGCACTGGTCTTCATCTCTGGCTCACCTCTATTTCTGGGGCTGGGGTCGGAGGATCCCACCATCCCCTTTTCTGTCTTTCTCCCCCTCCCTCTCCTTTTATCTTTGACTGCTCTCGCCCATTTCTGAATTTGCCCCCCTTCTCCCACCCAGAATCCTGGAATGTCTGGCCTTACTCAACATCTCCACTTCTCAAGTAACAGCTGAGGGGCTGGGGGCCCAGAGACGGGGAGCTTGCAACCCTGGTCTCTCAATCAGGGAAGTGAGGCCAGGAAGCTGTGCAGAATGAATGTGGAACAAACAGGGGAGCCCCCTGGGGATGTGAGCCAGGGAGGGTCTTAAGAATGGCCCCTGTGTAATAATATAACCAAAAAAGCAAGCCAAGTGACCTTAGGGAAACATATTTGGGCAGGAAGCCAAAAGGTGGCCAAGTTCACAGAGCAGGTGAATATGCAGGTAGCCGGGGAGGTGGGCAGGGCGGGGGAACGGCCATAGTCGGGACTGGGTGTTCATTTTAGCTCTGGGAGGAAATCAGTGTTTTGTTGTGGGGGCAGGGGTCGTGTTGTGTTGGGGGAGGGGCTGCATCTAGGTGAGGGAGGGCAGGGACTGATCCTTTTGGTGGTTTGTGAGCAGAAATAAAATGAAGAATTTTCTCTGGTCTGTGTGTCTTTCTTTTGGGGAGAGGGCAGTCTTAGGCCAAAGAATGATGACGTAGATACAACAGATAATCCTTATTACACACACACACTTGGCTCATGGCCAAGGCCCAGATGGGATCGTTGAACTGGTCAAGACTCAAGGCCCACTTCTTTTTAATTAATTAACTTGTTATTTTAGTTATTTTTAATTTTTTTAAGTTTATGTATTTTTGGGAGAGACAGAGACACAGAGACGGCACTGGGTGAAGGACAGAGAGGGAGAGGAAGAAATCCAGGCAGGCTCCCTGCTGTCAACGTAGAGCCCAACGCGGAGCCCGAACTCACGAAACTGTGAGACCTTGACCTGAGCGGAAACCAAGCAGCAGATGCTCAGCCAACTCAGCCACCCAGGAGCCCCCAAGACCCACTTTTAGATCCAGACCACTTACTGCTTGTGTAGACAGAAGATGCCAGCTCCTTGTGGTTTTTGTCACACGCACCAAAGGGGACGACACGGAAACAAGAGGGGGGCTGCAGCAAGGGGGATGGGGCACCCGTGCCGAGGAGCCCGCTGTCTGATGAAAGCCCCCCAGGGGAAGTTGGGAAGTAGGTGAGAATACGGCCTGGAAGCTATAACGAAGATGGTCCCCAACATCTCCTTGTGGAGGGTTTACTATGCACCCAGCACTATTTGAAGCTGTGATTATCTCAGCGGTCACAAGAGGACGGGGCCGTTAGATTTTGGATGAAGAACCTTAAGCACGCACTCCACCTGTGCGGTCTCTGCCAGCCACTGATTGGGACAGGAAGGGCTGGGCACGCAGTGTGAACAAAGTCAAGTTCTCTGCCGCCACGAAACCTACATTCTGGCCAGGGAGACAAGTTATGTAACTTGACGAAGTGTGTCACTTACGCTTTGGGCGGGGTGGGGGGGGGGGTGACGCCTGGGTGGCTCAATCAGTTAAACCCTGGTCTCGGATCAGGTCCTGATCTTCTGGTTTCATGAGTTCAAGCTCCATGTCAGGCTCAGTTATGCTTTGAGGGGGGTGGGGGTGGGGAGGGGACGCCTGGGTGGCTCAGTCACACCCTGGTCTTGGATCAGGTCATGATCTGGTTTCGTGAGTTCAAGCTCCATGTCAGGCTCTGGGCTGGCAGCACAGAGCCTGCTTGGTATTCTCTCTCTCTCTCTCTCTCTCTCTCTCCCTCTCTCCCTCTCACCCTCTCCGCCGCCCCCCCCCCCCTTCTCCCACTTGCTCTGTGTCAGACTCAAAATAAATGAATCTACTTAAAGTTTAAACAAATGAATGCTTTGGGCTGCAACTAACAGCAGACCCGATCATCAGCATGCAAATAAAGGGTTGATTTTTCTCCTAGAAGTCTAGAGGGAGAGGGCTACTGGCATTGTTCAGAGGTTCAGAGGCTGTTGTTGCTGAGGCCTGTCTGATTCGGTTTTTTCCTCATGGTCACAAGATGGAGGCCACAGCTCCAGGCATTGTGTATGAGTTTGAGGCAGGAGGTCAAAACTTTCTTAGCTTGGTAGATATCTGCCTGCATCTCCTTGTCTGGACCTATGTTATGTGGATATTTCTATAATTCAGTCTTAAAAAGGAGGTGAATTCTGACAGCCGCTACAACATGGATAAGTTGAGGACATTATGCTAAGTGAAATAAGCCAGTCACAAAAAGAGAATTAGTGTATGATTCTGTGTGTATTATATACCATTCCATGCCCTAAAGTTTTATGCCAAAGGATCATATGGTAATTGCATTTTTTTTTTTTGGTAATTTCATTTTTAATTTTCTTGCGAAATGCCTAACATCCACAGCGGCCGTACCATTTTTCGTTCCCGCAAACGGTACAGTTTCCAATTTCTCCACGTCCTTGCCAATATTTATTTTGTGTGTGTGTTTTTTTTTAATTTTTTTTAACATTTATTTATTTTTGAGACAGAGAGAGACAGAGCATGAACGGGGGAGGGGCAGAGAGAGAGGGAGACACAGAATCGGAAACAGGCTCCAGGCTCCGAGCCATCAGCCCAGAGCCCGACGCGGGGCTCGAACTCACGGACCCTGAGATCGTGACCTGAGCTGAAGTCGGACGCTCAACCGACTGAGCCACCCAGGCGCCCCATATTTTGTGTGTTTTTAATAGCGGCCATCCTGATGGTTGTGAGATGTATGCCTAAAATTCTTTTTTTTTTCTTTTTTAAATGTTTATTTTTGAGAGAGAGAAAGAGAGCACGAGCGGGAGTGGGGGAGCAAAGAGAGAGGGAGACACAGAATCGGAAGCAGGCTCCAGGCTCCGTGCTGTCAGCACAGAGCCCCACGCAGGGCTCAAGCCCGTGAACTGCGAGATCATGACCTGAGCCGAAGGTGCGGGGACCACACCTGGGGAACTGTTATTCCAAGGAGTTTCCTTCCTGGGGCACCCGGGTGGCTTAGTTAAACGTCCAACTCTAGGTTTCGGCTCAGGTCATGATCTCATGGTTTCAGGGTTTGAGCCCCGCATCGGGCTCTGCGCTGGCAGTGCGGAGCCTGCTTGGGATTCTCAGTCTCCCTCTCTCTCTACCCTTCCCCCACTCGCTCTCTCTCAAAATAGATAAAACTTTAAAAAAATAAGGTGTTCCCTTGTTCAACCCAGTTGAAGGGAAGTCACCACCACCACGACTTCATTACTGCAAGCAGGAAGGGGGACAGGGATATTGGAGAGCATGTCGCCTTTTAAGGACAAGAGCTGGGCATTTTCTACATCTTTTCTGTGCCTTTCCTTTGAGCGGAGTTTAGTCACATGGTCAAGCTTACCTGCAAGGGAGCCTGGGAAATGTAGTCTCTAGATGGGTGGCCATTTTCCCAGCGAGAACCTAGGTGGTCCTATTACTACAATAAGAAGAGAAAAATCGACGTTAGGGACTATGGTCAATAAGATAAAACTTGAAAGCTCAGCAAGGGTCAGTCAGGAATGCAGGGGTTTCTAGTTCAGCGGTGTTGTCTGGTGGCCTCAGGATCCCCAAGACCCTTTCAGGTGATTTGCATGGTTACAGTTCTTTTCATAATAATACCAAAATGTTATTTGCCTCCGCCCCCCACCAAAATGTGGAGTTTTCCTGAGGTTATGTGATGTGTGATGACATCAATGGTCTGACAGCTGATGCAATATGTGCTTGTGTATTCCTGTGATTTAAAAGTTTTGCAATTTGGGGGCGCCTGGGTGGCTCAGTTAAGCCTCCGACTTCACTCAGGTCGTGCTCTCACTGTTTGTGAGTCCGAGCCCTGCATCCGGCCCCGTGCTGACGGCTCAGAGCCTGGAGCCTGCTTCCAATTCTGTGTCTCCCTCTCTCTCTGCCCCCCTCACCTGCTCACATTCTGTCTGTCCCTCTCTCAAAATGAAATAAATGTTGGAAAAAAATAAAAAGTTTTGCACTTTTAATTGCTAAAATTGTAAAGATGGATAGATACGACCCATGCAAACAAAAGTTCTTTGTGGCCGCTGATATTTATTTATGAGTGCCAAGGGGTCCTGAGACCAAAAAGTTTGAGAACTCCTGTATGAGTATTTAGTTCCGCTTAAATTCAAATCTGGAGATTTTGGGCCATCCAAGCGTTGTGAGTTGGGGCTGAAATCTCACCTGAGGGCTGGCCAGTCCTTAGAGCTTCTCAGAGTCAGCTTTTCTCCTTCTCCATCTTATGACAGTGCTGAAGTTTACCTGAGCCTTGTGCATCTGGAAGACAGCTATGGTTAAGAAATCCTCCCTCGGCTTTTGCGTCCCAGGAACTGGCTTATTGCAAAGAAGCCATCTTCCCCATGATTTAGATAAGAAGACCCCCCCCATCCCCCACCGATGACCCCCTTGTTAACCTAAGACAGGGCCATGCACAGCCCCTTCAAATTCCCCACCCCTTTTTTGGGGGGTGGGGATGGGACCCATAAACAATTAGCTGAACTGTTTTGTCCCCACTGATCCATCAGAACAAAATGTTTGTTAACCGAACCTCGGTTAAGCCGCGCCTCCCCCCTACCCTGCTCCCCAGAATCTGGAACTGTAGTTCATTCTCAGCCTGAACTCTCCTCCACCTTGTAATAATCCTTGCTAATAAAGTTTCTCCTGACCAGGTCTGAATTTTGTTTTATTAAACACTTTTATAATTTTTTTAAACTTTATTTTGAGAGAGTGAGAGTGGGGGAGGGGCAGAAAGAGAGAGAGAGAGAGAGAGAGAGAGAGAGAGAGGCAGAGACAGAGGATCCCAAGCAGACTCCTCACCGTCAGCACAGAGCCCGATGCAAGGCTCAAAATCACGAACCACGAAATGGTGACCTGAGCCGAAACCAAGAGTCGACGCTTAACCGACTGAGCCACCCAGGCACCCCTAAAACTGATCATTTTAAAGTGAACAATTCACTGGCGTTTGGTACATTCACAATGTTGTGCAACCACCCCCTCTACCTAGTTCCAGAACACTCCTATCACTCCATGCCCATTAGGCAGTTACTTCACATTCCCCTCATCCCATTTTTTAAAATGTTTATTTTTGTGAGAGAGAGAGAGAGCGTAGAGAGAAAAGGGGACAGAGGATCTGAAGCAGCTGCCTGCACGCTCTCTCTCAAAATAAATAAGCTTTAAAAAAAAAAAAGGAAAAATAGGAAGCCCTCCTGACCGCTGGTTGCTACCTGGCAGGAAAAGTGCAAATGTCGAGGCCTAAGTTCAAGTTCACCTAGCATTTCAGTGCTAACTCCTGTCTTGGGTTCCCGCCCCATGGACTTTGGCCTGGACGGTCCCTGACTACGGCTGCCCAGAAGACGATGTTCATATTTTACTTGTCGCCTCTACATCTATTTAAGTGGGTTTGTTTGCACGATGGAGAATAAACACAGACTCTTTATCTCCACCGCAGATTCATTTTGTGACATAATGAATTTTGGGCCTGCTTTGCCACGCCTTTAATTTCCATCGTACATTACAGGAAAACAGGAGGCCAGGGCAGCTCAATCGTGTTGGCTGAAATGGAGAAAGGACTAAATTAAGCTTTGCTCAACAGTAAAATTAGGAGCATTTCGTGGTTTTTCTCCTGGAGAAGTGAGGCAGAAGCTGGCAGTCCACCGCTGTGTGGACTGAACAAGTGTCTTCACCTCCCCGAACCCAGGTTCCTTGTCTGGAAGTCAGGGGATAGCAGGCAGGGACCCTAGAGGCGGCGTGACATGGAGGGAGATCACCCTGGGTTTGGAGGGAGTCCGGCCTGGGTGCTCACCTTTGCTCCATCATAACCTTTCTTTGCGAGCTGGGGGAGGGGGGGGGAGGGGGGGAGGAGAATGGCGCAGCAGGGCGTCCGTTATAGAGTCAAAAGAATCAATTTAAAGGATTCTGACCAGCATTGAAAGACAGGAACAGTATAAAAAAAACCATGCCGTACAGGGTGGCATTTCCCGAAACTATGGTGATGTGAGATGATTTCCTGCTGTGCATCACGGTCAGAAAGGCCTGGAAGCCAATAGACGGTTCCCAGCTTCACACTGCTGTCCGGACCACCGCCGGAACGTTCTGAGAGCCTCGCCCAGAGCGAACCCCCGTCTCTCGGCGGCGCTGTGTTGGCGGGACTCCGCCGCCAGGTGGCGCCCGTGTCCCGCCGCGAGAGGGCTCGGCTCGGTCCGACCTTCCAGGCCCGGGTTTCCTTCTGGTTCAGCGTCGCCCAGAGGATCCGTTCGCTGGGACCGGAGGCCCCGCCACGAAGACAGCTCCCGGAGCAGAGCGCGGTGGGAGGGCTTGGGAGGCCGGCAAGGGATGCGGCCATCCTGAGCCCCACCCCTCCTTTCTTATTCCGCAGTGTTCAGCCGATGCCTCTCTCTGTGCCCCAGACGGGGTCGCTGCTCCCAGAGCTCGCATCCCAGTGGGGAGGACTGACAAGAAGCCACAGTCGCGACCCCGCCACTACAGGGACGCCTCCCCGCCTGGGGCTTAAGAGGCTGGTGTAGTATACAGGACAGCCCGAGTGGAATCCCACCCTGCCCCCAGCTGGCCGTGTTATTTTGGAGAGCTTGCCTAGCCTCTCCGTACCTCAGTTTCCAATGCTATAAAATGGGAAAATAGCACCCACTGCACAGGGTTGTCGTGAGCATTAAACGAGTTGATATCTGTAAAGCATTCAGCGGGGGCCTGGTATGGTTGTTAAATCAATGGATACAAATTCCCATTTTACAGGAGAGAAAACTGAGGACCAGAGCAGGGTAGTGAATCGTCAAAGCCACATTTCTACCCTCTAGGAGGATCTCTGAATAGAGTCCAATGATTCTGATTCCCAGCCCAGAGTTTTTTCCTCTGCATCACGCTTGTAGGAGTGAGCGCAGCTCCCTTTGCATTGGTGGAGGGCAGGGAAAGCCCAGAGTGAAATCCTCAGGCGAGAACCAGGGCCCCAAAGACACCAGTCAGGGGTGGAGTCCGGGCTGGACCTAGAGTGAGACCCTGTGTCTAGGTCACTGGAATAATTAGACAAGTAAATAAATCCTTTTCCTCTTTTTTTTTTTTTTAAGTATATTTACTTTGAGAAAGCGGGGAGGGGGAGGAGCAGAGAGAGGGAGAGAGAGAGAGTCCCAAGCCGACTCCACACTGTTAGCACAGAGCCTGAAGCAGGGCTTGAACTCACGAACCGTGAGATCATGACCTGAGCCGAAATCCAGGGTCAGAGGCTTAACTGACTGAGGCACCCAGGCGCCCCTAAATCATTTTCATGTTATGAACTGCATCCTGGTTGCAACAAGAACGCGGAAGGAAACTGAAGTGAGCTGGCCGATAGCAGTCGTGGAGAGGTACCGGCTCTTCGGTGCTGAACTTGATGGATTTTGAAGGTTGGGCGTTGAGATTCCCGGCTTCAGAATCTCTTCCCTCAAGAGAAGGGATCTAACGAGGCCAGAGCGCACGGGTCAGCTGCATTAACAGGTGTCCCAGGTGCCCTATCATCTGCGTCTCCTGCTCTGTGATCTCACCCTGAACGGTCAGGGTGACGCCACGACACCCCATGGGGTTCCCTATGACCATGCGACCAAGTGTACTGGGTTGGAGAGCGTTTCCCCCTCTCCTCCCAAATTCATGTCCTTCTCGGAACCTCGGAATGTGACCTTATTTGGAAATAGAGTCATCGCAGATGTAATCGGTTAAGATGAGTACCCGCCGCCCCCCCCCAGGGCACCTGGGTGGCTCAGTCGATTGAGTGTCTGACTTTGGCTCAGGCCATGATCTCACGGTTCGTGAGTTCGAGCCCCCGTCAGGCTCTGTGCTGACGGCACAGAGCCTGCTTCGGATTCTCTTTTTCTCCCTCTGCCCCTCCCCCCCTAAAAAAATCGACATTTTAAAAATTGAGAAAAAAAAAAAGGTGAGGTCCTATCACAGGAGGGTGAGTGATTAACCCAACACGACCGGTGTATTTATTTATTTTTTTTTAATTTTTTAACGTTTTTTATTTATTTTTGAGACAGAGAGAGAGCGTGAACAGGAGAGGGGCAGAGAGAGAGGGAGACCGAGAACCCAAAGCAGTCTCCAGGCTCCCAGCTGTCAGCACAGAACCTGACGTGGGGCTCGAACTCACGAACCATGAGAGCATAACTTGGGCTGAAGTCAGATGCTTAACTAAGCCACCCAGGCACCCCCAAAATGAGCTCTCGATATCCTGGCTGGGCTGTGCTGTTCTCTTGCGGGACAGAAACAAGCCCGCAAAACATAAACATCAGTCAAGCTCACTCTTTGGCCTTAATAAGGTAAGACAAAAAACAAGTCCATTTCATAATTTTCTCTAAGTGCTGATGACAAAGAAGGTCACAATGCAAACCTTGAAGGTACCGAATATCTCTCTCTCCTGACTTATAGGAGTGATCTCTGCTTCTTTAGGGGAATCACTTCTTACTGTCTCTGGCTGGCAAGGATGGACTGTCCAGGAAGAAGAGGGGCTATTTCAGAGCCCCCGGGAAATCAGGCCATGTTGTTGGAGAACAGATAACTCATCCTACCTCCTTTCCTGTTTTATTTTTTAAAATGTTTATTTATTTTTGAGAGAGAGACAGACAGAGTGCAAGCAGGGGAGGAGCAGAGAGAGGGCGACACAGAACCTGAAGCAGGCTCCAGGCTCTGAGCAATCAGCACAGAGCCCGACGCGGGGCTTGAACTCACGGACTGCGAGACCATGACCCGAGCGGAAGTCAGACGCCCAACCGACTTAGCCACCCAGGCACCCCTCCTTCCCTGTTTTATTTATTCATTTTTTTAAAGTTTATTTATTTTTGAGAGAGAGCAGAGGAGGGAAAGAGAGAGGGAGAGAGAGAATCCCAAGCAGGCTCTGTGTTGTCAGCTTGGAGCCTGACGCTGGGCTGAATCCAATGAACCGTGAGGTCGTGACCTGAGCCGAAATCAAGAGTTGGACGCTTAACCCGCTGGGCCACCCAGGAGCCCCGCCCCTACAAACATTCCTATAAGAGGAGATTGGAAACAATCTCCAAAGCAAAGGGAGATTGAACACAGAAGAAAAGCAGCTCAAGGCAGAGCAAGAGGGAGAAGTTGCCGCACCCCTGGCTTTGACGATGGAGGAAGGGGCCTCGAGGCACAGAACGCAGTTCTAGAAGCTAGGAAAGGCCAGGAGGTGGATCCTCCCCCGGAGCCTCTCAAGGGAGCAGGGGTTAAACTTACATTTAGTGGCTCAGACAAAACGAATGCATTCGCTTACAGTTCTGCAGTCCAAAGGTCCCAACTGAGCCTCACGAGGCTGAAATCAAGGTGTCGCCAAGGGTTGGTTCTTTCTGGAGGTTCTAGGGGGAGAATCTGTTCCTTGCTTCTTCAGGTTCCCGGTGGTCGCCAGCACTTCTGGACCGATGGCGTCACTACAGTCTCTTTTGTCATCACATCCCCTCCTATCCCGTCTGTAGTCACATCTCCCTCTGCGTCCTTCTTACAAACTTGTGATTACACTTAGGCTACACCTGGATAACCTCTCCGTCCCGAGATCTTTAACCTCATGACACCTGCAAAGTCCCCTTTGCCCTGCAAGCTCACACATTCACAGGCTCTAGGGATTAGCGTGTGGACATCTTTCGGGGCCACCATTCTGTCTGTTACACACTCTGCCTTCTTGAATCCTCCCCCTGGAATGTGGCGTTTTCTCTGATTTTCTGTCTGGGGGAGGAGAAAGAAAGAAACGCCCTCTCAGCCCCACCCCCTCGCCACCCGCTCCATCTCTCCCTGGGCATTGTCACATTTTCTAGTCTTAGAGGTCCCGCCTCTGCCCCTGGTCTGAGCCCCTCCCTGCCCTCAGCCCCAGGGAGCTCAGCCGGGACCCTGGGAGGAGTCTGGGGAGGTCCCGACTGACTCTGCACCTGCAAATCTCTAGCTTATGTACCGGGGCTCAACAGGTGAATTCACCTGCGTGCCCGGAACTCACCTGGGGCAGTCCCAGGACTCCAGGGTTCAAGGGCTGTGAGAGGCTCAGGATTCAGCTCTCCCTGGCCCAGCTCGGGCTCACAGGCACGTTACCGTTGGTAACACAGATCAGGCACAGAGATACCCCTTTTAAGACGAAGAAATGAGTCTCGCTGTGCAGAACGAGTCGGGGGGGGGCAGCCACTTCTGGGTCTTCTCTAATGAGTGGTCAGGCTCTGGAGGTCCACTCAGTATTTTCATTATTATAACCACAAATTTCCTGCTTTTTTTTAAAAAGATATTTATTTATTTTGGGGAGAGTGCAAGTGGGGGAGGGGCAAGAGGGACAGAGGATCCAAAGTGGGCTCTGTGCTCACACGCTGACAGTGGTGAGCCCGACGTGGGGCTCGAACTCACAAACTGCGAGATCGGGACCTGAGCCCAAGTCGAACGCTCAACTGCCCGAGCCACCCAGGAGCCCCAATTTTCCTGCTTTTAAACATTTCATTTATTAAAAAAAATTTTTTTAAGTTTATTCAATTTTGAGAGAGACACAGCGTGAGCAGGGGAGGGGCAGAGACACATGAATCCAAATCGGGCTCCAGGCTCTGCAGCACAGAGCCCGACGCAGGGCTCGAACCTACGAACCGCGAGATCATGACCCGAGCGCAAGTCGGACGCTTATGATCCAGATACCTAACATGGTACCCAAGGTGTATAAGGTCTCTCTCAATATTAACTTCTGAGGCTGGTTTCAAATACCTAGCGTGTGAACATATAGACACACACACACACACACACACACACACACACACAAACAGGTATCCTCACCCCATATGGACACATGAGTACAAAACACACACTCAGAGACACAGACGTGCGCACCCACGGACAGACACACACATACGGACACATACACGTCCAGATGAAACAAACACACAAGACTGACGCGTACGTACACGCACGCACACACATTTGGGTGTTATTCATTGTGCGTCCGGCAGACTCCGTGCCCTGTTATTTGTCTCAGGAAGGGTGGCCTCTGTATCCAGGCAACGGGACTCGGTTGTTAGGCCAAGGAGACCCAGAAGCAACGAATGATGCCTTCTGGGGAAAAGAAGGAATTAGGGTTTCTCTCGTCCATTGGACACGGCCTGGCATTGGGTGACTCCTCGGTCCTCAGCACCCATACCGGGTCAATGCCATGGGGTCCCCGGTCCCTGGGATCCTGCCAGGGGCTCGCCGCTTCACCCTCATTCTTTCTGCTTGCCTATTGGAAAAGTAAGGAATTGCTTACTTGATTTGAAAGGAGGGAAGTCTGAGGGGCCCATCTTGCAATTCTGCAGAAATCGAAAAACTGGCTCAGACCAAGACAAGGCAGAGTGACTGAGCCGGAGACGGCGGGCGGTCCTCTGTCCCCTCTCCACCGGGCCTGGCCCGGAGACCCCTTCAGGGCTGCTGTCCGTGGGACCCAGGCCGGGCTGTGGACAATACGGTAACAATGGCAATTGGAGCGATGGGCAAGGAACACAGTGACCTTGGGTCTACGTGCCAGGGGGTGGGGACATGTTCTGCTGACACCGTGCGGCGTCCCTGTGGTACGTCCTGGGACCATTTAAAGCGACAAGTCGCCTCATGTTTGAGAGACAAATGGTTAAGGAGTTAAGTGAGGGCCTGGTTACAGATGAAAAGGAACTGATGCCTTCTCTGCGCGGTTTCGGATTGTGCACATCCCGTTTCCTTTTCTGTATTTGCGATGAACTCGGTGGTTTTCCGGTTGCCCACGCACGCGAGCTCGGGCTGGGGCTCGCTGCGAGCAGAGCGCAGCATGTCCACGAGGGGGCGCCCCGCGCGCGCGCGCCGAGCCGTGGTCTGCGGACAGAGAGACCCAGGCCGCGGGGCACCGCCCCTGCCTGGCTTCCTGCACCCGCGTCTGAGGAGGGAGACAGATGATCCGGGGGTCCCTAAGACCACCCTGCAGCTTGATGAGTCACTAGAAAGACCTGAAGAACGCAGGGAAACTGTTGTATGCATGGTGTATGTATGCGTGTATGTATTTAAATATTTTGTTTTTAAGTGATCTCCCCCCCCCCCCCCCCGCAAAGTGGGGCTCGAATTTACAGCCCTGAGATCAAGAGACGCATGCTCTACCCACTGAGCCAGCCAGGCGCCCCTGTTGTACTGGTGGTTTTGAAAGGTTACAGATTAAAATCTGCAATGGTCGGGGCGCCTCACTGGCTTAGTTGGTAGAACGTGTGACTCTTAATCTCGGGTTGTGAGTGTGAGCCCCACTTTAGGTGTGGGGCCTACTTAAAATAAGAATATAAAAATATATAAAAATACAGGGCATCTGCGGGGCTCAGTCGGTTGAGCGTCTGACCTCGGCTCAGGTCATGATCTCGAGGTTCACGAGTTCAAGCCCGGTGTCCGGCTCTGTGCTGACAGCTCAGAGCCCGGAGCCTGCTTCCGATTCTGTGTCTCCCTCTCTCCCTCTGCCCCTCCCTTGCTCGTGCTCTCTCTCTCTCTCTCTCTCTCTCTCAAAGTAAATAAACGTTAAAGTATATATAAAATGAAATGAGGGGCGCCTGGGTGGCGCAGTCGGTTAAGCGTCCGACTTCAGCCAGGTCACGATCTCGCGGTCCGTGAGTTCGAGCCCCGCGTCAGGCTCTGGGCTGATGGCTCGGAGCTTGGAGCCTGTTTCCGATTCTGTGTCTCCCTCTCTCTCTGCCCCTCCCCCGTTCACGCTCTGTCTCTCTCTGTCCCAAAAATAAATAAAAAACGTTGAAAAAAAATTTTAAATGAAATGAAATAAAATAAAATAAAGTAAAATAAAATAAAAATCTGCAATGGGAAAGGTGCACCGGGCAGGGCCAGGAGAGACCTGGCTCCGGCTTCCTTCTCTCCTCTCCTCGTGGAGTCATGTGGACAGCACTTAATTCTCCCAGTGCTGTGGCCTGAATTGTGTCCCCCAAATTCATGGGTTGAAGCCCTAACTCCTGATGTGACTGTATCATATCATGTGGGGACAGGGAGGTAACTAAGGTTCAGTGAAGTCACAAAACCACAAGAGGACCTGAAACCACAGGAAAAGTTTTCTTATAAGAAGAAACACCAGAAGGGCGCCTGGATGGCGCAGTCGGTTAAGCGTTGGACTCTTGATCTCAGCTGAGGCCATGATCTTGATCTCTCGGCTTGTCGGGCTCTGTGCTCAGCACGGAGCCTGCTTGGGATTCTCCCTCTCTCTCTCTCTCTCTCTCTCTCTCTGCCCCTCCCCCGGCTGTTCTCTCAAATAAATAAACAAATAGATAAAGAAATAAAAAGTAAAGAAGAGACATCAAAGATCTCTCTCTACCACGTGAGGACACAGCGAGAAGGCAGCCGTCTGCAAGCCAGGAAGCTGGGCCTCCCCCGGCCGGCACTTTGCTGCCCCCAGAACTGTGAGAGATGCAGTTTCTGCTGTTTGAGCCCCCCATCTCTGGGCTTTCACGTCTGTGGTGTTTTAGGGCCCAAAGCTGACGAATGTACCCAGCGATACCGTGTCACAACACCCATGGAGGCTTGCCAATCGAGAGCTCCCCGGCGTCTTGACGTCCAGGGTTTTATGGGTCCTGCTGTGCATTGTTATCTTGCCCGCCCCCCCCCCCCGCAAGATCTTCAAGTCCTACCCCCCAGTACTTGTGAATGTGGCCTTATTTGGAAATCAGGTCTTCACAGGTGACCAAGTTAAGGTGAGGTCACGAGAGTGGGCCCTAATCCAGTAGGGCCAGTGTCCTTATAAGAAAAGGAAAGTGAGACACAGAGGCATAAGCATACTGAGAGAAGCTGATGGGAAGACACAGGGAGAGTGTGGTCTCTAAGCCAGGCCTGCAGCACCCAGAAGCCAGGAGAGAGGCCTGGACGCATCCTCCCTGCCGACACCGGGATCTCAGACTTCCAGCTTCTGGAGATGTCAGCAATGAATTCCTTTTGTTTTTGTTTTTGTTTTTTTAATTTATTATTTACTTTGAGGAGGGGGAGGGGCAGAGAGAGAGAGAGAGAGAGAAAATCCCAAGCAGGCTCCGCACTGTGGGCGCAAGCCCGATCCGGGGCTCGAACTCACGAACCATGAGATCATGTCCTGAGCGGAAATCCAGATTGGACGTTTAACTGACTGAACCACCCAGACGCCCCTCGATTCCTATTGTTGTAAACCTCCTAGTCTGTGCTGCTCTGCACGTAGACACGGATCGCCAGCATGGCTGACCTCAGTTGTTCAGATTCTAACCGCCTCCCCCCGAAGTCAAACTGATCCAATGCCTTTGTGCTGTGGCCCAAGGCCCCCAGGTAAACCAGGGCACTCTCATCAGGCAGGACACTCCCATTCCAAGGGCTCAAGGGTCCCCTCATGCAAAGAGCAGACCTCTCTTTGCTTAAAGGCTAATTTTTTTTTTAATGCTTATTTATTTTTGAGAGAAAGAGAGCCAGAGCGAGAGCGAGAGCGAGAGAGAGAGCAGGGGAGTACGGGAGAGGCAGAGAGAGAGAGGGAGACACAGAATCGAAGCAGGTTCCAGGCTCTGAGTGGTCAGCCCAGAGCCCAAGGTGGGGGCTCGAACTCACGAGCCGTGAGATCGTGACCTGAGCTGGAGTTGGACACTTAACCGATTGAGCCACCCAGGCGCCCCCTGCCCTCCAGATCTTAAAGTTTATATAAAGAGAGGCCTTAACTGTGTTCAGTCACCTATTCCTCGCGGGTGTTCTCGAAGCTGTGTCCTTGGAGCGGACTCTGGGAGCAGAAAAGGCAAGCAGGACCCACGTTCCAAGGACGGGGGAGGGGATGCGGAGCCTCCAATGGCCTGGGTCCAGCTCATGGGTCAACTGGTGGTCACATCTTTTTTTTTTTTTTTTTAAGTATATTTGTTTTGAGAGAGAGAACGAGAGAGAAGAAGCCCGAGCGGGGGAGGGGGAGACAGAATCCCATGCAGGCTCTGTGCTGACAGCTCAGAGCCTGGAGCCTGCTTCGGATCCTGTGTCTCCCTCTCTCTCTGCCCCTCCTCTGCTCATGCTCTGTCTGTCTCTCTCTCTCTCTCAAAAATAAATAAACAGTATTTAAAAAAAAAAAAAAAGAGTCAGACGCTTAACCAACTGAGCCACACAGGCTCAGGGACTTAAGGTCAAGGACTTAAGGTCAAGTCCCCCTCAGGCTTGACTGGGAGGTGGGCATCACCAGGGGGTGGGCAGTGTAGACCTTCACAGGTGCCTAGGGCTCCCACCTCTCAACTCGGCAAGGCTCAGACCCTCTCTGTGCCCAGGTGGGGCGTGCGAGTGGGAGTGGGGCCCGGGGAAGGAGGAGGTGGGGGCATGGGGGAGGCTTGACGGCGTGTGACCCAAGGTTCCATTTTCTCTAGTTCGTGTTCCTTATCTCATTAGGGCTTCACTTACAAGCACAAATTCAAAGATAAAATTATTAAGCATTTCAAGATGGCAACCTCAGAGCATCACCCGCCCCCCCAAGCGTGAGGCCCTTCTGAGTGCGGGGACCCTGTGTCCTTGCTTGCTTCTCACCGTGGAACCCGGAGCATGTGTGGACTGCAGACAGACGGACAGACAGACGTGGCCCGAGGCATGCAGGGAGGCTGAGTGCCCTTGGGGAGCGGGGTGGGCACTGGGTTCTCTTCTTTGTCTCTGTATGTAGCAGATGTTTGCCTGGTGAAAGAAAGAAAGACAGACAGAAGGAAAGAAAGAAAGAAAAAAGAAAAAGGGAAAGAAAGAAAGTAAGAAAGAAAGAAAAAGAAAAAAGGAAAGTGGGAAGAAAAGAAAGAAACGAAGAGGAGAAGAAGAAAGGAAAGAAGAAGAAAGAAAAAAGAAAGAAATGAATTCTGAGAAAGAAAGAAAGAAAGAAAGAAAAAGAAAGAAAGAGGAAAGAAAGAAAGAAGAAAGAATTCTGAGAAAGAAAGAAAGAAAAGAAAGAATGAATGAATTCTGAGAAAGAAAGAAAGAAAGAAAGAAAGAATTCTGAGAAAGAAAGAAAGAAAGAAAGAAAGAATTCTGAGAAAGAAAGAAAGAAAGAATGAATGAATGAATTCTGAGAAAGAAAGAAAGAAAGAAAGAATTCTGAGAAAGAAGAAAGAAAGAGAAGAAGAAGATTCTGAAAAGAAAGAAGAATTCTGAGAAGAAGAAAAAAGAAGAATGAATTAATGAATTCTGATAAAAAAGAAAAGAAAGAATTCTGAGAAAGAAGAGAAAAAGAAAAAGAAAGAAGAAAGAATTCTGAAAATAAAAAGAATTCTGAGAAAGAAAGAAGAAATAAAGAAAGAAAAGAAATAATGAATTAATTCTGAGAAAGAAAGAATAAGAAAGATTCTGAGAAAAAGAAAGAAAGAATTCTAGAAAAAGAAAGAAAAAGAAGAATTCTGAAAAAGAAAGAAAAAAAAATTCGAGAAAGAAAAAATTAATGAATGAATTTTCTGAGAAAGAAAGAAAGAAAGAATTCTGAGAAAGAAAAAAGAAAGAAAGAAAGAAAGAAAAAGAAGAAGAAAGAATTCTGAGAAAGAAGAATTCTGAGAAAGAAAGAAAAAAGAAAGAAAGAAAGAGAATTCTGAGAAGAAAGAAAGAAAGAAAGAAAGAAAAGAAAGAAAGAAAGAAAGAAAGAATTCTGAGAAAGAAAGAAAGAATGAATGAATGAATTCTGAGAAAGAAAGAAAGAAAGAAAGAATTCTGAGAAAGAAAGAAAGAAAGAAAGAAAGAAAGAAAGAAAGAAAGAAAGAATTCTGAGAAAGAAAGAATTCTGAGAAAGAAAGAAAGAAGAAAGAAAGAAAGAAAGAGAATTCTGAGAAAGAAAGAAAGAAAGAAAGAAAGAAAGAAAGAAAGAAAGAAAAGAAAGAAAGAAAGAGAATTCTGCCTCCAGTACCTCACCTGGAGCCCTTACTCACTGACTCCCCCGAGAGCCCCCACTGCCAGGACTGCCCTCCCCACCCCCCCACCCCCCGAGGCTGGAACAGGGCTCCTTCCCTGTTGAGGCCCAGCCTTGAACCCTGTCTGCCCTGTTGCTGCCTTCTGTGAAAGGAGAAGTTGGAAGAAGGGATTCTCCCGGACATTGTGGTTCCCGTCCTGCGGTTCCTCTTCTGTGGATGGTCACTATCCACTTCTTCCCCCACAAGAAGCTTCCTGTTGGAGCTTCCTTCCAGGACAGACAGGCACGCCTAGAAGCCAGACCTTCGGTGGCGGGCCCAGCCCCCGGGGACCCCAGAGATGCTGCTGCCGTTGCTGCTGCCGCTGCTGTGGGCAGGTGAGTGGGTTGAGGGCCGGGGTGGGGGGTGGGGGCGGGCAGGGGCTTCGCGTGTCACTGTCGCTGAGCCTCAGTGTGCCCCCAGGGTCCCTGCAGGAGAATCCCGGGTACAAGCTGCAGGTGCAGAAGTCCGTGACGGTGCAGGAGGGCCTGTGTGTCCACGTTCCCTGCACCGTCTCCTACCCCGGGGTTCGCAGGAGCCCCTCTGCACCTGTTTACGGCTCCTGGTTCCGGAAAACCTACAACTCCAGAGGGGATGTTCTCATGGCCACAAACAACCCTGCCAAGGGCGCAAAGAGGAAGAACAGATTTTCATTTCACCTCGCCGGAGACCCTGGGGACAGGGACTGCTCCCTGAACATCACAGACGCCCAGAAGGCAGACAGTGGAAAGTATTATTTTCAACTGGACATAGGTTCCATGAGACACAGTTACCAAAGTGACCCGCTCACTGTGACTGTAAAAGGTATGGAGGGGCCCCGAGAGTCCGTGACATGGATGGGGGAGCACGTCTTCGAAGGCAGACATGGACCTCCTGCTGCTCACCTTTTTTTTTTTTTTTTTAAGTTTATTTATTTATTTTTGAGAGAGAGAGAGAATCCCTAGCGGGCCCCGCACTATCAGCGTGGAGCCCTGCCCAATGTGGGGCTCGAACCCACAAACCGAACCGTGAGATCATGACCTGAGCTGAACTCAGATGCTTAACCAACTGAGCCCCCCCCCCCAGGCGCCCCCGGTGCTCACCTTTAAGGGGGGAACAGTGGAGCGTGGTCAATTTAGGGTTGGGGTGCCTCTTTCACAGGCACGCACAGAGGGGTCCCCTCTGGTCTCGTGTCTCCTCTCCAGCGCTGACACAGACCCCAGATATCCGTATCGAGGAGCCCCTGGAGTCTGGCTCTCCCAGCCACCTCACATGCTCTGTGCCCGGGGTCTGTGATGGGGTGACGCCCCTCACCCTCTCCTGGACGGGAGCTGCGCTCAGACCTCCGGGACCGGACCTGGAGGCCTATAACTCCTCGGAGATCCTGCTCACCCCCCGTCCGCAGGACCACGGCACCAACCTCACCTGTCATGTGACCTTCCCCAGGGCTGGTGTGAGCACCCAAAGCACCATTACGCTCAACGTCTCCTGTGAGAGTGGGGGAGGGGGGAGGGGGGCAGGGGCAGGACTCCGTTGTCTGCAGATGCCTGCGGGGCGGGGCAGGGGGCTCCGAGGGGCTGCAGGGGGGACACGGGACTTGTCTGTTTCTATTTCCATTTCTGCGTCTCCTGGGGGCGGGCGGCGGGGGAAGGGCCAGCTTTGACTCTATGCCTCTCTGTGTCTCTCTGTCCTAGATGCTCCACAGAACGTGACCATCGGCATCTCCCGAGGAAATTGCACAGGTGGGTCCAAGGGCCTCGAAGCCAACCCGGGAGGGCCAGGGTGATGCACAGCGAGAGCAGAGTCAGGAGGCTTCCCTTTCGCTGTGTGACGGATTGTTTTTGCTTACTATTCATTAGCCGCAAAGACAACTTGTCAAATACGTGCACGTTATGGAGAATCACCACCAAGTGAACACCCTGGTGGTCAGTGACGAGGTTAAGAACTAGAACAGGGGCGCCTGGCTGGCCCAGTCGGTGGAATGTGCAACTCTCGATCTCAGGGTCGTGAGTTCGAGCTGCACATTGGGCATAGAGGTACTTAAAAAAAGAAAAAAGGAACAGCAACCCCACTTTTGGAACACCCTGAATGCTCCTTCCTAATTTCAGCCCCTTTCATCTGGCCTCAGAGAAAGCCATCACACGGGACGCTGTGTTATCATTCTTTCTACTTAATTTTACTTTATTTTTTAAAGTGTATTTATTACAAATTTTTTATGTTTATTTATTTTTTGAGGGAGAGAGAGAGACTGAGGTTGAGCAGGGGAGGGGCAGAGAGGGAGACACAGAACCCGAAGCAGGCTCCGGGCTCTAAGCTGTCAGCACAGAGCCCGACATGGGGCTTGAACCCGCCAACTGTGAGATCACGACCTGAGGCAGAGTCGGGCCCGTAACTGACTGAGCCACCCAGGCGCCCCTATTTATTTATTTTGAGAGAGAGAGAGCACGAGTGAGCCAGAGTGGGGGGAGGAGCAGAGAGAGAGGGAGAGAGAGAGAATTCCAAGCAGGATCCACGAGGGGCTCGATCTCCTAAACTGTGAGATCGTGACGGAAGCCAAAATCAAGAGTCAGATGCTTAACCACCTGAGCCTCCCAAATGCCTTTATTTTACTTAGTTTTTGACGAAGGTGTCATTGATGAATAAATTGTATATATTCAAAGTGTACAACGTGATGATTTGATATAGGTAGATTCGATATGTGTAGACTTGATACACGTTTACTCTGCTAAAGGATTCACACAATCTAGTTAATGAACACATCCACGTATCTTCCTTTTTTCTTACCATTTTACCAAATATGTTGGAATCTCTACGCGATGTTTGCTTGCCAGTGTTTTTGAAAGCTTATGTGACACAGGACTGAAACATACGTGTTCCTCTCTGACGTCTGAGTTATCTTTTTAAGTTGAAATTCAGCTCCCATCCCATGAAATCAGCCCTTTCAAAGTGAGCAAGTTCGGTGACATTTAGGACATTTGTGATGTTGTGAAACCACCGCTGTATGTAGTTGCAAGGCATTCTCGTCACCCCCCCCCCTAAAAAGCCCTGTACCCATTAGCAATAACTCCCTATTTCCCGCTCCCTGCAGCCCCTGGCCACTAATCAACTTTCTTTGGCCGTGAACTTGCCTTTTGCGGATATTTTATATAAATGGAATCTTACAGCATGTGGTCTTTTGGTCTGGCTTCTTCCACTTAGCATGATGTTTTCTTTTATATATCCATCTATCTCTATCTCTATCTCTATCTCTATCTCTATCTCTCTATCTCTATATCATCTATATCTATAGATAGATTTTTTTAGGGGCATCTGGGTGGCTCAGTCGGTTAAGTGTCCGACTCTTGATCACGGTGTGTGAGTCTGAGCCCTACACCAGGTTCTGCGCGGACACTGTGGAGCCTGCTTGGAGTTCTCTCCTCTCTCTCTCTCTCTCTCTCTCTCTCTCTCTCTCTCCCCCCCCACCTATTTTAAAGTGTATTTATTTATTTTTGAGGGGGAGGGCAGAGAGAGAGAGAGGATCCCAAGCAGGCTCCACACCATCAGTATGCAGAGCTGGACTCAGGGCTTAAACCCACGAACCATGAGATCATGACCTGAGCTGAAGTCGGACGTTCAACCGACTGAGCCCCCCAGGCGCCCCTCACATTCCATTTTCAACAGGCACTTGAGTTGTCCACGGTTTTCAGTTTTCACGATAATGCCGCTTGGAACATTCCCCTTGTCAACAGAAGAGCCTTTCTTTTTTTTTAAATTTTTTTCAACGTTTTTTATTTATTTTTGGGACAGAGAGAGACAGAGCATGAACGGGGGAGGGGCAGAGAGAGAGGGAGACACAGAATCGGAAACAGGCTCCAGGCTCCGAGCCATCAGCCCAGAGCCCGACGCGGGGCTCGAACTCACGGACCGCGAGATCGTGACCTGGCTGAAGTCGGACGCTTAACCGACTGCGCCACCCAGGCGCCCCCAGAAGAGCCTTTCTTTAAGGCACGTAGATTTCTCAGGGATCTTGCGACGATGCAGATGTGACTCAGGAGGCGTGTGTGGCCTCTGGTCCTGCATTCTTTTTTTTGTTTTTTATGTTTATTTTTTTTAATTTTTTTTAACGTTTATTTATTTTTGAGACAGAGAGAGACACAGCACGAACGGGGGAGGGGCAGAGAGAGAGGGAGACACAGAATCAGAAGCAGGCTCCAGGCTCCGAGCCATCAGCCCAGAGCCCGACGCGGGGCTCGAACTCGCGGACCGCGAGATCGTGACCTGAGCTGAAGTCGGACGCTCAACCGACTGAGCCACCCAGGCGCCCCTATGTTTATTTTTTAGAGAGAGAGCACTGAGGTGCGCATGAGCGTGAGCAGGGGAGGAGCAGAGAGAGAGGAGGAAAGACGATCTGAAGCTGGTTCTGTGCTGACAGCAGGGAGCCTGATAGGGGGCCTGAACTCATGACCATGAGATCATAACTTGAGCCAAAGTTAGAGGCTTAAGCGACAGAGCCATCCAGGCACCCCATGGTTCTGCCTTTCTAACCAGCTCCTGGAGGGTGCCAGGGTACCCCGGGGGGGATGGGACTGTAAATTTCATGCCCAGGAACAAAACTATGGGATTTTAGGGACGTGTATTTCAAAAAAAAATTTTTTTTAACGTTTATTTATTTTTGAGACAGAGAGAGACAGAGCATGAACGGGGGAGGGGCAGAGAGAGAGGGAGACACAGAATCTGAAGCAGGCTCCGGGCTCTGAGCCGTCAGCACAGAGCCCGACGCGGGGCTCGAACTCACATACCGTGAGATCGTGACCTGAGCCGAAGTCGGACGATTAACCGACTGAGCCACCCAGGCGCCCCTAGGGATGTGTATTTCAATGTTACTAGATAAGACTATTACGGAATAGCTCTGGAAGGCCACACGAGAAACTGGCAATAAATGTTGCCTTTGACGAGAGGAATTTGTTGCCTGCAGGTTAGTTAGCATGGAAGGGAGACTTCTCTCAGAACACCCCTTCCTCCTTTGTGACTTTTAGAATGCAAAATGTGGACACCCCACTCATCCTGAGACAACTGGGGGAAAGGAGGTGAAGAGGTAGGGGTCAAGTCCTGAAGAGCCTTGAAGGGTTTGGTATTCGAAGTTTGGGCACTTGAGCCAGGGGTGTTCAGCAGCTGGGGAAAGAGAGAGAAGTGTAGCGAAGGGCGTGTGCCTTGAAGAAGCCAGTGTCCATCAGTGGATGGACAGATAGACACAACGTGGCCCATTCAGGCAATGAACATGATTCTGCCATAGAAATGAGTCCAGCACTGGGGCGCCTGGGTGGCTCAGTCAGTTAAGCATCCAACTGTAGATTTCTGTTCAGCTCGTGACCTCACAGTTCGTGGGACCGAGCCCTGCAACGGGTTCTGTGCCGACAGCACGGGGATTGGGATTCTCTCTCTCCTTCTCTCTCCGCTCCTTGCCTGCTCTCACATGCGCTTGCTGGATTGCGCGTGCTCATTCTCTCTCAAAATAAATAGATTTAAAAAAAAGAAAGAAAGAAAGAAAGAAAGAAAGGGAGTGTAGCGCTGACAGGTGCTACAAGGCGGTGAACCTTGGAAACATCATACCGCAAGGCACACAAAAGCCCACAGTGGCCTATGATTCTATTTGGATACAATGTCCAGAATAGACAGATCTGTGGAGACAGAAAGTAGGTTAGGGGTTGCCAGGGGCTGGGGGACGGGAGCAACGGAGGAGGCAGCTGAGGGGTGCTTTTTTGGGGGGTGATGAAAAAGTTCTGAAACTGATTGTGGTAATGGTCACCGCAGGACTCCTTTTTAAGTGGTATATACATGGAATTGCATGGTATGTGAATTATATCACAATAAAGCTGCTTAAAAACTACTTGTGGTTGGCGCGCCTGGGTGGCTCAGGTCATGAGCACGCGGTTCGTGAGTTCGGGCCCCGCATCGGGCTCTGTGCTGACAGCTCAGAGGCCGCTTTGGATTCTGTGTCTCCCTCTCTCTCTCTCTCTCAAAAATAAATAAACATTAAAACACACACACACACACACACACACACACACACACACACACAAAACCTACCCGTGGAGATCCCTTCCCAACTTATGGAAAATGGAGAGGAGAGAGAAATAGGCCTCGGCCCTGGGCTGGGGGTGCTCACCCTCGCTCTTTCTCTCTCTTCCTCCAGAACTGAAATACCCGGGGAATGGCTCATCTCTTCCAGTCCTGGAAGGGGAATCTGTGCTCCTGGTCTGTGTCGCCGACAGCAACCCTCCGGCCACACTGGGCTGGGCCCAGGGGAGCCGGACTCTGAGCCCGTCCCAGCCTTGGAAGCCCGGGGTCCTGGAGCTGCCCCGAGTGGAGTCGGGCCACGAAGGCGAATTCACCTGCCGAGCTCAGCACGCTCGGGGCTCCCAGCACGTCTCCCTGCGTCTCTCTGTGGTCTGTGAGTGTGGGGACCCCCGGGGGCGGGACGCCCGGGGCCTGGGGAGCAGAGGCGCCGCTGACCCTGCCCCTCCCCCCCCCCCGCAGGCCCCCCGCGGCTGCTCGGCCCCTCCTGCTCCTGGGAGGGCGAGGCGCTGGGCTGCACCTGCTCCGCCCGAGCCCGGCCGGCCCCCACCCTGCGCTGGCGGCTGGGGGAGGGGCTGCTGGAGGGGAACCACAGCGACGCCTCCTTGACCGTCACCTCCAGCTCCGAGGGGCCCTGGGCCAACGGCTCCCTGAGCCTCAGGGGGCCGCTGCGCTCCGACCTCAGACTCGGCTGCGAGGCCCGGAATGAGCACGGGGCCCAGAGCACCGCCGTCCTGGTGCTGCGGCCAGGTCTGGGGGCTGTGGGGGAAGGGTGGGCAGAGACGGGGGAGAAAGGAGTCTGCATCCTGGAGAAGACGGTCTGGGTGGGCGTGGGGCCAGGGTCTGCATGGGAAGGGGTGAGAGAGAGGAGGAAGGAGGGGGGCAGAGTCCGGGTTTTCTGCAGGTTGGGGGATGAAGAACATGAGAGCCCAAGTTTGCGGGAGGCAGGGGCACAAGCGGCCTGGGGCTTGGAGGGGACTCACCGGAAACCTCACTCCTCTGCAGCGCAGCCTCTGCTTGGGGGAGGATTCGTTCTGGCGGCTGCCGGGGGTGCTGGTGTCGCTGGCCTGCTCGGTCTCTGTCCTTGCCTCATCTTCTTCATGTGAGTGTTGTCCCTGGGAGAGAGGGAAGGTGCGCGGGATGGAAGGGGTCCGCGTCCTATGGTCCCAGGCGGCCCCAGCGGGAGGAGCCCTGGTGGTGCCGAGGCTTTGAGATTGGGGCACTGGGGCAGGGAATCAAAGGAGGGCTGTTGCCGCCCTGATCACGCCTGTTTGCGCGGGTCGGCGGGCTCCCTGTGTCCCCTCCTCCGGCCGTGCTCAGCCTTGCCAGCCTCTTAAGCGGGGGGCAGTAGCTCACTCCAGGCTGACAGGTCCCGGCCTCCCCCGCAGAGTGAAGACCCGCAGGAAGCAGGCCCCAGAGACAGCAGCTGGCGGCAAGGAAGCTGCCTGCATGTTGGGTCCCATCTCCTGGGTGAGTGCTGAGCCCTCTGTCCGTCGGGGTCCTATGTGGCCACCACCCTGGGATGGCCACGGCCACACCCTAGAAGACTTAGATGGTCATCGCGCTCGGACAGGCTTTTGGTCTTGGGTCCCCATCAACTCAGTCACCCAATCCAGCCACATGGGAGTCGCTTGCCCCTCTGCTCTCCGACTCACCTTGTGGAGCCTGTCCACCTTGCACAGCCTGTCCAGCTTCCTGTGGACCCTGGACCCTCCTCACCCCCACCTCCTCAGGTCTCTCTGGACCCCGGACCCACTTTCCCTTCCTTCCTCTCTCTCCTCCCTAACACAGGATGCCAGGGAGATCCCACCCCGCAAATAATTATTGCCAACTACAAAGCTCAGGGGTCCCCAAGACACTCTCAGCTTCAATAGCTCACCAGAAGGACTCCGAACTCACTGAAATCTGTTAGACGCCCACCAGGGAAGCTCACCCTGGCCACGTGGAGGGTTGGTGACATAGGCATGGAGCCCCTGTATGGCTAATCTTTGTTGTTGGTGTCCAGCCCTCTAGAGGTCAAGCCGATACTGTGTGGCCCAAGGCCTCACCAGAAATCACGTTGTTAACATAAGCTGTTTGGGGCGTGGTGAGCGCTTGACCGCACAATATCCTTTGATTGAAAAAATATATATATTTATTTTGAGAGAGAGAGAGAGAGAGACAAGAGTGCAAGTGGGGGAGGGGCAGAGAGAGGGAGAGAGAGAGAGAGAGAATGCCAAGCAGGTTCCGCACGGTCAGCGCAGAACCAGACGCAGGGTCGATCCCACAAACCATGAGATCATCATGACCTGAGCCGAAATCAAGAGTCAGATGCTGGGTGGCTCAGTCAGTTAAGCATGTGACTTCGGCTCAGGTCATGATCTCCCTGTCCATGAGTTCGAGTCCTGCATCGGGCTCTGTGCTGACAGCCTGGAGCCTGCTTCGGATTCTGTGCCTCCCTCTCTGTGCCCCTCCCCGACTCGTGCTCTGCCTCTCTCTCTCTCTCTCTCTCTCTCTCTCTCTCTCTCTCTCAAAAATGAATAAACATTAAAAAAAAAAAGAGTCGGACACTAAACTGAGCCACTCAGGCGCCCCAACATTGGTTTTAATTGATTTTAATGTCTGTGCTACAATTTTGTTATAGTGTTTGCCTAAATTTCTGAGATGTGGAGTGGTCCCTGAGGGCAGTTCGGTTCTTCGCAAATCCCTGTCCTTTTCACACCACCCACCCCATTTCTGTGCATCCTATCTCAATTTGCTATTAGATAGTAGTATAATTGACTACTACCTTAATGTCAGTGCCCCCTACTGCAAGCTAGTGGGAGGTGATGGATGATGTCTACTTTGTTCCCCATTGAGTAGCCAGGGTCTGACACGGGACAGCTCTTCCATAAGGTGGCCACTGGGGCCAGAGAGACCTGGGCATTCATCTTGGCCCTACCAACAACTGAATGTGTGATTTGGGAATATTTACCTAGACTCGGTTTCTCCACCTGATGAATGGGGCTAATAGTGCCTCCCTGATGGCTTGTGGTGAGGCATCTAGGAGCCTGGCAATTGATTACCAAGGGCGAGACATTCTTACTCTCACGTATTTATTGAATGAGTGAGTGAATGAATGAATGAATGGGGGCTCAGCCAATGCTTGTGGAATGAATGATGAAAGACTAAGTGGTTTCCAGCTTCCGGGCTTGCTTCCCCTCGCTATCTGCCAGCTCCCGTTATCCTAATTTGACCCCCTTCTTTCCCCTCCACTCAGGGTTCCCAGCATGAGGATCGGTCAAGCACCCCCCTAGACCACCCGCCCCCAGCCGTGGCCGCTCCCACCTCGGAGGAGGGAAAGGAGCCCCACTACGCTTCTCTCACCTTCCATGGGCTGAAGCCCTGGAACCTTCCGGACCCGGAGGCCACCAGCACCACCGAGTATTCAGAGATCAAGATCTGCAAGTGACGCCTCCAGCCAGCTCCTGCAACCGCTGGCTAGAGGGCTCAGGGCTTCTCAAGAAGGGACACCTCCGGGACAATTCCTGAGTGAATAGTTTTCCACAGAAACGGGTCGCCAACCGGTGTGGTGTGTTGGTGTCCACCTGTGTGGGGATGGGCAGAGCTGGGCTCACATTTCAGCCAGTCACCGATAAATTACAAGCCGGTGCAGAGAGAGCACTTTGCCTGAGGTCACGGGCTCTTCCCAGGGTAACCGACCTGGTCAGGAGGATTCCTGACCCGCCCCCCGCCCCGCCCCACTCTGAGCCTGCTTTCTGGAAACCCGACTTGTGTATTGTCACCACACGGAAAACCATTCCCGGATTTTCTGCAATAAATGACAGGTTATCTAAATTATATACCCTCCTTCTTTGTACGTCCCGGATGTTTTTGGTTCTCCTTAACAGTTGTTTCTTCTTCTTGTAGAATTCGCTTATGAGATTCCTTGCGGTTAGGATCTGTGTTTCATTTACATTGTAAAATGTGTTCACCTTAAAAGAAAAACTGCCAGCTTCGTTACCAGCAAAAATGGGTTCGTTGGGGAAGAAAAGAGAATTGCAGTTGTGGGCACACAGCTTGCAACAAAACCGTAGGCGAGTCTAGGGAAGGAAGGAAGGAGAGGCACACGTTTAATGGAGAAAAGGGGCCAATGGGGGAAGGCTTGGAAGTATGCTGGCTTCCCATTGGCTGAACTTTGGGGGCAGGGGTGGGGATAAGAAAAGCCTCTCCGCTTCCCACTGGATTAGTAGAGCAGTAGCCCCATGCAAGGCCCACCCCGCTCAAGGTCAGGTCGGCCTCTTCTGGTTGGGTCTGCAATTGATTATGCGTGGCAGTGCATTAGCGCTCTCGCGGCCAAATCCTCCCGACTTCACTGTAGCGCAGTTTCTTGCTATTAATTTTCACTATAGTTTTTACAGTGGTCACATCCAATTTATTTTTTTCCATTGAATGTCCGTTTAATTTGTTCTACTGTGTCCATTAATGAGAAAACGCGCTCAATCTTAGCATTATGGGCCAACACAGTGAACATGGGTTGACATAAAGTTAACGGTTCTTTAAATTCGATGTGTCGCGGCGCCTGGGTGGCTCAGTCGGTTAAGCGTCCGAATTCAGCTCAGGTCATGATCTCGCGGTTCGTGAGCTCGAGCCCCGTGTTGGGCTCTGTGCTGACAGCTCAGAGCCTGGAGCCTGCTTCGTATTCTTCGTCTCCCTCTCTCTCTCCCCTTCCCTGTTCATGCTGTCTGTCTAAAAAAATAAACATTAAAGAAAAAATTAAAAAAATTTTTTGATGTGTCAATGGGCACCTGGCCGGTTCAGTCAGTGGAGCATGTGACTCTTGAACTCAGAGTCGTGGGTTCGAGCCCCATGGTGTAGAGATTACTTAAAAATAAAAATCTAGGGGCGCCTGGATGGTTCAGTCGGTTGAGCGTCCGACTTCGGCTCAGGGCACGATCTCGCGGTCCGTGAGTTCGAGCCCCGCGTCGGGCTCTGGGCTAATGGCTCAGACCTGGAGCCTGCTTCCGATTCTGTGTCTCCCTCTCTCTCTGACCCTCCCCCGTTCATGCTCTGTCTCTCTCTGTCTCAAAAATAAATAAACTTAAAAAAAATTTTTTTTAAAATAAAATAAAAATCTAAAAAAAAAAAAGTGCCGTATCGAATTGTATCTTTCACAGCACAATTTGCTTTGCTGCATCTCTCGATCAATAACTTTTAAAAATGGTGTCTCCTGACAAAACAAGTGCATTTATTCTCATGTCATACCCCTTCTTCAACACTATATAGGAGGATTCCATTTGTTCCCATGCTGGGGGTTAGTGACATTAATGTAAAAGAATAAAATCCTTCAGGGATAAAATCGTTTTGAAAAGGGCATCGTGGAAATGCAGGAACTATCCACTTCAAGTCAGAAATTCTCTTCCTGTTCTAAGTAGTATCTCCTTTAAGAATAGCATTGACACAGGGTGCCTGGGTGGCTCAGTCGGTTAAGCGACCGACTTTGGATCAAGTCATGATGTCAAGGTTCGTGAGTTCGAGCCCCGTGTGGGGCTCTGTGCTGACAGCTCAGAGCCTGGAGCCTGCTTCGGATTCTGTGTCCCCTCTCTCTTGGCACCTCCCCTGCTTGCACTCTGTCTCTCTCAAAAACAAACATTAAACAAAAAATTTTAAAAAAAAGTGTTGGCCCATAAAGAGATAATTTTTCATCAATTCTTTCTTTAACACATTCAAGATATTCTTGTAAACATGGAAAAAACACTTGGGACACGTGGGTGACTCAGTTGGTTAAGCATCAGACTCCTGATTTTGGCTCAGGTTCATGAGTTTCAGCCCTGCATTGGGCTCCTTGATGACAGCATGGAGCCTGCTTGGGATTCATCCCCCCCCCCCAGCCCCACCTTGTGCTGCCCCTCCCCCACTGGCTCTCCCTCTCTCAA
Source organism: Lynx canadensis (assembly GCF_007474595.2). NCBI lineage: Eukaryota > Metazoa > Chordata > Mammalia > Carnivora > Felidae > Lynx > Lynx canadensis. Next base: position 53,769,112 of record NC_044317.1, read on the forward strand.
AATAAATAAATAAACTTAAGGAAAAAAAAACCCACAGAGAACTTAACATCATTTTCTGTTCTTTCAATTGGCATAATCCTATTGCTAACCAGATATCGGGTATTATTCTTTTAAAAAATATTTTTTCAATGTCTATTTTTGAGAGAGAGACAGAGCATGAGCAGGGGAGGGGCAGAGAGAGAGGGAGACACAGAATCCGAAGCAGGCTCCAGGCTCCGAGCTGTCAGCACAGAGCCCAACGTGGGGCTCGAACTCACGAACTGTGAGATCACGACCTGAGTTGAAGTCGGACGCTTAACCGACTGAGCCACCCAGGCACCTCAAGAAAAATATTTAAGCAAAGAGAAATGATTTGTCCTTCTCAGATGCCTACTGGGGCCGTTTTTGGAGACATACTACATACCTGTGTGTATTGAAGGCTCAGAGGTGTCCTGCAGTAAAAATGATTTAAAAAAACCCCACCACCAGCACCTGCACCACAAACATCTAACTCTGGGCCAGGGTCTAGTTTGGGGGCAGAGGCGAGGCATAGAGGACAAAGGGTGGGCTTCAGCCACCATCAACCACATGGTGGCATGTGATTTCTACTCCCCTGGGCCATGTGATTCTCATCTAATGCCGATGACAGCACCCTCCTCTTTCAGAGGTTGGGGGACAAGCTACCAAAACACACAAGGTCAAGGACAGGGCTCTGCAGACAGACAAAGGCAGGATCAGAGACAATGTGGACAGTATCCTAGATGAGAAATCCTCTCGCTGCCTGAGCAGCACCGGGTCCTGGCTGGCTTTGCTCGCTCAGAGATGAGGGCAGAGGACAGAGGGGCTGCCGGAACTGGGCAAGTGCGCCGAGTGGCCAGAGGATGGGAGGGCCAAGTGCTGACATTGAGACCGTCCTGTTACCTGATTTGGGGCCCTGAAGGGCAGCTGATGTCCCTGTAATGTTGCGGACTCATGAACAAAGAGAGGTTTTGAGCAGGAGATTTTCAGACGAGTTTTCTTTCTCGTTGAGGAACATCCCCTTCTGGAAAGCGCTACACACGCCTGCTTTCACCCAGGAAGTGATCATCAGTCTGCCAATCTCCCCTGCCTGCCTTGGTCAGGCAAGAATCAGGGTGAATTACAGCAGGCTCCTCCCTGACCCGGCCTCTACCTCCCCATGTAGGTCAAAGTAATGGTGGACGATTCCAGATCTTTAAGACCGAGTCTGGGAGGTGAGCGTACCCTCCCTGTTCTGAATCCCTTCCAGTCTAGCCACTGGCCGGGCTGCCTCTGAAATCTCTCCCCAGGCCCTCTCTTCCTCCAGCCTCGGCCACTGCCTGGGCCTCACTGTCCCAGGGGGGCGGCTGCGCCAGCCTCCTCCACACTCTCTCTGTCCGGACTCTCTGTAAAGGTACCCCCGGCCCTGGGCCCCTTGGTCTCCATCACAGCACCATGCCTTTTCTCCAGCATGTGGAGCACAACTCAGTCATCTCATTTAGTGCCTTCCCCTTCCACTGGCCTGGAGGTTCCACTAGCTCAAAGACCTCGGTGTGTCTTGTTCATCAGGATCCTCTGTGCAGCATGATGTGCGTCACGCAGCACAAATTCAAGAAATACCTGCTGAATATTTGTTGAATTAGAGGAAGGATCAATGTATGGATGGGAGAATGAGGGGATGGAGGAATGGATGAAAGGTGGGTGGGAGGGTAGATGATGGAACACTATATGGAAGGATGGATGGAGAGATGGGAGAATGACTGGGTGCATCAACAGATGGAGGGATTGGCAGGTGGATGGCTGGATGGCTGGATGAATAAATGGATAGGTGGATGGCTGATTAAATGAATGGATGGATGGATGGATGGATAAATGGATGGATGAATAAATGGATAGGTGGATGGTTGGCTAAATGGATGGATGGATGAATGGATGGATGGATGAATAAATGGATAGGTGGATGGCTGATTACATGGAAGGATGGATGGATAAGTGGATGGATGAATAAACGGATAGGTGGATGGCTGATTGGATGGATGGATGGATGGATGGATAGATGGATGGATGGATAGATGGATGGATAGATGGATGGATGGATGGATGGATGGATGGATGGATAGATGGATGGATAGATGGATGGATAGATGGATGGATGAATAAATGGATAGGTGGATGGCTGGCTAAATGGATGGATGGCTGGATAAGTGGATGGATGAATAGATGGATAGGTGGATGGCTGATTACATGGATGGATGGATGGATAAATGGATGGATGAATAAATGGATAGGTGGATGGTTGGCTAAATGGATGGATGGATGGATGGATGGATGGATGGATTGATGGATAAATGGATGGATGAATAAATGGATAGGTGGATGGCTATTAATGGGTGGGTGGGTGGGTGGATGGATGTAAGAATGGCTGGCTGGCTAAATGGATGGGTGGGTGGATGGATGGATGGATGGATGGAAGAATGGGTGGCTGGCTAAATGGATGGATGAATAAATGGCTGTGTGAATGGGCGGATGGGTGGATGGATGGATGGGCATCTACATGAAACTTTGGACAGATGGACAGAAGGGTGGATAGATGGATGAAAGATGAAAGGGATGGATAGATGGAGAAAAAAGAAGCCAACTTTTCCAAAAGGAGCTTCTTTTGTAGACACTCTACTATCCAAGCTCCAACGAAACAATTTATTACCAAATCATAGTAGTGTCAATAGTAGCGGGAAGGGTGCCGACTGAGGGGGCTGGCTCACCCCCGACCATGAGCTGGGGGTCTTCTCTGTCCACAACCCCAGAGGCTGGTAGGTGACGATGGCTGAAAGGATGAGACAATCGAAAGGAGGAATTCACATTATCTGGAGCTTAACTGCTGGGTTCCCTGATGCTAATCAAGACTGATTCATAGTGATGCTTAAAGAAGCAGCAGGCGTGCACATTCAAGGGATCTTTCTAGAAGCGTATCTGTGATACTACAGCAGGCCTTGAGTCACATTTCTTGTTTGGGTTTTTTTCTATTTCAAACCATGAGTTGAAAGATCTGGAAGACAATAAAAATGGCTTGTTAGCGTCCTAGTCATTTAAGGAGCACCCATTAAGCCCCTACGGGCACTTTCTAGAGACTGGCAATACTACCATGAACAAGACCTTTGTTGGACTTATGATTTGGGAGAGTGGGTAAAGATGTTACAAATTAACTTCCCTCAAGAAGGGGACAGCGCTGTGCAGAAAACAGGTGAGGTGGTGACAGCGGGCGGGGAAGTGCCTCACTGGGGCAGTGAGGGAAGGCCCAGGTCTGAGCTCCTAGGATGAGAAGGAACCAGTCATTGAAAAATGAAGCGGGGTGGGGAACACCTGGGTGGCTCAATCGGTTAAGTGTCCGACTTCGACTCGGGCCATGATCTCATAGTTTGAGTTCAAGCCCCATGTCGGGCTTTGCGCTGATGGTGCAGAGCCTGCTTCGGATTCTCTGTCTCCCTGCCCCTCTGCCCCCCAAAATAAACATTAAAGATGAAGGGAAAGCGTGTTTCAGACTGTGAGAATGGCAAGTACAAAGGTCCTGAGGTGGGATCAAGCTTGGCTTGGTTTAGAATCTGAGGGGAGGACAGTGTGGCTGGCACAGAGTGGACTTGGGGGGTCAGCCACGCAGGCCAAGGCAAGGAGCTGCCATAAAGCAAGAGGTGAGATGATCTTCAAATTATTCCAAGGTCACCAGGCTCTTTGATTAGCATCCCCTGATTAAGTCCCTAAGTAGGGGACAAACCTGCTACTTACTCAGTTTCAGACCCAAAACATGATGACCCCGGAAGGGGCTGTTGGGTTTCCAGTTTTTGTGGGGTTTTTTTTGATGTTTCATTTATTTTTGAGAGACAGAGAGAGAGGGAAAGAGAGAGACAGAGTGCAAGTGGGGGAGGGGCAGAGAGAGAGGGAGACCCAGAATCCGAAGCGGGCTCCAGGCTCTGAGCTGCGAGCACACAGCCCAACGCGGGAGACCGGCAACCGCCTGGAGGGACAGGGTGGGTGGGCGAGGGGTGCGGGGGGATAGAGGGGCCACAGGGACAGCTAGGGGTATGGCGCATCTGTGTAATGAGCTGGAGTGACAGGCAGCGGGCAAGCTCCATGGGTGGTCAAGGTCATGCCTTCGCTTTCGCAGGGACTCTGTGGTGGGGGCCGGCTGTGCCTCGTGGGGTGCTGCGTGGTGCCCCAGCCTCTACCCACTCGATGCTGGGGGCACCCTTTCCCCAGTTGTGACAACGAAAAGTGTCCCCAGATACCTCCTACGGGCAGCATGGCCTCCCTCTGAGGACCGCTGACTTAGACACACACTGAACTTTGATTTCGGGCAGCCACGAAGACAGACGTTACAGCTCCCCGGACAGGGCACGGCCTCGGGGAAGCCTCTCTTCAGAACACGTCCATACGGCCTTGCCAGAATTAACTGTCGGGTGAACTTGGTTTCATTTTGACCTTCCCCGAAGCTCTGTGCACTCCCACCCAGGGCTAATGGGAGTGTAGACAGGTACAGCCCCGCTAGAGAGGATCCAGTTCTCGCAAAAGAAGAACCCCATTCACAGGCACGCGTGCACACCCCAGCGAGGCCTGTGCACGCAGATGTTCAAGGCAACGTGGCTTGTAAAACAGAAACCAAGCAAATGTCAGCCACTGGTCATAAAGAGTATCCTTCTGGGGCGCCTGGGTGACTCGGTTGGTTGAGGTCTGACTCTTGATTTTGGCTCAGGTCATGATCTCACGGTTCATGAGTTTGAGCCCCAAGTTGGGCTCTGCGCTGACAGCACGGAACCTGCTTGGGATTCTTTCTCTCTCTCCCTGCCCCTCCCCCACTTATTCTCTCTCTTTCTCTCAAAATAAATAAATAAACTTAAAAAAAAAAAAAAAAGAGTATCCTTGCAATCCACAATGGAATATGGTGCCTCCATAAACAAGGTCATGGGTGTTCTGTGCTGACAGAGGAGGGCCGTGAGACAGACCGAGAAGCGCAGGGCAAAGTGCATCACTGGGAACAGAACCAGCGAGGTTTGTGATGGGGGCGGGGGGGGGCTGGTGGCGCCAACCCACAGGACAGCGGAGGCTACAGGTGGATGGAGAGAGGGATAGAGAAACAGAGGGATGAAGAAAGAGACAGAAAGATGGAGAGACGAGGACGTGTTGACTCTGTTTTCCCGGCCTTGAATCCAGTCATGCCTACAGCTTCCCCCTTGGAATTTTCTAGCCACAAGAGCCAATCAATTGGCCCTTTTCCTTCGAGCCAATTTGAGCCAGGTTTCTGCTATGTGCGATTCCCCGAGGGCTGGATGGTTCAAGAACCCTGTGGAAAAATCCAGCATCTAACTGGGAGGTCGGCCCTGATGGAAACCTTAAATGGCATCTGGGAAGCAGGGCTGGCGGAGGTGAGGGAGGGGGAAGACTCACAAACTGCTCCTACCGGAACCCACCTATGGTATCATCTGGAGGTCCAGGGGGTCGTAGGCTGACAGCCGCAGATCCTGCAGCAGGGCTTCTAGATTGTTCCTCAGCATGGTGTAGGGCGGCTTCTCGTCGTACTTCAGGGCCATCACCACCTTCAGGTACTCCTGCAGGGTCTCTGCGGTCAAGACACCCCCCACCATAGGAGAGACCTGAGAGGGGCCTCCAACTCAGAGCCAGGGGGGCTGTGCCCAGTCTCCACCACGGTGCCCATTTGCTCAGTGCTTCCTCTGTGCCTGCAACCGCCTTAGGCACTTAGATTAAAAAAGATTTTTTTTGGGGGGGAGGGGCGCCTGGGTGGCTCAGTCAGTTGGGCATCCACTTCGGCTCAGGTCATGACAGCTCAGAGCCTGCAGCCTGCGTCGGATTCTGTGTCTCCCTCTGTCTCTTCCCCTCCCCCTGCTTGTGCTCTCTCTCCCTCAAAAATAAATAAAAACATAATTTTTTTTTTTTTAAATGAGCCCTTACAGAGCTGGAGGGGACAAGTTATCCATTTCTTTCGGCCTCATGTTTAAATTTTTTTTTTTAACGTTTATTTATTTTTGAGACAGAGAGAGACAGAGCATGAACGGGGGAGGGTCAGAGATAGAGGGAGACACAGAATCTGAAACAGGCTCCAGGCTCTGAGCTGTCAGCACAGAGCCTGACACGGGGCTCGAACCCACGAACCATGAGATCATGACCTGAGCCGAAGTCAGCGCTTAACCGACTGAGCCACCCAGGCGCCCCTCGGCCTCATGTTCAGAGAGCAATGCAGTTCTACAGAAGCGACACTAGGGAAAAAAAAGAAAAACAAAGACACAGCCTAAAACTCCAGTAATGGGGACTGAATTCTGGGGGGAAGGTTTTTTGTTTTTCTAGAACAGGCACGTATGCACACGCAGCTTGGAAAACTCAAAGAAAGAAAGGTGTGTGAGGGGACAACAGCCGGATGGACCCAGGCCACCTGGTCCCGCCATGGCCCCCAACTGTTCCTTCCCTCTTCAGGACATACCTGAGGGACTGATCCAGCGACTGCACTGTCCCACGAGGGCCTCCGGGTTGTCAAGAAACCTGACAGGACAGAGGTGTATGCAAGAGGTCTTTTAGGGAGGTGAGAGCAAACTTTTTTTTTTTTTTAAGTTTATTTATTTATTTTGAGAGAGAGAGAGAGAGAGAGAAGAAGAAGTGGGGGAGGGGCAGAGAGAGGGAGAGAGAATCCCAAGCAGGCTCTGTGATGTCAGCGCAGAGGCCCGATGCAGGCCTCGAACTCACAGACCACGACATCATGATCTGAGCTGAGATCGAGAGTCGGATGCTTCACTGACTGAGCCACCTGGGCTCCCCAGGAGAGCCAATTTTTAAAACAGAAAGTCTAGGGGCACCTGGGTGGCTCAGTCGGTTAAGCGTCCAACCCCAGATTTTGGCTGAGGTCATGATCTTATGGTTTGTGAGTTCAAGCCCCACACCGGGCTCCACGCTGGCATCATGGAGCCTGCTTGGGATTCTCTCTCTCTCTCTCTCTCTCTCTCTCTCTCTGCCCCTCCCCAGCTCACTCTCTAAGTAAATAAACTTTAAAAAAATAAAAAATAAGTAAAACAGAATGTCTACTAGATGTACAGTAGACTCTTGTTAATTGTGGTAGTTATGCCCTGTAGCGTGGCCTCAAATACGGAATTAGTGAATTCTAAACCATGCTTCTAGGGGAAACGTAGTATCACGTTCCTGCAAGGTTCTGGTTACAATGTTTTTATAAACTGATCACTACTTAATTTTGTCTTAGGTGTGTTTGTGCTTAAAGATACTATGTTTGGGGCACCTGGGTGGCTCAGTCGGTTAAGCGACCAACTTCAGCTCAGGTCACGATCTCACAGTTGGTGGGTTCGAGCCCCGCGTCGGGCTCTGTGCTGACAGCTCAGAGCTTGGAGCCTGCTTGGGATTCTGTGTCTCCCTCTCTCTCTGCCCCTCCCCTGCTCGTGCTCTGTCTCTCTCTCTCTCTCTCAAAGGCAAATAAACATTAAAAAACCTTTTAAAAAAAAAAGATAGCATGTTTACTATAATGTTTACTTAATCACATTGAGCTCACAGCCAACTATTTTCTCTGTAAGGCACATCCCAGCCTTCTTGCACCTAGGAACACCAGACAGCTCTTTAGCACCATGCATGGGGCCTTTTATTTTATTTTATTTTATTATTTTTTTTTTTTTGAGAGAGAGAAACAAGAGTACAAACAGGGGAGGGGCAGAGAGAGAGGGAGACACAGAATTCAAAGAAGGCTCCAGGCTTTGGGCTGTCAGCACAGAGCCCGATGCAGGGCTCGAGCTCACGAACTGCAAGATCATGACCCGAACAGAAGTCGGACGCTTAGCCACCATTTTAAACTGCAAAAGCGTAGGGGGCGCCTGGGTGGCTCGGTCTGTTGAGCATCCAACTTCGGCTCAGGTCATGATCTCACAGTTTCTGAGTTCAAGCCCCGCATCAGGCTGGCTGCTGTCAGCACAGAGCCTGCTTCGGATCCTCTGTCCCTCTCTCTCTCTGCCCCTCCCCCGGCTTGCACTCTCTCTCAAAAATGATTAAACCTTAAAAAAAGTAATAGCAAAATCATCAACAAGAACATCTGGAAAATGGGCATTAAACAGACTCCATGAAGGACCCCTGTTTATCCTGAGATCTGAAATGAGAGGGCAGAGCATCACCTCGTTTGAGCTCAGCTGGGCCTGTGTGCATCAGACAACTCAAAATTGTCTCCACTCTGCGTGTGTCTGAGGAGGCCTGGGAAGCACTGTGAGTGCTGATTCTGGGGTGACACATGCATTTTAGTGAGCAGGTGAATTCACAAATATGGAATCTGTGACTAATGAGGACTACCTTTCTTTCTACAAACACACACGTGTACTTGTAAACACACACACACACACACACACACACACACACACACACACACCCTCTTGGACTACTCAAGAAAAACAAATTCATCCAATTCCAGGGTGCCTGGGTGGCTTAGTCGGTTAAGCATCTGACTCCTGGTTTAGGCTGAGGTCAGGATCTCAGTTTGTGAGATCGAGCCCTGTGTCGGGCTCTGTTTGATTCTCTCTCTGCCCCTCTCCTGCTTGTGTGCGCATGCACTCCTGCTCTCCCAAAGTAAGTAAATACGCATAAAAAAAAAAAAAAAGAAATTCATCTACCTTCTTTGCTCCATTCTCACTTGGAATCTCCACTATCCACCCAGTGCCTGGGGGTGCTGTCCTTGCCTCCCTCAACCGCAGGCCGAAGTCCCCAAGCTCCACCCTCTTGCTCCCCAACCCTCTCTGTCCCATCCCCTTTCTGGTCCAGTTCAGGCCTTCTCCTACCTCCTTGGACCTCAGCTTCCTGCACATTCCCCACATGGCCCTACAGAGTTTCTCTGCCCAGAACGGACTCTGTCCCTTCCTACTCACAGCCCTCAGGGGACTCCCCAGGGCCCTGGGGGAAAACCCCTGGCACACAAGGCCGCCAGCCCCTGTGGCCTTGTCTCTCTGGCTTCCTTCCTCCCTCCCATCTCACACGCCAGCAGCACCAAATGCCTTCTACTCCCCTAACTAGGTCAAGCATCCGTGCCCATCTCCTGGCCTCAGCATGTTGCTTCCTCTGCCCTGGACAGCTTTCTCCTAGCTTGACCCCTGGCCGTGGCTGCTCTCCCTTCAGGACACTGCTTGAGGGCTGGTCTCCTGGAAGTCTCCCATGACCTCTCCAGGCAGAGAAAACAGATCCCGCCCGATGGCCTGTGTGCTCTGTGCGTAGTCCACGGACGCCCCAAGGCACTGTCAGGACACAGGAAGGGCTGGGTCTGAACTTCGTGTCTCCTGGCATCCTCAGGACGTGTGTGGCGAATGGCTGAGTGATGGCACCAAAGTCTGTGCCCCTAGGATGTTGTAAATTGTATAAGTGACTCTACCACTGGCTGTCGGTGTCCGTGGGACGTCCTTGCCCAGACAGCACCCTTAAGAGCAGGGAACGAATTCGACCAGCACCTGTGCTTTCCCAGAAAGGGACTTGCACACCAGAAAGCCTTGAGGAATCAAAACGTCTCTTTTTCTTTCCCTCATTCATTCCATCCTGAACTAGAATGTACAAAAACTGAATAAATGTTGAACGAACGGAAAAAGGCCATGCACACCAGTAGGGCGCCCTAGAGGCCGGTAGGTTCCAAAAATGTGCATGTGGCAACATCGCCCCCTCGTGGTCCTTTTTGTCACTGCCTCGAATCACGGGACAGGGGCTGGGTGGAGCGTCTATAATGAGCACATCACTATCATCACCACCCCCTGCTGAGATTCTTGATGTTTCAGACCTTCCCTCTGTGGTTGTGGTCAGGCTCCGGGGCTGGGGAATGAACTCATACTTAAATCACGGATGTTAAAATTATTACTAGGACCTATTTTATTTAAAAATGCTGGGGCGCCTGGGTGGCGCAGTCGGTTAAGCGTCCGACTTCAGCCAGGTCACGATCTCGCGGTCCGTGAGTTCGAGCCCCGCGTCGGGCTCTGGGCTGATGGCTCAGAGCCTGGAGCCTGTTTCCGATTCTGTGTCTCCCTCTCTCTCTGCCCCTCCCCCGTTCATGCTCTGTCTCTCTCTGTCCCAAAAATAAATAAATGTTGAAAAAAAAATTTTAAAAATGTTTATTTATTTTGAGAACAAGAGAGAGTGTGCACGAGCACACGAGCAGGGGAGGAGCAGAGAGAGACACGGAGAGAGAGAATCCCAAGTTTGCAGAGCCCGACACGGGGCTCGCTCCCATGAACTGTGAGATTGTGACCCGAGCCCAAATCAAGAGTCAGATGCTCAACCAACTGAGCCATCCAGGCGCCCCTTGGACCTATTTTCTTTACTCTGGACCAATTTGGCAAGTGCGGAGCCTTCTAGAGAAGCATATCCCGTTCACTGATTATCTCTTGTGAAGGGGAAGGTGGCAGAGATGTGAAAAGGGGGATAGGGCTGTTCTGGGGAGTTAGAGGAAGTAGTGGATTCGGAGAATCCAGAGGATTAGACCCAGTGGAGCCTCAACGGGTGATTTCACTGGCGACAGGCAGTGCCCTCAGCTGATTCACATCTGGGTCTCCAGCATTTCCCTGGCACAAAAATGCCGCCAGGAGACAGGTTCTAAGTGAATGAATAGGTCACGTATGAGCTCTCCTATCTGTCGAGAAATCTCGCCTCCCCTTGCCTGCCTGGGAAAGCCCTCTGCTCTGTACAGACTGGGTCAGGAATCTCTTGGGTAAAGGCACCCAGTGGCCTGAGGCCGGGTAACGCGCCTCCCCTCTGCTCCCACAATGCTCCTGGGGCTGCCTCTACCTCGTTCCTGCCCGTGTCTCCTCCCAGCCTGGGAATCCCCCCACGGCTGGGGCCGCGTCTGCCTGACCTGTCTGTCCACGCTGAAGCCCAGGCCTGTGAATGAAGGCTCACGCGTTCTTTCCTTATTCGTTCATTCCACAACTATTTCATGAGTGCCCGTGATGCGTCAGGGGCCATTCTGTGAGCAACACAGTGACAAAGAGAGCTGGTGTGGCCCCTGCCCTCACAGAAATGGGACTAAAGGTGGCACCGTGGAAGAGTCTCCGGCTGCCGTCCACTGTCCCTTCTCCCATTCAAGGGCAGGACCCCAAGGGTCAGCAGCCCTAGGCTACAGACGTTTTCCAGCCCCCACTGCAGCTTGGGTGGCTATGCGACCAAGGGATGCATGCCACTCCCAGGCCTGCCCTGTAAGAGCAGCGAGAGACGGTGACCAGCAGAGTTAGCGCCAGAAAAGGATATGTGGACGTTGAAGGGCGCCAAGGTGCCGTTACTGAGAGGGAAGTAATCTTCCTCATCCGAACCATCTTGTTTTGGGATCTCCTGGTAAGAGCAGCTCAGCCTTGTCTTTAACACGACAGAAACGCGCAAAGGAGCTGTTCATAGGCCTCAGGCACACGTAACGCCTTGGCAGTTGGGCCGTATGCTCCTACTAGCTGTGTTCCTAAATTCTGCGACTCGTTTTCCCCTGGCTTCATTTCAAGAATGGAAAGCTACTAGAAAACTAGAGTGTAAGGGCAAAAATACACTCCAAGAAAATAGGGCAAGGGGCTCATGTTCTGGAGGGTTCTGAGGCTGCCTTCTGATGCAGAGATTGCCTGTGAAAGCCTAGGAGCCAGGGGCCTCTCTTTCCCTGTCTCTCCCTCCTCCTGCAGAGACGTCAAGGGCACATAAGCGCCCTTATATGCCAAAATGAGACATCCTCCTTGCCTCACTACCCTTCCGGAGGCGACTCACCTGTCACCACTGTCATGAGACCTGCCTGGCCATTAAATCTAAAGGAGCAGTGAGTGCCCACAGCCACACTCAGGGCTCCAACCTGATGGCCCCAACCAGTCTGGCCTGTGACATGCTGTGTGCTTTACTCATTTATCTCTTTACTGTTTTGTCTCCCCCACTAGGGTGTGAGTTCCCTGAAGGCAGGGATGTTTGGCTCAGTTATTCCTGTATCCCCAGGGACTAGAGCAGAGTGTGGTGCGTAGACGGTGCTTAGTAAGTCTCTGTTCAGGGGCACCTGGGTGACTCAATCGGTTGAGTGTCCAACTCCGGCTCAGGTTATGATCTCACAGTTCGTGGGTTCAATCTCTGCATTGGGTTCTGTGCTCTCAGTGCAGAGCCTGCTTCGGTTCCCGTCTCCCTCTCTCTCTGCCCCTCCCTCACTTGCTCTCTCTCTCAAAAAGAAATAGACATTAAAAAAAATTATAATAAGGGGCGCCTGGGTGGCTCAGTCGGTTAAGCGTCCGACTTCAGCTCAGGTCACAATCTCGCGGTCCGTGAGTTCGAGCCCCGCGTTGGGCTCTGGGCTGATGGCTCAGAGCCTGGAGCCTGCTTCCGATTCTGTGTCTCCCTCTCTCTCTGCCCCTTCCTTGTTCATGCTCTGTCTCTCTCTGTCTCAAAAATAAATAAACATTAAAAAAAAATTAAAAAAAATTTATAATAAATATCTGTTGAGTGAAGAAAGGCTGCATCCCCGTGCCAACATTCCATCCTCCCACACGGCTTTGAGGTGAAAGAAACTTCTCTGGAGTCGAATGGCCTGGATGTGAGTCTAAGCACCTCTACTTAGTAGCTGTGTGACCGGGGCTGATTACCTAAGCTCTCTGTGTCTCAATCATAAGACAGCTTACCTCAGAGTTGTTCTGAGGATGACACAGGGAAACAATGGGCACAGAGCCTGGCACAGACAAGTGTTATGATAAATGTTCGCCTCGAATAGAGGTCATCAGGTAGGAGCGGGCCAACGTGACAGGGGCAGATCCCTTCCTCTGAGCATGCACAAGCAGGAAGCCTGATGCAGTGGGGGTGAGAGAAGCCCCCCACCCCCAGGGGGGGAGTGTTTAAGTAGAAACCTGAGGGAATATAAGATTCAGGGCACGGTACCATTTGTGCCAATTAAATGCACACCCAACAGTGACATCACATATTTTTCAAGGATACATATACATCCAACAAATTCACGAGTAGCATTTGGAGGCAGTGAATTAGCAACGTAGCTCAAGTTAAAAAACACAGCAGTAAGTGAAAGGAAGCAAGAAACAGAATGAAATTCAGAGCTCGGTACCATTTATGCAAATTAGATACGGTCGTCATACATCATTCAAGGTTGCAGACCTATCTACACAAACATATTGAGAAGCAGTAGTCAGAAAGAGTCAACTCAGTACACATGTGACAATGCGGTTAAAATTGAAGAACACAGTGCTGAGTGAAAAATGCCAAAAACATGAGATTTAGAGCAGAATACCATTTATGCAAGTCAAACACACACACAATACCACCACCATCATGCAAGTTTTAGGAAACAAATACAGTTAAGCAAACATCTGTAGAACATATAGTAAGTATGGTTGAGTGGGTGTCCATGGTTGAAAAAGATAGTGGGGGATATAAAAGGGAAAAAATAGAACGAGAGAGAGTCTCAACGTGAACCAGTAACACAGCACATTAAGAACTGAGGAGCACAAAAGGACTCAGTGCTGTTCCCTAGAGTTTTCCCTCTTTCCACTAGGCACACTTCCCCTGGGCAATCTTTCTCTCCCAGGGCTTCTAGTGACAACTTCTGAGATACCAATGAGGTCTGAATCTCTGTTTACACTTCACTCCTGCCCTTCAGACATGGATGGCCAAACCATCTTCTAGGTGGGCCTTCCAGGATGACTCCCAGGCAACTCTCACCACCCCCAGTCTATCTATACCAGGGCTTGAATCCTAACCTCTGGACCTTCAGGGCTTTCCTGTGTCCAGCTGTCTACTGTCCTTGGTGCTGAGGACCAAAGTGCTCCCTTCCCCCGGAGCCCAAATGCCGGCTGTCCGTGGTACTGAATCTCACACAGCCACGTTTCCCAGCTAGTCTCCCGCTGTCCTTGGTGCTGAAGACCAAAGTGCCAGTGCTCACTTCCCTTCGAGCCCAGCTGCCCGTGTCTGCCTGCGGTCCTCGGTACTGAACCTCACATGGCCCCACTTCCCTCTGCATCCAGCGACTCTACCCCCTTCACCGCTGCCCTTGGTGCTGAATGCCTAAACCAGAACACGCAGGATCTGGGGGTTTTACAAGCAGAGGGTGGGGAGAGGAGGTATGGACACCGGTGGCCGGTGTAGCCAGACGCTGAGGCAGAGTCCAGGCGTAACTGCTCAGGCTTTCCATTTGTATGAATGAGTCATGGTGCCCTGTGCATAGTGGGCATTTTCTACAGGTCAGGCTCTGTGCTGAGCGCTGTGTAGCTGACTCCCCTGAATCCTTCCACAGACCCTGCTAAGACCTCATCCCACGGAGGATACTGAGGCTTGTGAAGGTTAGGCTGCCCACCCTACACCCTGCAGTGGGGAGCCTGGCGTCTCACCACAGGCAACATGGCTCCAGAGCCCACACTCCTGTCTGCTGGAATGAATGCTAGAGGACACCCCCGAGAGCTGCAGAGGCCTTGACTCTGTGGGACACTGCTTCCCCCTCCTTTTTGTTCCCTGGTGGGTTCTGAGCTTCTGCCCCACCTGTGGGGGTGCCAGGCCAGTGCTGGCTTCTGCTGACCCCTAGACTCACTTCTGTTTCAGCTTCATGATCTTTTCGGTGTTGGGAAGGCAGTTTGTCCATGGCAGGATCCCGTACAGCCACTTCAGCAAACAGTAGCCCAGGGTCTGGAGGTCGCTGCGGCGGAAGGGCCCTGGGAAGGGAGGGCAAGAGGCGGCAGCTCAGTCCAAATGCTCTACTCCCTGACAGATCCACCCGCTTCCTTTCTCTCTCTGACTGAACCTTGCCCTCATGGACTCAACCATCTAAGCACACGAGCTTTAGTCTGTTCACTTTTCATTTGCCTGCTCTCGCGCTGTGAAGAGTCTCTTACTCTCGTTCACTCTCACAGCCATCCTTACCATCCCCGCTCTCACTAGCTTACTCCCTCATCTCTTGTCTTTCATTCATTCACTGAGTCCTCGGCTCTGTGTACCAGGCCCCATTACACCTTCTTAAATCCCAGACAAGAGTTTGGTTGGGTCCCAGCCCTTGACAGTCTAATGGGGACACAGTACAGTGTGGGATTACCTGAGCTGCAGGGGAAGCAGGACAGGGTGAGAGGGAGCCCAGAAGGATGGGCAATGAACCCAGCCTCAATAGAGGAGGTAAGGGAGACTGTCTGATTTATTCTTATTATGTTTCAGACAACAATTTTTGTAAACACTGAGAGTTGACTGTACCAGACCTTCCGATATTGGAAACACAGGGACCACCCCTTTCTTGGGGGAGGTCAGTCTGGTGGGAAGACACAGGCAGGCACATGGATGGCCATGACATCAAGGGATTTGGGACAGAGAGGCTGAGACCTCCTCAAGGAATCTTCTCCTCAAAGTACTTTCTTCTTACTTATTCTGTACATTTTCCTTGGATAATCTCATTCCTCTCCCAGGGCTTCAGCTGACAGCTCCTGAGATACTGCTGATATCTGGGTCTCTGTCCAGACTTACTCCTGAGCTCCAGACTCTTGGGCAACTCTCATGTTCTAAGCCGAAACCAGATCTCGAACCTGAACCTCTGAAACTCTGGGGCCTCCTTGTGTCCAGCTACTCGCTGCTGTCATTGGTGCTGAACGGCTGCCCTACAACTCCCTGATACAGCCCATCCATGGTTCCAAATCCCCATTATGGCTCCCTTAGTGTGACTCCTGTGTCTGGCCACCTGCTGTCCGTGGCTGTGAAAACCCAGAACTGCCCTTATATGAGAAGTGTACCTCCATGGTCCCAAACCCCTTCTCCAGACCCTTACCACATCCCTTGTGTAGGTCAAGGCTAATGAACTCAAGGTCCCCCTCATGTGGGCTCCTGCTGCCTTCCACATTGGCCACGTGTTTGCCACCGGGGGCATAGCGGAAGGTGAAACCATAGCCTCCCAGCATCACCTGGGTGGACATGGAGAGAAGCCATTCAGTTTGGAAGTTACAAGCTTGGATTCTCAAGTCAGAGATTTCAATCACGGGTGCAATTTGAAACAAGTGCATGCCGAACAGTACAGACAGGTGTGAAATGAAAAGAACCCAAATTGACCATCCACAGCTTCCAACCCATGCCCAGAAGGAACGACTAATAATCGTCTCTATGCATTGTTTCAAATAGCTTTCTTTGAATAGCTGGTAAACACACGGATGCAGAAGGGGCTCTAGTTTTCCACAAAGGGAAATTATACCTCTTGTTGACACCATTATACCTCTTGTTGGACACCTGGTTTTTGCATGTTTTTAAAGTGGGCTGCACACCTAGTACAGAGCCCAATGCGGTGCTTGAACTCACGACCCTGAGATCAAGACCTGAACTGAGATCAACAGTCAGACGCTTAACTGACTGAACCACCCAGGCGCTCCCCCGCGACAGCTTTTTGCATTTTAATGTTTATTTATTTTTGAGAGAGAGACACACACACACAGAGTGCGACTGGGAGAAGGGCAGAGAGGGAGACACAGAATCCGAAGCACGCTCCAGGCTCTGAGCTGTCAGCACAGACCCCGATGCAGGGCTTGAACTCATGAACTGCGAGATCACGACCTGAGCCAAAGTCAGATACTTAACGGACTGAGCCACCCAGGTGCCCTGTTTTTGGCATTTTAGTAGTAGTTCCGGGCATTAAAATCTGGAGCCAGATAGACCCCCACTCAGCCGTGCCTGAAGCCAGCGAGGTTCTGGCTTTTTCCACTCAATGGGCCACAATTTGCAACACCCCTTAAACATTTTCTTTTTAAAGCCATGTTAAATCAGGTTTCTATCATTTGCAACTGAAAAAGTAATTAGAATTTACTTTAAAAGGTTTTTTAATCAGCACCCCTACCAGGAGTGTATACTTAAGGTTCTCCCTCTTTACTATCACAATCAGTGCTGTCAGAAACATTTTGTACATATATCTTTGCAGAGGCCTGTGAGTATACATATAGGACACATTCCTAACTGGTGGATCAGAAAAACATACCCATTTAAAATTCTGACTATATCCAAACTGCCTTCCAGAAAGGTTGGCCAATTCCCACTTCCAGCAGTATATAAAGAATTTGTTTCCTTACATCCTTATCAGCAACAGATAACCATTCTTTTAAGTTTTGTCTACTCTTAAAACAGGATGTTTTAATTTTCATTTCTATGACTATTGACATTATTTAGGGAGGTTGAGCCTCTTTTCACATACTTAACCAACCTGTGGGTTTCTTTTTCTATGAACTGCTTTTCCTATCTGTTTTTCATTGTTCTACTAAGTTGCTTATCTCTTCTTATTTATTCAAAGGAGCCCTTTACATATGACAGACAACAATTCTTTATCTGTAATAAGCATGGTGAAATACACGGATGTTTTGAGACAGATGAGACACTGAGCCCAGAGAGCCCCTAGGGTGGAGGGGACCTAGCTATTACCTGGCTCAGGTCCTCTGGATTAACAAAGATGTTCTCAGCTGTCACATTTCCATGGACGTACTCATTCTCATGGAGGAACTCCAGGGCATCCAGCTGGGGGAAGAAAGACAGCCTCTCCATGAGTAGCTTGACTAACACAAAGAGGTTCTGAGGCAAAGCCCAGTGAAGGAATCTCCACTTAGGCCTAGGGTCAGAGGCGCTACTTGTGGTTGGAAGGGGAAAGACTGTTTAAGCCTAATTCTGAGTGAAGCATTAGGAAGCCCCATCTGCCAACACACCCAAGCATGTCTTGTTTTTGTGTTTTTTTTTAAGTTCTTAAAATTTTTTGGTAATCTCTATACCCAGCGCGGGGCTCGAACTCACAACCCTGAGATCAAGGGTTTTGTGCTCCACTGATTGAGCCAGCCCAGGTGCCCCGCTATTTGCATTTCTTATGTCCAGCTCTGACTTCTCTACTGAACTCTAGACCCATACACTGAACTGCCTGGGTGGTAGTTACATCCTGAATATATCCCCAAGCCCACCTTGACCCCAAGGCTTACCTTTCTGCTAGGTTCTGCTTGTTCTGCAAACTCTCTGTCCCTACAGCCCATCTTCTTCTCAGGCCCTGTCCGCTCGTGCCAACCTCGCCCGGTCTCCTCGCCCCACCAGTCCATCCCCACACGGGCCACAGGGCTTTTCTGCACGCAGAGCTGATCCTGCTCCTCCCTTGCTCCCGATCCTCCTATGGCTCCCTAGTGCCCTCAGGAAAGAGTCCCAGGTCCTCAGCTTGGTGTTCTGAATGATCTGGTCGCTACCGACCTCTCCACATCAAGCCCGCCTTGTCTACCCCTTCCCCCTCTACATGTCACACTGAAGACACACTGAGCATGTAGACCTTCAGGACTCTTAATATGTCACTCCCTGGCCACTTCCACCTCTCCGGCAATTTAAAGTGGGTCCTCTTATCCTCCATCATAGCAGAGGGACATTTCTATTCAGAGGACGTTTGCGGCTTGTGAAACTGTTCACTTTAAGATCATCCTCTCCCACTAGACATAACAACCATGTCTGTGCTACTCCCAGCCCCTGGGATGGTGTCGGACACCCAGCAGGGACCTGATTAATATTTAATGAAAGGATGGATGGATGAGGGAATGAGTGAATGAATGAATGAATGAATGAATGAGTGAAGAAACAAATGCCTTCTGCTCTCTCCTATACAAGCCTCTGCCCAAGCTGTATCCTTGGCCTGGAATATTCTCTTCACGGATCTCCACTCCCACTCCACCTGGCACCTTGCTATTTCCCACTCGTGGCTTCTACCAGGAAGCCCAGCTGAGCCCCTCTTTTTAAGGCTGGGGCCCCTTCTTCCACCCCTCACCTGGGAACGCTCGTCACTCTGGTTCTAATGGCCTAGTGCCCACCTGTGCCTGTCAAGCACTAGCCCCCGGTGTCTAGCAGAGGGAGACACGGGTTGAATGTGTCAATGAACAGGCCAACTGGTAATCTAGGACCTAGTGCGCCATCCCCTGGATGGGAGCCAGCAACTTCTAGGTACATACCAGCCGGCAGGCCATCTGGAACACAGACCTCACCGACATTATATGCTTTGGGTTGTCATCCAGGACCGACTGAAGGCTCCTCCCCAGGGTGGGAAACACCAAGAACCTGGAAGATAGGAGTATCCCAGGAGGTGGGAGAGATGACCGGGCAGAGGGGCAGAATCCAGGCCACCAAGGAGGGACCGTGGCTGGGTGGCCACAAGGTCCCGGTCCTGGGCAAGATCAAGGGTTCCTGATTGGTAGGGGATCAGCGTGGCTCAACGCTGTGGAGAAAGCAGCAACTGGCTGGCCACTGGCTCCGGGGTCCCAGCCATGCCTGGTCACGTGACGGGGAGAGAAAGAACGGGACCAGTGAGGTGGCTGGCACGTGAAGTGACTCACCTGTACCTGTCCTGGTGAATGCCAAAACCGACACAGGTGGGGATGGCCAGGAGGGGGGTCGAGTTCAGCTTCTTCCACTTGTGCACTGTGGGAGGCAGGGAACTGAGAAGTTAGAGTCCACCTGGTCCCGGGCCCGCAGCCCGTTCTCAGAGCGGAAGCAGAGACAGTACTCCCAGTCAGAGACACCACCTCTGCGAGTGGGTGACAGCAGGGTGGGGACAGGGTGGGCATCGCTGACCTCGGGCTGTCGTCTGTATCTGCGGGTGACAGGGGGTGAACGAGGCGGAAAGCACATACAAATCTGGAGCGGGAGGCCTCAGAACGACAGAGTAACCTCTGGATTCACACGTGTGACTAGTAAGATCAGGAAACGTCTCCACTGGTCCTGGCATCGTTGGATGCCTGCCCACCTTCCAGCATCTCAGTTGGGTGATACAGATCCAGGGGTGTGCTGGCCGGGGGGGGGACAGCCCTGAGCTGCAGTGTTTGCCAACTTTCGTGGTGTAAACACTTCCCACCGTGGCCGATTTCGGGCCACTGATCTGTCGTGACAGAATGTGTGGCTGGAAGGGATGCCAGCACGCCATCGCGCGGTGTTTTCACCAAGCAGGCACAATGGCTGTAAACAACCCTGAGAGTATAGGTCATAGACAATGTAGACAAGTAATTAGGAAGTGATGAGTTCTGAGTATCTGAATATTTACTACTGTTCTTAATACAATTTAGTTGATTGTAGGCTGATGTGATCGATTTTAAGTAATGACTACGTTGAGCAACTGGCCGTGGTACTTCTGATAATTCAACACTAGGCTCTCCAGGCCCACGGTGTCTGTCCTCTGAGGCCCAAGGTCCAAGGGGTGATGGGGCGCAACTGGGCCCTTTCCCACACCTTCAGGGGGAAGTTAGTTGCTCTGACCAAGAATTCACCGTTCTCTCCCCCTTGTCCATTTCCCTGCAGAATACCTTGCAAAGGCTTGGCCGCCCGCTGGAAGAAGTTCTGCTCAATGAACAAGCGCCCATCCTTGGCATCCTAGTCGGGAACGGCAGGGGGAAAGGTGTCACAATGCAAGCTCTTAGACAAGGGCTTCAAGGACATTACTGGCCAGGTATCACCCCAGGTTAGTGCCAGCACAACCATCACCAAGTCCCCCACTTCAGAACCAAATCCCCTAGGGTGCTGCATGTGAACATGTCATTTCCATTGCCCAGATTTCTTTTATGATAGGATCCACAAGTTTCCCTAGACATGTGGCCTTCAGCTAAAAACAACATTTCCCAGCCTCCCTGGCAGTGAGGAATGACCATGTGACCAAGTTCTGGCCAATGGAGATGTAAGCAGAAGCGATGTGGGCAACTTTCAGGTTATGCCCTCAAAGGGCTGGGCAGGCTCTCCCTTTTCGCTTCTGTTCCAGTTGGCTGGAATGCAGAGGAGATGGTGGGAGCTGAGGCAGCCATCTCAGCCCATGTGGAGCCGCCCATGTTGGAGTAACGAGAGAGAAAGTGGGCTCCCCTGTTCATGGAACCACAGTGATAGCCCTGGACTACTGCCCCAGACTTTTACGTGAATAAAATAAACTATTACTTTCGCTGAAGCCATTAATAATATCGGATCATTTTTTCTACAATGCAAACTGAGTATTTTAATTAAACACAACTAGTACAGCTGGGTTCTTAAGAGCACAGGGCTAAAGAGCTAGGTTCAAAGCTCAGCTCTGCCATTCATTCATTCTTTCTACAGAGCACCTATTATGTGCTGAGTACTCTACTGGCATTGGAGATACAGCAGTGAAGAAAGCAACTTGCATGCTGGTTGCCCCTGGGCCAGTGATGAGTCCCCATTATCTCACCTATTAAATGGGGAAACAGAGTAACCAGCTCACAGGCTTGCTTGTGAGACTCTTAACCCAGGGTCAGGCATGGAACAGGCTCTCGACGAACAGGGGCTATTACTCATCTGTGAGCCTGGCTCCGGAGTCCTCGCTCTGAACCACTCACACAGTCTCTGTCTAGGGCCAGGGGAAGGCACCCGGACTGGCTGCCACAGTATTCTGGGGGGGGCGGGGGGGGGGTAAGGGTGAGAAAATCTGAATAAATGAAGGGAAGACAATAAAAGTCACCTACAATCCCAGCTTTCAGAGATGACGAGGCTACTAACCAAGACGATAACCAAGATTTCAGACTCCTCAGTGCAAGGACCCCATCAGATTGCTTCTCTGATGGACTCCAACATCCGGCACAGTGAAATACAGTGGGTGCTCAACAAATACATGCTATGAGGCAGACAGGTAGTGGGCAAATGGGCCACACAATGTGGGTACTAGTGGCTTCACTGCAAGGGTGAGGACACTCAGCCCCTCCAGACTGCACAGCCCAACAGCACCGGAACCAGGGCTCAGGGAGAACTTGACTGCAGCTTCCCAGGTCCCCTGTGATAAAGAACCTGAGGCTGGAGGGAGATGTGCCCCACCCAAGGTCCCAATGCCCCCTGCAGGCTAAGGTGGAGCTCTCCTGCCTGTGCCAGCCCTCAGAGGGGGCTTGGAGGTCAGTGGTGCCCAAGCCCCAGGCCCTCCCCTTGTGACTGCCCCCCAGGGACACTCACTAGTTTAAGCGAGAATCTTTGTTTCTGCGGACTTGACTTGCAGGTGAAGGTGGAGACAGGCTCGGCTGTGGGTGGACAAAACGAACAAGGTTATGATCACCAGGGAAAGTGAAAGTCATAGTCCTGAAACTTCTCAGTGAAGAGCAAGCAACACTTCCACTTGTCAAGTGCATTCTTGGCTTTCAAGACCTGTTCCTTCCTAGGTCTTGGAAAAGTTCTTTTTTTTTCTCCTTTCTCTCTGCTAATATTCAGCTACACAAAAAGGGTTATTACCAAGCAGGCCTGACTTCTGTCCTTGGAAAGGCTTGCTTGCAAGAGTGGTCCATGGCTGGTGTCTGGGTACTTGGATTTCCGGAGGGTTCCAGCATCACTGAACCAAGCAGAGGGGCCCCCTGTGCCCAAACTATTATGCTGAACATCTGCTTTCCTTCTGGGAGTCTAGAACATTGGTACGTTCCAGGCAGAGTGTGCCTAAGTGACCAGCTACCAATAAAAACCTGGGGTATGAGATGCCTGGGTGGCTCAGTTGGTTGAGCGTCTGAGTTTAGCTCAGGTCATGATCTCGTGGTTTGTGAGTTCAAGCCCCCACATCAGGCTCACTGCTGTCAGCGCAGAGCCCGCTTCAGATCCTCTGTCTCTCTGCCCCTCCCTTGCTCATGCTCTCTATCAAAAATAAATACATATGAAGAAAAAAAAACTGGGTGCTGGGTCTCTCAGGAGCGTCCCTGGTAGACAACACTTCACGTGTGTTGTCACACTTCCTTGTGCATCCTCCGGGAGCCCCCGGGGAAGGGACTCTCAGAAGATTGTGCTGGTGTCCCCTCAGATGTCACTCCGTGGGCCTTTCCCCTCCCTTGACTGTGCTCTGTGTTCTTTCGCTGAAATGCATTGTGGCCCAACTATGTGCTGAGGCCTGTGGGTCCTCCTTGTGAATACCTGAGCCTGGGGGGGGGGTGGTCCTGGGGATCCCCAATGCACCAGATATTTGCATTTGTCTACACATGTGGGTGAGTACCATGGGACGGATGAAGCCTCGTCCCAGCCCCATCCCCACCTGGGGAAGTGCCGTCACAGGTTGACTTCTGCCCCTCGGGGTCCTCTGAGCTGCAATCCCGGGGCTGCCCAGATCCAATGGCTGATCCAGCCCTGCCGGCTCAACACGGAACCGTGCTGAACGACCACTTCCGCCCCCGAGTCCCCATGGGGCCATCTGAGCCTATCGCTGGGTGGGGGGGGCACCATCCACATCCTTCCTCCTCTCTTCCTCATAAACACCCTGCCTGCTTATCCCATGCTGCTCAAGGATAAACCCCGTGCTAAGTGTCGGCTTTACACGCACGGTCTCCCTTTAACGGTCTCAGCACAGCCCCGGAAGGTCTACTATGTTATGATTACTGCTGCTGCCGCCATTGTTGTTAGTGCCACCTGCCGGAGGAGAGGAGAACTGCGGGTCAGAGAGGCCAAGAGAGGCTACTCGCAGGGCAATCAACTCTCTGTGTGACTCTACGGGAGGTGCTAGACTTCTCTGGGCCTCCACTCCCATGCCTGTGAAATAGGAGTGATGAAGCCCGTCCCCAGGATTGGATACAAGGGCTCAGGTGGCCCAGCAGGAATGAGCACGGCAGTAGCTGAGCGCATACCATACATTTGAAGCTAGCTGCATCCTTCACATGCACCGCTCAGAGAACCCACTCAGCCCCGGAGCCCGGCACCAAGCCAGGCTCATCACGAGTGCTCAACATCATCTGGGGCCCATAAACCAACACACTGTTGTCCATTCCCGAGGCTCTCTGTGCCCTCCTCCACCCTTTCAAGTCCTTGCTGCCCCTTGCTCAGCCAGATTGGCGCTGTCCAAGGTGTGGAAATAAGGGAGGTGACAGAAGCCATCCTTGCCCTCATGAAGCTCCAGCCAGAGCAGGGGGGGAGTCCAGGGTTTACAGAACCCAGGACCGAGGGTGACCCGAGCCAAGCCTAAGAGAGGGAAATGTGGGGGGGGGGGGGGCTCAGATCTCTGGGGAAAGGGGGGTCCTTTTCCACCTGTGAGAAGGGGGCTTGGGGAGACCACCAACGGGTGTCTGGAGCTGGCTGTGGCACCTCTCAGGCATGCTAACAGTACCCAGCTCACAGAGTTCCCACACAGACGGGTGACACATATGCTCCTGACTCTCAGAAGCAGGCAGGGACAGTTGGCAATTTCAGTGCGATCTCAGGCACTACTCTGCAGATTATGAGGGGCTTTTTCTCTTGAGCTCCTCTATGTGGCCCTCATGCCAACAGCCCGCAGAGCCAGCTGGCGATTCCCATTATAGAGGGGAGCCCACAGGGGCCCAGGAAGGGCAATGAGCTTGGCCACTGGCCCCTGCAGAGCCAGGCTATCAATCCAGGGCTCCAGACTCTGGGACGTGGGGAGACCCCTGCCTGATGCAGACCTGATACATGGAGAGCATGCAGACAAGAGCACAGCAGGCAAACAGGTGGAAGCTCCCAGCTGCCAGATGTTGCACCTGGAGCAAGAAAGTTGGTCTGGGATCCAGCATAACCAGAACGAACCGACTGAGCCACCCAGGCACCCCACAAGAGTTCTTACAGAGAAGGGGGTTAGGGAAGGTATAACTAGAGAAAGGGGGGGAAGGCATGGGCGTGATGGAAGCAGAGAGGAGCTTGATACACCTTGAAGCTGAAGGAAGGGCTATGAGCCCAGGAACACGGGCGCCTCTAGAAGCCCGAAAATGCAAGGAAACAGGCCCCTCTCCACCCCCAGAGCCTCCAAAAGACTCGTGAGACTGATTTTGGACTTCTGACCTCCACGCCTGTAAGAGAACAAATGAGTGCTGTCTCAAGCCACTAAGTTTGTGGTAATTGTTACGGTGGCCACAGAAAACTGACACAAGCCCCAAATCTCCGTCCACAAGGGCACAGACCCAGAGGGTAGTCCTGAACTTGAGCCCAGGCTACTTTTCACAAGCACAGCGCCGTGAGCAGCTGCGGGGATTTATGTGGTGACCCGATACTGGTTCTCCCAAATTGTTCCAGGGAGATGGGGAGGGTGACGTTAGAACTCAGGAACTGACAAAGGAAAAGGGTGGCCACTCATAGGGCTGTATGAATAAGGGAATAAGATTGGGGGGGGGTGCCTAGGCGGCTCAGTCAGTTGTGCGTCTGACTTTGGCTCAGGTCATGATCTCATGGTTCATGAGTTCGAACCCCACATTGGGCTCTCTGCTGTCAGTGCAGAGCCTGCTTCAGATCCTCTGTCCACCTCTCTCTTTGTCCCTCCATCATTCTCTGTCTCTCAAAAAAAAGCGGGGGGGGGGGGGGAAATGCAAGCTGGTGCAGCTACTCTGGAAAACAGTATGGAGTTTCCTCAAAAAACTAAAAATAGAACTACCCTACGACCCAGCAACTGCACAACTAGGCATTTATCCACGGGATACAGGTGTGCCGTTTCGAAGGGACACATGCACCCCATGTTTATAGCAGCACTATCAACAATAGCCAAAGTATGGAAAGAGCCCAAATGTCCATCGATGGATGAATGGATAAAGAAGATGTGGTATATATATACAATGGAGTATTACTCAGCAATCAAAAAGAATGAAATCTTGC
Source organism: Lynx canadensis (assembly GCF_007474595.2). Classification (NCBI taxonomy): domain Eukaryota; kingdom Metazoa; phylum Chordata; class Mammalia; order Carnivora; family Felidae; genus Lynx; species Lynx canadensis. Next base: position 53,794,615 of record NC_044317.1, read on the forward strand.
CATTTGCAACTACGTGGATGGAAGTGGAGGGTATTATGCTAAGTGAAATTAGTCAGAGAAAGACAAATATCGTATGACTTCACTCATAGGAGGACTTTACCAGACAAAACAGATGAACATAAGGGAAGGGAAGCAAAAATAATATAAAAACAGGGAGGGGGACAAAACAAAAGAGACTCATAAATCTGGAGAACAAACTGAGGGTTCCTGGAGAGGCTGTGGGAGGGGGGGATGGGCTAAATGGGGAAGGGGCAACAAGGAACCTACTCCTGAAATCACTGTTGCACTATATGCTAATTTGGAGGTACATTTTTAAAAATTAAAAATAAAATTAAAAAAAAAAAAGATGAGCTGATTGGTGTGATGAACCTAGAGCGGGGCCCACAGTGAGCTAAGAGTGTCAGCTGCTGTACTAAAAATTGCAATTCTCGGGGTGCCTGGGGGGCTCAGTCAGTTAAGCTTCTGACTCTTGACTTTGGCTCAGGTCCTAATCTCATGGTTCATGAGCTCAAGCCCTGCATCAGGCTCTGTGCTGAGCATCGGAGCCTGCTTGCTCATCTAGGAAATGGGGCAGCGACAGTGCTGACATCCATTATGAGTTAGCAAGTACGAAGCAAACACACGTCCATGTGAAAACGTGTGCGCAGATGCTCACAGCAGCACTAGTCACCAGGGCCAAGTGTGGAAACAATGCACACGTGCACCGATCCATAACTTGAAGAAACCAGATGTGGTATGTGCACACCCTGGAATACTATTCAGGCGCAAGGCAGAATGAAGTTCTGACACGTGCTACGATGTGGATGGACCTTGAAAACATCACGCTGAGGGACAGCATATAGACACAAAAGGCCATGATGTAGTGTATCACTGCATTTATCAGAAATATCCAGAACAGAGAAACCCAGACAGAGCAGATTAGTGGTTGCCTGAGGCTGGGAGGAGGGGTGTGGGGAGTGGGTGCTTTGGTACAGGGCTTCCATTAGGGGTGATGGGAATGTTCTGGAACTAGATACACATGATGGCTGTGTAGCATGATGAATGGACTACAACTCACTTAATAGTAGACTTTAAAATCGTCATTTTGATGAAAGGTCAACCTCATTTGACAAAATAACAACACCCCCCACCCCCAAAATCATATAACGCACTTGGAACACGGTGCGGCCTTGAATAGGCACTCAGTAAACATTAGGTTGATTAACACCAATCAGTGCACAGTTTTTGTTTTCTTCATTGTAACAAGGTATCTGACTCCCTTTTTTTTTTTTTTTTTTTTTTTTTTTTTTTTTTGAGAGCGAGCGAGAGAGAGTGCATGAGCAGGGGAAAGGGGCAGAGGGAGAGAGAGAATCTTAAGCAGGCTCCTCGCCCAGAGTGGAGCCCGACACAGGGCTCAATCTCATGACTGTGCAATCATGACCTGAACTGAAATCAAGAGTCAGACGCTTAACTGACTGAGCCACCAGGGCGCCCTGGACTTCTTTTTTTAATCTTTGACTACTGCCAGCTTCCAAGCCCGGCCCTGCCTCTTCCGCTCCCCGCTCCACATCTGGGCAGGCTGATAAGAAAGCCAGGGGCTCCCTTCTGTGGTGCTGGTGGGAGAGGCGAATCACATGAGGCCCCGGCCCCTGTGCGGGGAACCCTCGCCCGGGCCTCACCCTTTAACCAAACAAAAACCCCGATCAGGCACCTTTCCTTCCTGGTTCAGAGAGGTTCAGAGCCACTCTCAAGCAATTAGCCTTTTGCATTCTCTTGGTCTGTGTCACTCTTAACAATCGAACCAAATTGTTTTTTTTGGGGGGGGGGGGTTCCATGCTATCTCTGCAGGGTTGATAGAACACTCATCATCGTCCTCATCATTCACCCTCACTGGGTCTGCGCTCCCATATGACAGAGGTGGACATGGAACGGGAGGGGGGTGCCTTGTTACACAGGGCACAGAATTCCCAGTTGGCCACGGTCCCCAGATGTCCCCATCACCTTTTAGCCTCCTGAACACGCTTACTCTACCTGCCCAGCCCCTGCAGGTGGGTAGGTTTGCAATCCCAAGTCTAAGAGAAAGCTGTCTAGAGGCAGGTGGGCAGCTGGGATATGGCTTTCATTTCCATTCTCGGAAAGGGGGTCCCCACCCCTTGCCCTGACTCAGAGATGCCCCTGCCAGACCCAGCACCCGCCGGCCAGTGGACAGCATACCTTTATAGAGAATGCCCTGGCTGTCCCTGGTCTGGAGGGATCCCAGTTTCCAGTGTCGCCCATTCTTGTCTGTCACCACCGTCCCTGTGGGCAAAGCCTCAAGCGAGGTTGTCACCCGGCTCCGCTTCAGGGTCTGAGGGCTTTGCCTGGTCGCCTGTGGGCTGCTTTTGGGGGTTGGGGGTCTGCTCCAGGACCCTGCAGGAAGATAGTCAGAATAAGGAAAAAGCAGCAACAGGAGAGACAAGTTGGATGGGTAATGGGACAATGCTCATCATAGGGTTCATTTATTCATTTGTTCTTTCAACAAATGCTTCCTGGGACCTTTCATGAGTCAGGCCCTTGTGCGACAAAGCTGGGGACCCGGACACGAGTCAGACCTGGGCCCTTCCCTCAGGAGCCCCTAATTTGGTGGGGGAGTCTCATCTGGACACTGTCGGTCAGAACTGAGTCCGAAACAGGACAATACAGAGGGATAAGAGAGAGAAACTGATACCGCCTAGAGAAGTCAAGAGAGGCTTCCTGGAGGAGGGGATGTTTGAGTTGGGTCTTGTTGGATGAAGAGAAGTTTACTGAGGGGAAAAAAGACCTTCCAGACATTCGACCAAAAATATCCTGAAACAGGACCTGGCCACCCTGTGCTGAATATAAAGAGTCAGAAATTTGTTAGACAGAGGCCCTGCCCTTGAGAGGCTCCCAGACTGGCAAGAGAATGGGGGGCAATGGTGAGGAGAGAGACAACGACACAAGAAGAGATATTATCTACTCCATTCTTCCCACCCACCATCCACCCAGGGCGTCGAATGGCAAGAGGCAGAGGGGCCTGGAAACAACAAGGGACAGAGGGGAGGCACTGGGGGCTGTGACTTTAGATCCAAGGGCCCACTAGGAAGGAGAGGGTACACGGTCCTCAAGACTCCCAGGCTCGTCGGCTGGCTCCAGGCTTATGCACATGAGTCTACCTGGTCCCTGCCCACACAGGACTCTCAGTCTAGCAAGTGAGGCAGAAAGGGCCATGGAGCCTGGAGGAGACATGTGCTCCAATGAGGGTGTCACTGGCACTGGGGGCTAAGAGGGCAAAGAGAGGGAGACGAGGCAGCCTTGATCTAGCCTGTGGTGCTCAGGAAAGGCTTCCTAGAGAGCTGCCCCTCGATGCCAGGATGAAGAGTTGGGGCTGGAGGGGCGATAGGAGGCAGGAGGCTATGCACAGGTGGGAACAGGGGCGGCTCTGGCTGTGTGTAGACGGACTGGAGGCTAGGGATGCTGCAATGAGGGTCTAGGCGGGGTAGGGGATGCCCGGGCAGGGGAAGGATGCCCCAAATACCATCCGGTGACCCACCTTTTCCCCGTCTAGTCAGGCCAGGTTGACCCCAACTCTCACCTTTGGGTCTCTCACAGGGTCTCAAGGTATCTTCAGACCCAGAACTGTCACCATCAGAGAAGACGGATGACGAGGAAGAGGTGACAGTGCTAGACCATCTCACTTTCTTGGAAGAGCTTTCAGAACTGGTGTTCCTCTTTCTCTTTGAGCCTGGAGAAAGGAAGACAGGATGCAGACTGAAATTACAAAGGCCTTTTCCAGGGAACCCTAAACTGGAAAACCCTGAGGGCACATTCAACCACTCTCTTCCCGCCGATCCCCAGAGCCAAACCTCGCTTCTTCGGTCACCTAAATACCTAAGCAAACTATCCCTTCATTTTATTTTTTTCCTCCTCTCTTTTATTTTCTTGTGTTCATTTATTTTGAGAGAGAGAATGCACTGTGCGCGAGCAGGGCAGGGGCAGAGAAAGAGAGGGGGAGAGAGAGTCCCAAGCAGGCTCTGCCCTGTTAGCACAGAGCTGGACGTGGGGCTTGATCCTGCTAACCATGAGCCGCAATCAAGAGCCAGATGCTCCACTGACCAAGCCAGCCAGGCACCCCCTGAGTTGTCAACTTGAAAACCCAGAGGCCGATCAGATGCCAGGAAACTGAGTGTAGACAGAGTCTGAGTCCTGGGCAGCCCCAGGATCAATGCCAGGTCAGACAGGCTGCAAAGGTTTCCGGCCTTCCTCCCCCGATGCATGCACACATGCACTCGTCACCCCTCAAAGGGCTGGTTCTTACCTCGGAAGGATGACGTAAGCGGTCTGACAAAGGTCTGGCACCCTTCATGCTCCTCCACAGGCAAAGGTTTCCCACAGTAGGGGCAGAATTTGAATGTCGCTTCGATATTTTTGCCACAGTTTGGACAGAAGGTGATCATGCTAGAAAACAAAAGGTGGCGGAGGGAACAGGGAGTTGAAAGCAAAACTTCACCCACTGCCAGTGAGTAGTTTATCTGCGCTCCCCATGGTGACAACATTGCAAAAGGGAGAAAAGTTACTACGTTGGAATATACTCTCTTAGGAAGTGGCCACTTATTCTATTTTTTTTTAACGTATTTATTTATTTAGAGAGAGAATGGGGAAGGGGCAGAGAGGGAGAGAGAGAATCCCAAGCAGACTCTGTGCTACCACCGCAGAGCCTGACGCGGGGCTTGATCTCACGAACCGTGAGATCATGACCTGAGCCGAAACCAAGAGTTGGGCGCTTCCCCAGGAAGTGGGCGCTTCCCCAGGAAGTGGCCACTTCTAAAACAAATCCCCCTCCTCCCCCACTGCATCCAGCTTCTAGCCACTCATCTCTCCCCTAATGGCCCCGGGCAGGTCAAAAGCAGAAAAATGCAATGCGAAACTGCAGGTTTCACAGAAGATACGGGAATTCCTTGGAGTCCATGAAAGTTACGCAGAACCGCTCAGGTCACTGAAGCACTGAGGGTCTTCCCCTGGACTTCCGATGTTTGTTTCTTGAAACACACAATCGGTTTGGGAGAGACCGTGAATGCTCACCAAATATCCACGTGCTCCCCTACCCTTCCCGGGGGTCCCCTGCGGTTACACCGGGGCCACATAACTCATCCTGGTTAATGGCGTGTGAGTGGAAGTCAATTCCCAGCTGAGGCAGTTAAGAGCCAGAGGACCCCCTCCATCCACCCCTTCTCAGCACGCATGGCCCCGGAGGCCGCATCACTCCCCTGGCATAGCTACAAGATGAAGGAGGGCTGTCGGGTCCACGCTGGAATCTCACGATCAGTGAATAAATATACGTTGCATTAAGCCCCGAGGACCGTAGCATCTGCTACTGCAAACAGCCTGTCTTAGCCTGACTTAGTGAGACACAGGTGTTGACATTATCCTTTAGGCTTTGTGTGTCTCTGGGATATTTCCTAACACTTGTAAAAATCAAAACCAAAGCTACACACAGAGCCTATTAAAAAGGAGGACACGCGGGGCACCTGGGTGGCGCAGTCGGTTAAGCGTCCGACTTCAGCCAGGTCACGATCTCGCGGTCCGGGAGTTCGAGCCCCGCGTCGGGCTCTGGGCTGATGGCTCGGAGCCTGGAGCCTGCTTCCGATTCTGTGTCTCCCTCTCTCTCTGCCCCTCCCCCGTTCATGCTCTGTCTCTCTGTTTCAAAAATAAATAAATGTTAAAAAAATAAATAAATAAACTGTTTGAATCCTTTAAAAAAAAAAAAAAGAGACCTGTGCCAGGCAGTGTGTAGACAGGAGTATTCTCGAAGCCTTCCTGATTATCCATGCCCAGGTAGGTAGCCCTCCATAGTGCAAATTTCTCGTGAGTTAGAAGCCAGTTCTAGGGGGTTTGAACCACAGAATTTATTTCCTCAGAACTCTGGAGGCCAGAAGTCGGAGATCAAGGTGTGAGCAAGGCCGGTTTCTTCTGGGGCCTCTCTCCTTGGCTCACAGATGGCTGCCTTCTGTGTTCACATGGCCGTCCCCCTGACTGCGTTCCAATCTCTTCTTGTAAGGAACCAGTCATATGGGATTAGGGCCCCGCTTTGGTCTGTTTGGGCTGCGATATTGAAACATGACAGACTGCGTGGCTTATGAAAAACAGAAACTTATTTCTCAGAGTTCTGGAGACTAGGAGGTCCGAGGTCAAAATGCCACCATGGTTGAGTTCTGGTGAAGGCCTTTGGGGGTCCAGACTGACAATTTTTCCTCAGTCCCCACATGGTGGAAGGGGCTAGGGAGCTATCTGGGGTCTCCTTCAAAAGAATACTGATCCGGGGCGCCTGGGTGGCGCAGTCGGTTAAGCGTCCGACTTCAGCCAGGTCACGATCTCGCGGTCCGTGAGTTCGAGCCCCGCGTCAGGCTCTGGGCTGATGGCTCGGAGCCTGGAGCCTGTTTCCGATTCTGTGTCTCCCTCTCTCTCTGCCCCTCCCCCGTTCATGCTCTGTCTCTCTCTGTCCCAAAAATAAATAAACGTTGAAAAAAAAAAAAATTAAAAAAAAAAAAAAAAAAAAGAATACTGATCCCATTAGTGACGGCTTTACCCTCATGACCTACCCTCCTCCCCAAAGGCTCCCCTCCCTAATACCATCACATTGGGCATTAGCATTTCAAAATATGCGTTTTGGGGGAGGGGGACACAAACATTCAGACCCCCCCCGGCTGGCCTACCCTAACAACCCCGTTTTAACTTAATTACCTCTTTAAAGGCCCTATCTCCAAATACGGCCACATTCTGAGGTACTCAGGGTCAGGGTTTCCACATGATGGAATTCTGAGGGACACAAGTCAACCCATAAAAACAGGATTAAACTAGTTAAGCGAAGAAGAGAAAATCAACAAGGATGCCAGTGCTATGGGTACTTCAAGTAGATATATTTTACTTTTTTTTAAATTTATTGTTTTTTTTTTCTTATTTTAAGTAAACCCTACACCACACGAGACTCGAACTCATGACCTCGAGATTAAGAGTCAAGTGCTCTACCAACTGAGCCAGCCAGGTGCCCCTCAAGTAGATGTATTTTATTTTACTTATTTTTTAAGGAGATATATTTTATTTGTTTATTTATTTATTAATATACTTTAAACTTTTTAAAAAATGTTTAATTTTAGAGACAGAGGCAGAGCACAAGAGGGGGAGGGGCAGAGAGGGAGGGAGACACAGAATCCCAAGCAGGCTCCAGGCTCTGATCTCTTAGCACAGAGCCCTAGGTGGGGCTCGAACTCATGGACCGGACCGGGAGATCATGACCTGAGCGAAGTCGGAGGCTTAACCGACTGAGCCACCCAGGTGTCCCTATTTATAAATCTCAAATAGCAAAAGAAAGTAAGATTATTTCCTTCGCCCTTTATTCTAAGACTTGGCATACAGTACTGATTACCAACTGGCTACGGAAACACAAGCCAAAGTAAGTTTGCTCGTGACTTCATGTCACCTCGCAAGAGAAAGTTCTCTCCTCTTTTATTTTTGACAAATACAAATTGTACATATGTAAGCCGTACCACACAATGTGCTGCAATTTGTCCACATTGTGAAATGGTTACCACAACCGCCTGATTAACATACCGTGACTGCCCATAGCTGCCACTATTTTTGTGTGGGTGCTGAGGACCCTTGAGATCCACTTTCTTAGCAAATTTCAGGTATTTGATAATGATTGACTACAGTCGCTATGGTCTCCAGAATTTGTTAATCATAACTGAGTTTGTTCCCTCCCCAACACTTTCTTTTAAAAGTAGGCCCCACGCCCAACGTGGGGCTCGAACTCACGACCCTGCGATCAAGAGTCGTCTGCTTTTCCAACTGAAGCCAGCCAGATGCCCTGAAAGTTTGTCCCCTGTGATCAATATCTTTTTCCCCACAGCCTCTGGTAACCACCATTCTACTCTCTGTTACTAGGAGTTTGGCTTTTTTTTTTCTTAGATTCCACCTAGAAGTGAGATCACGCCATAACTATCTTTTTGTGTCTGGTCAGTCTGATCAAACCCCTTTTCCTGTATTCACCGTAGAGCTTGGTGTCTGTTGCACCTGTAAACAGGAGAGTCTTTAAAGTCTGGCTCTGGCTCCAGGCTCCTGGATTTCGGTTCCATATCCGCTACATGCTGGGCATGTTACTTATCCTCTCTGTGCCCCAGTCTGCCCAATGGTAAAATGCAGCTTCTAACGGTACTTTTTTTGACCGCTAGAGTAGGTGCTGGGGCCTAAATGAATACATTTATATCAAGCGCTGAGAACAGGGCCTGGCCCCCGGAAAGCCTTTTATGTTAGTGGCTCTTATGACCGGATCATGCCCCGTATCCAATTTACATTCCAGTTGTCAGTCCTTCTCTTCTGCCCCTTCCCTTTCCGGAAGTTCTGCGCCTCCCAGGTTTCTCCATTTCCACTTGGTGCTGACTTATGGACTTCTAGTGCTTGCCCTTGAAAATCACAGGCCGTCCAAAGAGCTCAGGAAAGAAATCGCAGCCAGAGGAGACGAGGGTTGTGCTTCCCCTTGGTCTGCAGAAGAGCAGAAACCACACTGTGGCAGAAAACTGCCCTTCCTTCAACTCCCACCAAGGAGCTGTGTACGATGTCAGACCGCAAAGGCTGTTGCCAAGTGTCTTTTAAGGAAACCTGTAGGTTGGTTGTGGCACTTAATTTGTTGTCCTGGTTGACATCTGAATGGACAGATCTCTCTTCTCGAAGGGATAAATATGGGTGAGCATTTTTGGTAAGCTAGAGGAGTCACCTCCTCTTCTCGCTTCAGGCCACTGCACACCTGAAGCCCTTCTGGTGACGTTGGAGCCACAAGATCAAAATGGCCTGGAGGGCGGCTACCCTGAAGAGTGGTTCCAGGCTTTGTATCCGTGAGAAACTTGAATTTGGGTTCAGCCACTGAGATATGGGGGCTGCTGCTAATGCAGCATAGTCTAGCCTCATCTGACTAGCAAACTAAGACTTTAGTTTTGTTTTGTTTTTTAATTTATTTATTCTGAGAGAGACAGCATGCACGCACATGAGCAGGGGAAGGGCAGAGAGAGAAGGAGAGAGAGAGAATCTAAGCAGGCTCCCTGCTGTCAGCACAGAGTCCGACACGGGGCACGAACTCACAAACTGTGAGATCACGACCTGAGCTGAAATCAAGAGTCAGACGCTTAACCGACTGAGCCACCCAGGCGCCTCTAAGACTTGGCAGTTTTTTTGCTTTTTGGGGTTTTTCTGGCTTTACAGTGTTAAGTGGTTTTGCCTTAAGTGGAGTTTTCCCTCCGTGCCAAGTGCCCTTGGCTAAAGATGGCCTCTAGGATGGGGCAAGCACCTAATCCAGTGACCCTGTCACATCCATGATAACTTTCCTCCTGGGAGTGAAGTCTGACAGCAGCAACACAGAGGAGGCGGAACAGGAGCAGGCTATTGGTGGGGAATAAGCTATAAGGGGGCCTGTCCCTGAGGGGATGGTACCTTAATGGGGTCACAGTCTGGCCTTCAGATTCCCTGGGCTGGAAACTCCATCTTAGAAGAGACCTGTAAGTGAATAAAAGTGGAGAGGTTGACTCGGGCCCATTTCACATATAAGTGAAAGATAATGGTTAATGTTTACTGACCACTGGCTATGCAGTCCGCAAGTACTAAGTTCATTCACTCACTCAATAATCACTCACCGAACTCCTAATATGTGCTAACCACTGGGGATACAGCAGCAAAGGAAACAAACGAGGCCCTTGACCTGAGGAAGCTCACATTCTAGTGGCAGAGGATGAGATTAATAAACAAATGAGCAACTGTTTAATAGGTCAGATGGAGGTAGTGTTACAGTAAACCCTCGATAAATATGGATGGAAGAAGGCAGTTTCACAGTAAAGTCACCTGTCCAAGGTCACATGGCTAGTTCAGGACTTAAACCCAAGGCTCCAACGCTCAGGCCAGTCTTTATCATCCATTCACCCGTTTATTTTATTTGTTCAACCAATATTTACTGAACATTTGCTATGTGTTAAGAATTGCGTCCCTCCTAGGAGGTTCTCAGCCATTGTACAGCAAAAGAGCTAAAGGCTACTAGACTCCATCCACCTCAGGGAAGGAGGGACAGTCTTCTGGATGACCACGACTCGCCTAGACCCCGCCCTCCCAAAAAATCGGGCATGACGTCGTGTCAAGACCGGACGGCCGACAAGCTCCCTATGAGCCCCGCCCATCTCCGTCGTAGCCATACCCGCCAAGAGCCCACAGGGGCCTGAGAGGGCTGCAAGGACAGATCAGTAATCGTGGCGACAAGAAGCTTCTTTCATAGAGACCCCCCAGCCCGGGGGCCTCCGTCTCCCACAAAGGGTCGTGCTGACGTCACAGGCAACACGACCGAACTGTGGTCACTGCATCAGGAGACCTCTCCCTTCTCCGCCTCACTTTCCCCTCACCTCTGGACTTCGTGAGCGGGGTTGGGAGCCAGGTATCTGCGGCCAGATTCTCCGACCCTTCGCGGGAAGTAGGACTCACCTTCTTAGTTGTCCCGCGTAAACTTCCGGGAGGCGGAAAGCGCTGCGCGCGCATCCTCGACCCGAGGAAGGACAGCGCCCGCGCAGGCGCTGCTGGCTTCCGGACTGCCCTCGGGCAGTGACCGGGAGGGATTATTTCCTCATCGCCTACCCCCCATTCCACCCTCTTTTGGAGGGTTTCTGGTTCTACTGCGCATGTGCCAACGTGACCCAATGGTAAGGGGGAGTGAACTATGAAGCATCTCTCCGCCTATCAGAGAGAGGTCCTGTAATTTTCCCGCCTCAAACTCCACCCCTTGCTTCCAAGCGTCTTTTCGGGAATTTCCGCCTCAACGCGTTTCCATGGCAACCCGCCGTCTCCTTCAGGCCAGAGTACGCTGCTTAGCTTGTCCTTTAACTGGGTAAAAACTGGACTGCAATTCCCACATGCTACCTGGTCCCGATTTTGTTTCTACTCTCTTTCCTCCAGTGCTCAGCGGCCAGAGAAGAGGGCGGGGAAAGAAACACAGATAAGCGGAGATAGGCGTCAGCACAGCCTTCTGGGAAACCGAGTCCCGTTGGCGCGGAGGCTCCTGGGTGGAGGAGCTCGAGGAAGTTCTCGCGGCGCCGGAAGTTGTTACAAGGCGCGAGTGGGAGGAGTTGGGTCTGCGTCTTCCTCGGGGCGGGAGTCGCTTCTGTTAACGCGACGGACGGCAGTCTTGAGAGGTGAGGCGACGCCGCAGGTGGGGTCACTGAGTACTCCCAAGGCTTGGGGGCTCGGTTCTTCTTGAGGGGTGACGGAATGCCCACGGGGTGACTTCGGCAAAGGGCGCGCCTTCTGGGGGCGGTGGGTGTCCAGGTGGGGTCTTGACCGCTCTCTGTTCGGAGCGTGTTCTGGGCCGGGCTGTCGCTGAAATGGTTTCCAGTCCTCACCGGCAGCCCTGAGAGGAGAGGTTACATTTACTTTTGAGTGAGGAGATGGAAGCCGAAGGAGGGGTTCGGTTGCCCGAAGTTGATCGGGCAGATCTGGAGGGATGAATGAATGGGAGTTCTTGAGGAGGGCGAAGCATTTCACATTTGAGCACTTGCTGGGCGCCAGGCGCCGCGCTGTACTCGCATTTCCTCCTGTAATCTCCGCAGCAGCGCCAAGCGCGGTTCCTCGGTTTTATCGGCTCCCTTGGCACCGGGAGCACTTCGGGAATCAGAGTTTATCAGAGTTTGGAAAGTTAATAGGGTGCCTATTTCATAGTTAGGCAACGCCTCAGAGCGATCTGGGGCAGTTCTTGGAAATCGATTATTTCTGCCCGGGGAAAGGCGTGAATATTCACACTATATACAGCCTGTGGCAGTTCGGGTTCAGTTTTGCCGCCAATTTACGAATGAATAAGGTTCTGCTTTTCAGAGCTGTTTTGGTTTTTAGAATTACAGCTGCGGGGCTGTGGGTCTGTTTTACTTGTCCCTTTTCGTACACGTGGAAACCAAGGGTGAATGATCTGCTCTGGTCCCACACTAAGAAGCAGCAAGAGTTCTCAATTCTAGAGCGCTGGATTTGCCAGTCCTGTAATTGTTTGGCTCAAGTTCATTCTGAGAGGCTGGGTGACCTTGAGCCTCACATTAGGGCTCCAGTTTGTTCTGTCCCAGGGCTCAGAGTGTATGAGATACGGACAGAACGTGATTTGGAAACTGTAGACAGAGGTCTGAAACTCAGATGTCTATGAGGGTGAGGCAGATTAGGTAAAAGAGACAACCGCCTGGGGGTGGGGGGGGGCGGAGAGCTGTGGGGCATCAGGGAGCACTTGCCCCACTTAAGGGGGGTAACTTTAGGCCCCAGCTAACAGCTTTGTTAGACTCGGTGAGCCAAATCCTAGAATTTGGCAGAAACTGGAAATCTTTTTTTTTTTTTCATTTTTATTTATTTTAGAGAGAGTGGGGGGGGGGGAGAGGGGGAGAGAGTCTTAAGCAGGCCCCATGCTCAATTTCCCAGTTTTCAAGGTTGAGACTACTTAAAATAATTTTCTCTCAAAATCTGCTGTCCGCCAGCATTGTGAGCAAAAAACCACATCTGTGGACCAAATTACACCCTCAAGGCGAGACTTAACCTCTGTCATGTGAGGAAAGTCACTGTTGAGTAAACGTTAGCACTTAACACGTCTGCCACATCACCTTACCTGCAATCAAAATCTGGAAAGCCTGGAAGATCACTTTTTCCAGAAGTTTGGTGTCCAGACCTGACCAGAACTACTGGGATTTATAACCTTTCATTATCCTACCTAGAGAAAATATCTATACCCTTCACTCTAAAAATATTGAGGTGTTCAAGTACAAAATGCTGCCTGGCCCACACTACACTGTGATTTTATTTTATTTTATTATTTTTTTTAATTAGGTTTTTTTTTTTTAATCTTTATTTATTTTTGAGACACAGAGAGAGACAGAGCATGAGCGGGGGAGGGGCAGAGAGAGAGGGAGACACGGAATCTGAAGCAGGCTCCAGGCTCTGAGCTGTCAGCACAGAGCCCGACGCGGGGCTCGAACCCACGAAACGTGAGATCATGACCTGAGCTGAAGTCTGCCACTTAACTGACTGAGCCACCCAGGCACCCCCACACTGCACTGTGATTTTAATGAAATATATTTGTGTGTGTGTGTGTGTGTGTGTGTGTGTGTGTGTGTGTGTGTATCACCTTTTTAAAAATCAGAAAATTTCTTGGGGTGTCTGGGTGGCCCAGTCAGTTTAGTGTCCAACTTTGGCTCAGGTCATGGTCTCATTTTTGTGAGTTGGAGCCCTGCATCGGGCTCTGTGCTGACAGCTCAGAGCCTGGAGCCTGCTTCGGATTCTGTGTCTCCAGCTCTCTCTGCCCCTCCCCCATGTGCGCGTGTGCTCTCTTTCTCTCTCTCTCTGTCTCCCCGTCTCTCTCAGAAATGAATAAACATTAAAAAATTTTTTTAATAAAAATCAGAAAATTTCTGAATTTCAAAGCACATCTGTCCCTAGAAGCTTAACAATTGTGGACCTGACGTTAAATCATCCTGCTGCTTTGTGATACGGAGTCTTTTCATCACTCTGTAGATAATGTGCCACTTAGGAAATTCACAGTAGCTACCAACGTGTAAGAAGCCCTATGGTACAGGGCACCTGGGTGGCTCAGTTGGTTGAATGTCCGACTTCAGCTCAGGTCTTTGGAGCCCTACGTCAGGCTCTGTGCTGACAACTCAGAGCCCGCTTTGCCTCTCCCCACTCTGACGCACGCATGCTCTCTCTCTCTCTCAAAATAAATATTAAAAAAAAAAAAAGGCCCCATGGTACAGTGTTTTGTATATTATGGGTCATGAAAATAACTCACTGGGCAGTGGCCATAATTTTTTTTTTTAATGTTTATTTGTTTAGAGAAGGCACAAGTAGAGGAGTGGCAGGGAGGGAGGGAGATCGAGAATCCCAAGCAGGCTCCAAGTTGTCAGCACAGAGCCCAGTGCAGGACTCGATCTCACAAACTGTGAAATCATGACCTGAGCCATAAGCAAGAGTCAGACGCTTAACCGAGTGAGCCACCCAGGTGTCCTGGCCATAATTTTTTTTTAATGAAGTACAGTGAAAGAGACTAGAATAGAAAAGATCCTAGCACATTCTACTTTGTAAGATTCAGTATTATTTTGTGAAGTTTTGTTTTCGTTTTGTGTGTGAATGGACAGTCATGGTATATGTCTTTGTTACTGTGGGTCATGGTTAAAAAAAAAAAAGTTGGAGAAATCTTGCTACTGTTGAAAAAATAGTAAAATTTTTGGAGGCCAGCTTACCTGGACTCAAATTCTAGAGCCAGTAATCAGAAATCCCAGAATCCTGGGGTGGCTCAGTCGGCCGAGCGTCCGACTTCGGCTCAGGTCATGATCTCACAGTTCACGAGTTCGAGCCCCACGTTGGCCTCTGCTGACAGCTAGGAGCCTGGAGCCTGCTTCGGATTCTGCGTCTCCTTCTCTTTGCCTTTTTCTCTCTCGAAAATAAATAAACGTTAAAAATAAGAAAAAGAACCCAGAATCCTCATCCCGGGAGTTCATTTGGAGAGACACTGTGTTCTGTCAACAAACGTTCCAAAAGCGCCTACTGTACGTCAGGGGTCGTGTCGTGCTGAGACACGGTCGCGAGCAAAACCGAAGGTCCCGCCCAGGTGACCGACCTTAATCACCACCTCTCCCAAACGTGGATTTACTGACTGTAATAAGTGCCAAGAAGGGTCATGAAGTTGCCTGTGGGCCCCGAAGCACAGTGGAAATGAGGGGCGTGGAGTAGTTGTGGCCGATACAGAAGTGTTGTTGTGATCCCCGCAGGGAGACTCCCATCCTGACTCATCCTCCTACTTCCGGACATTCTGGGGGCTCATCCGGCATGGCCAGGGAGCCAGCCCTAGAAGGAAGGGAGACTTTCTCCCGGCTCCCTTGTGTCTCCTGCGGCTCTGCCAGCCAGGAACATGGAGGGGACGGAGAGGGATCTTAAGTGAGAACTCCGGCCACCGAGTCCCAGTCGGCTACCACCAAGGTGAGTCGAGGGCCCCTTGTCCAGGCCCCATGCCCTGAGGCTGCGTGGCCGGCCGGCCTTTATTCTGGGCTCACTGACCCACGGTGACCCCCAGGTGATCCTCTTGTTACGCTGTCGCTCTCCTGCTCAGCACCCTTCCAGGCATCCTTTCTGCTTAGAAGATCAAACCCAGGTTTCCCAGCCCAGTCCTGCACGACCTGAGTCCTGCCGCCTTCCTCAGTGTCTCCTCCGGTTCCCTCCATAACCCAAACTCGCTTCCTGGCCTGGTGGCAAACTGTTACACTGTGGTTGCCGGATTCCCAGCCTTTGCTCGGGCTCCTCCCTCTGCTAGAATACCCTACCCGCCATCTCCGGCCGGTCTTACGCAGCCTTCAAGACCCAGCCCAGCCCCCACCTTGCGTGGGCAGTGAGCTCTTCCCTGCTCCGGCCTTATCATAGCACAAATCACCTGGCTGTGGTTGTCCCCTGCCCCCGTCTATCAGCCCCACCAGACGAGGTGCTCCTTGGAGACAGGTACTGATTGGGCCTCGCCTCTGGGCCCCCAGGGAC
Organism: Lynx canadensis; assembly: GCF_007474595.2. Taxonomy (NCBI): domain Eukaryota; kingdom Metazoa; phylum Chordata; class Mammalia; order Carnivora; family Felidae; genus Lynx; species Lynx canadensis. Next base: position 53,810,161 of record NC_044317.1, read on the forward strand.
CAGCGTGGGCCCAGTACACAGCGGTCCTTGAGGTGTTTCTTGAATGATGAATGAAAACCTTCCTCTACCACCGATACCTGCTTATCCTTAATGACCCAACTTGAGTATCTGCCCCAACCAGGAAGCTTTTCCTGACTCCAAGGCAATGTCCTCATGCCCGTCCCTGGCCACACAGCCCTGGATACTGCCCTCTGTCACAGCCCTATCTCCTTATGCTCACTGTCAGCATCCCTGGGTGTCCCCTGTAGGCCAGGGAATGGGTTTGACACCTCTCTGCCTCCAGCATCCTCAGAGGGGTCTGGCACACGGGAGAAATGACTGTTGAACGAATACATGCTCTGACCTTGTCACTGTCCTGTATAAAACTCTCTGTGGCTCCCCAGTGCCCCACGGATCAAGTCCAGGGTCCTCCCACACCCCCACCGCTATTTCCAGCAAAATCAAGGAGTCCAGGGAAGGAAGCTTCTTGGGGCTCTCTGATCTGGCTCCTGCTGACAAAGCCTCTTTGGCTGATCCCTTCTGACCGGGTATAGACAGCAACAGTTTCAGCCACAAGTAACAGAACACTTGGCTCAAAGCAATTTAAACAGTCAATGGATTATATAGAACACATAACCAGAAAGGCCAGAGCCGGCTTGATCCGCCAGCCCACTCAGTGTGATCGAGACCCAGTGTATTGTCCCCATCTCTCAGCCCCACCTCCTATTGGTTCCATCCTTGATGAACTCCTTCCCTTGTCCCAAAACAGCTGCCAGGATCACCATGTCCCCACATGCCTCCTACATGAAGGCTTTGTTCTGGGTGCTGGGTCTACTCGCTAGGGAACCAACTGATGTGGTCCCTGCCGTCATGAGCTCACATGTTATTGGCGGGGTAACACCGTATTTGTTTGCTAGGGCTGTGGTAACAAAGTGCCTTGAATGATAGAAATTTATTATCTTGGCTCTGGAGGCTAGAAGTATGAAGCCAAGGTGTCAGCTGGGCTCCTTTTTGGAGGCTGCACGGGAGAACCCCTTCCTTGCCTCTTCAGCTTCTAGAGATGCCTGTGTTCCTTGACTTGTGGCCACGTCACTCTGACCTCTGCTTCTGTCATCACATCACCTTCTCCTACCTTTGACTCCTTCTGTCTCATTTTTTTCCTAAATATTTATTTATTTTATTTATTTATTTTTAATGTTTATTTATTTTTGAGACAGAGAGAGATAGAGCATGAACGGGGGAGGGTCAGAGAGAGGGAGACAGAATCTGAAACAGGCTCCAGGCTCCAAGCTGTCCGCACAGAGCCCGACACGGGGCTTGAACTCACGGACCGCGAGATCATGACCTGAGCCGAAGTCGGCCGCTCAACCGACTGAGCCACCCAGGCGCCCCCTAAATATTTATTTTTGACACAGTGCACAAGCAGGGTAGGGGCAGAGAGAGAGAGGGAGACACAGAATCCGAAGCAGGCTCCAGGTCCTGAGCTGTCAGCACAGAGCCCGACTTGGGGCTCCAACCCATGTACCGTGAGATCATGACCTGAGCCGAAGTCGGATGACCGACTGAGCCACCCAGGCACCCCCCTTCTGCCTCTTATAAAGATATAAGATTGTCAAAAAAATAAAAAAAGATATGAGATTGTCATGATTGTGACAATCAGGGGCCACCGTGATCATCCAGGGTAACCTCCCCATCTGAGGATCCTTAACTTGTCACACCTGGGAAGTCCCTTTTGCCATACAAGGTGACATTCACAGGTTCTGGGGATTAGAATGTGGATGTCTTTGGGGAACCATGATGTCTAAGGTTTAAAAGGGTATCTCGAACTTAACCTGTACCAAACCAGACTCACACTGTGCCCCAAAACCTGCTTCTCCCCTGTCTCAGGCAGCGGCAGCTCTGTCCTTCCAGTGCTCAGGCTAAAATCTTACAGACGTCTGGGCTACTGTCTGTCGTTCGCTACATTTGCTCTCTTGGGAGATGTTGTCCCCAGCAGTGTCAAAATGTCCACATCTTGGGGCACCTGGGTGGCTCAGTCGGTTGAGCGTCCAGCTTTGGCTCAGGTCATGATCTCGCGGTCTGTGAGTTCGAGCCTCACGTCAGGCTCTGTGCTGACAGCTCAGAGCCTGGAGCCTGCTTGGGATTCTGTGTCTCCCTCTCTCTGCTCCTCCCCCACTTGTGCACACGCGCTCTCTCTCTTTCTCTCTCTCTGTCAAAAATAAATAAACGTTTAAAAAAAAAATGGCCAGGGGCGCCTGGGTGGCGCAGTCGGTTAAGCGTCCAACTTCAGCCAGGTCACGATCTCGCGGTCCGTGAGTTCGAGCCCCGCGTCGGGCTCTGGGCTGATGGCTCAGAGCCTGGAGCCTGTTTCCGATTCTGTGTCTCCCTCTCTCTCTGCCCCTCCCCCGTTCATGCTCTGTCTCTCTCTGTCCCAAAAATAAATAAACGTTGAAAAAAAAAAAAATTTAAAAAAAAAATGGCCACATCTCACCTTTTCACACCCCTTCCATCCCTGTTCTCCTTTCTCGCCTGAATCATGGAATTCACCTTTTTCCTCGTCTCCCTGCCTCTGCCTTTCCACCTTTTATGTTTTTCCACGTAGTGGCCAGAGGAGGACCCTGGTTAGAATATGCTTAATCAATTTGCTTACTTTTTTAAGAATATTTGTATTGTAAAATCAAGCACAAACATAGAAACCCACGGCGGGTTTCTGTTACATGGTTCTCTACTGTGTGTGTTTGAAAATTTCCATAGTAGGGGCGCCTGGGTGGCGCAGTCGGTTAAGCGTCCGACTTCAGCCAGGTCACGATCTCGCGGTCCGTGAGTTCGAGCCCCGCGTCGGGCTCTGGGCTGATGGCTCAGAGCCCGGAGCCTGTTTCCGATTCTGTGTCTCCCTCTCTCTCTGCCCCTCCCCTGTTCATGCTCTGTCTCTCTCTGTCCCAAAAATAAATAAATGTTGAAAAAAAAAAAAAAAAAAGAAAATTTCCATAGTAAAAACTTAAAATCTTGAATGAACGCTAAAAAGCAAAAGCCGAAGTAAGCAGATTTTAGGAACAAGCCGACGTGCATTTAAGTCCTGCCTGTGTGACCCTAAGGGGAACGCACGTCCCCTCTCCGAAACTCCATATCTTGCCTACAAAATATGGGGATGCTTGGTGTCCTAGGTCTCAGGGCTCCCACGAGATGATTTTTGTCAAAGACCTAGTACATGGAGGGCAGGGTGCATCAAGTGAGCCGTCGGGTCCATCGCTGGCCCCAGTCCCACGGTCACTGACAGTGTGTTACATTTCAGGAATTTGTGACCCACAGGGATGTAGCCATGGACTTCACCTTGGAGGACTGGGAGCAGCTGGGGCTGGACCAGGGGGACCTGTTCTGGGACACGGCGCTGGACAACTACCAGAACCTTTTCCTGCTGAGTGAGTGTCCACTCCAGCCCCGGGGGCCCGGTCCCTGCCCTGCTTTTGGCTATTGTCACCCACAGGATAAATTCTCGGCTCCTGAACGCCTCAGAGCTGGCATGATGTAGCCCGGCAGTGCTCAGCTGGCCAACTCTGCCCCCCCGGGGGCACTGGCAGTGCCTGGTGACCTTTTAGATTGGTCCGCACTTAGGAGCAGGGGGTGTGCACCTGGCGTCTCATGGGTAGAGCCCGGGGTCGCCGCCACATGTCCGGGAATGCAAGGGCAGCCCCTACAGCCGAGGATTATGTCACTAGTGTCACTAGTGTCACTAGTGCCGAGGCTGAGAAACCCCATCAGCTGCCCGCCTGCCGCTCTGGCCTCCTTAGCACTTTCCTCTTCGTCCTTGTGGGGCTGACGCTCAGGGTCTTTGCATTTGCCTTCCTGTCTCGTCCCCTCCCTGCCTCTGGGCTTTCCTTTTTTAAGACTTCTACCGCGACCTGTTAGCGAGTCCTCTGTCCCCTGCCCCACCGGCCCACCACTCCTGCGCTTTCGAACTGCCCATTTTATGCTCTGTCTCCCTCTGCTGGGACGGGCACTTCCTGAGGGCGGGGACTCACTGAATGGTGGCTCAGTAAACGAACGAGTAGCAGGAGTCACCAGCTCAGGAGCCGGGTCTCATGCTGGGTCAGCGCTTAGAACTGGCCTTCAGTCCTGCCGTCACCCCACAAGTCCGACTCCCTGTTTTGTTGGTCCTTTTAAAAATGAGGTCCAGGGGCGCCTGGGTGGCGCAGTCGGTTGAGCGTCCGACTTCAGCCAGGTCGCGATCTCGCGGTCCGTGAGTTCGAGCCCCGCGTCGGGCTCTGGGCTGATGGCTCGGAGCCTGGAGCCTGTTTCCGATTCTGTGTCTCCCTCTCTCTCTGCCCCTCCCCCGTTCATGCTCTGTCTCTCTCTGTCCCAAAAATAAATAAACGTTGAAAAAAAAAAATTAAAAAAAAAAAAAAAATGAGGTCCAAAGAGAAGTCACCTTCCCGGCTATGCGGGGGTTCCCGGAAGTACCCTGTGTTCAGTGACTTACGAGGAGGGGACTTGAAGGACTCAGCATGTGGTCGTACTCACGGCCGTGACATGTTACAGAGAAAGGACACAGCATGGGCGGCAAAGGGGAAACCAGAGCCGGCTTCCAGAGCCCTCTCCCTGCGTAGAGTCCCACACGATCGTAATGAGGGACAAATGGTGTGAAATGTCTACTGGAGATGCTCACTAGAGACTCAGCACCCACAGTTTTTATTGGGAGCTGGTCACACAGGCACCCTCTGCCTGGAAAGTACCAAGATTCTAGACTCCCAGCCGGAAAGCAGGTGTTCAGCATGATAGTTGAGGCACAGGGGGCCCCTCTGTTCGGGAATGCTGGAACCCTCCCGAGATCCAGGTTCCCAGACACCAGCTGAGGGCCAGCCTCCCAGATTTTTCTCTAAACTCTACTGAGCATGTGCGGCAGAAGCAGCTTCGGGGCGGCTCAGACCTCAGCGTCTTTTCTATTTCTAAACTACATCCCACAGTATAGGCACGTCTCCCTTGACCCCCCGCACACGCTTGTGTGTATGTCCAAGCAGCGTATTAGCTTCCTACGGCTGCTCTTAGAAATGCTACAAACAGCAGCTTAAAACAACGCGTTTATTCTCCGACGGTTGTGGAGGTCAGAAGTCTCAAACGGGTCTGACCCGGCTGCGGTCAGGCTGTTGGCAGGGCTTGTTCCCTCTGGAAGCTCCGGGGAAGAGTCTTGTGCCTTTGCCCTTTTCTGGCTTCTAGAGGCGCCTGCATCGCTTGGCTCGTGGCCCTTCCATTTTCAAGCCAAGAAGGCGCTTTTCCTCCACGGTAGCGCAGTTCCCCCGGGATTAGGATTCTGCTTCCTTCCTCGCGTAGTTTGCCGAGGGCAGGGCACAGGACCGCCTGGGCTCTGGGAACCCAGCATATTCCACAGAGGCCTTGGGCGATGTGGGCTCCGTGGGTGGATGAGAGGGTGCGTGCCTCTCCACCTGGCAGGCTGCTCGTCCCTCAAGAGCTGTCGCAAGTCCTTTGTATCCCCGGCCCTGGCTTTCACAGCTCTGATCGCCCTGGACTGTGACTGTCTGGGTCTCTCTCCTCCACCGGACTGGGAACCCTACGGGGCAGGTGTCCCCGGAGTCGCCCAGAGCGGCATTTGGCTCTCACGAGCTGTACACTGGACAAAGCACTGATGGTCAGGACAGCCAGAAGGTTCCCGCTAAGCAGTCGGCTGGCCTGCCGTGTCCTGGTTGATGACAGCGCTCTTCTCTCCCTCCCTGCAGACCCCTGCAAACCCAAACTGACCTCCTGTCCAGATGGTGGCGAAGAGCTGGAGGCCGTGGTCAGAGAAAGCCCAGAATCAGAGGGCCTTGGTGAGTGGGCGGGGCGGGGGCCGGTGGGACAGGGCCCTTTGTCTGCTCTCCGTCTTTGGAACTTCCATCCGGACCCCAAACGTCTGCCTAGACATCTTGCCCCTCTGCCACGTGCTGGCTTCTGTCCCCTCGTCCCGGCAGGGCTGGGGCCCTCGTCTTGTCTACCTCAGTGTTCGGCATGTGGCTGTCCTGGTGCCCTGAGTCAGTCTCTCCACCTTCATGTCCTGTGCCCTTTGTGCCCAGTCTGCTTCACCCTGTGTTTGTACAAGTCTGTCCCGGAGGGCACAGCAGATGGCCACATCTGCTAATAACTCAAGCCCAGGCCTTAATGCAGCCAAGAGCATTTGTTCCGTTCTCTCCTAGGCCACAGTTCCTCTAGAGGGAACAGGTTAGGCAGTGAGGGTGTCACGCTGGTTGACGTGTCCCCAGCGGGAAAAGGCAGAGGCAGGGGCCTTCCCTGGGGCGCGGGACACTTTCCTCACGGTCAGGTCATTAACATGAGAAGGGCCCCTGAGTCAGAGACCACAGCGTGGTGGCTGCATGGCTCAGTCCGGGCCTCCGCCACCCAGTCAGGATGCAGCTCACCTCTCGTGAGCTCGCGAATGCGGACCCTCCGTGGCCTCCCGACGAGCACACCAGTGTTTGCGCGCAGGTGACCAGCACGGACCCCTGCCACCTCTACAACACATGGGGGCGCCCGGGTGGCTCAGTCGGTTAAGCGTCAACTCTGGGTTTCGGCTCGGGTCATGATCTCACGGTTTGTGAGTTCGAGCCCCACACTGGGCTCAGTGCTGACAGCGTGGAGCCTGCTTGGGATTCTCTCTCTCCCTCCCTCTCTGTCGCTCCCCTGCTCACTCACGCTTTCTCTCTCTCAAAATAAATAAATAAATACTAAAAAAAGAAATACATGCTCTTTCCAGAACCGCGTAGCCACGCCTTTACCAACCAAATCTGTCCTCCAGCAGTTATATCATTTCTACCTCCTTCCCCGTTGAACAGCGCCCTTCTCCAAGAAGTGGGCCGTGGCTGATGGGGGCAACGGCATCTGCTAAGAGGCTCCCCTTCCCTGTGGAGCCCCCGCGGCTGCCCAGCTCCCCACTTAACCATCTTGGAAATGGGCTCTCTGTTTCCTGTGCTGCCAGTTCCAGCCGGGTCACCACTTTGGCCCCTTCTCCTTCATCATCCCCTCGAGGGACAGGCTTCCTGAGGAGCCATCACCCGTTCTCCCTCTTGTCTGTGTTCTCACCCTACAGCTCCTTATGTTTCGCCGCGGGGAACGGGAGACACCTGCACTTACCCTCTCTCGGACATGGCCGAAGTCAAGAACTGCCCTCTGGCACAAGACTTCTTGGAGGAAGGACTCTCCCAGGAGATCATGGAGACTTTGTCCAAGGATGGCCTCGGGAACTCCAGTCTGGGGAAAGCCTATGTAGGTGAGAGTTGGTTAGACAGTTTGCTAGGAGATCCAGAAAGCCTTCTGAAGTCTGACGTTGTTACCAACAAGGGAAGTCCCACAGAATGCAGGAGTCGCGAACTCCAGAGAGACCTCGGTCCTGAGCCCCTCCTTTCCATGAGGGAGGATTCTGTGATGCGTGATCTTCCTGAAAAGAGCCCAGCTAAGTCTCAGGAACGTGGGAAAGACTTTGGCTGTGACTTAGACCAGAGCCAGCAGGATCCTGTCCAGGGAGGCGAGAAACTGTATAAATGTAGTGAATGTGGGGAGAGCTTCAGTCAGAGTTACCATCTCATCCAGCACTGGATTGTTCATACTAGAGAGAAACCCGCTGTGCACGAAGAGTATGAGGAAGGTTGCAGCCAGAGGTCTTGCCTCTTTGTGCCCCTGACAACTCACACAGACTACAAATCCTGTGCACATAACGAGGGCGGGAAAACCTGCACTCAGAGCACACACCTTCTGTGGCATCAGAAAATTCACACTGGAGAAGAACCACATAAGAATCAAGACAGTGACCCTCCGTCAGGTCTCAGCTTACAGCCTGCTGAGCAGCAGAAACCCTATACAGGTGATGAGTCCTACAAAGGTAACGAGCCTGGCGAGGGTTTCAGCCAAACCTTTCCCCTCACCCAGCATCAGAAGACCCACACTCAGAAACGCTATGAATGTGCCAAATGCAAGGCGACCTTCAACTTCAGCAAATACCTCCTCCAACATCAAAAAACCCATGCTACGAAAACTACCTCTGAGCATCAGGAATGCGGGAAGGCCTTCGGGCAGAGCATGCTACTCGCTGAACACCAGTCCATTCACCCCGGAGAAAAGCCTTACGAGTGTGATCAGTGTGGGAGGCCCTTCAGGAATATCTCGACCCTAAAGGTCCACCAGAGGGTTCACAGTGGAGAGAAGCCTTACAAATGCAACGAGTGTGGGAAATCCTTCTACCGGAGCACTCACCTTAATGAACATCAGAGGATTCACACCGGCTACAGGCCCTACAAGTGTCTTCAGTGCGTCAAGAGTTTCAGCCGGCCCTCCCACCTGATTCGACACCAGTCTGTTCACGCCACAGGCAAGTCCTACTGCTGCGCCAGATGCAAGAAAACCTTCAGCCATAATGAATACCTTGTTCAACACCAGAAAATGCATGCTATGGAGACCCTCCACGAGTGTCAGGAGTGTGGCGAGCGCTTCTTCTGCAGCTCGACCCTAGCATGCCACCAGAGTGTTCACGCCAGAGAAAAACAAGCACTTGGCGAGAGCGGGAGTATCTTGAGTCAGGACTCAGAATGGAGAGAACATCCAGGCGTTGGCGAGAAGCACTTTAAGTGTAGCAAATGCGAGAAAACCTTCAGCTGCAGCAAATATCTGACTCAGCACGAGAGGGTTCACACCAGAGTGAAACCCTTTGAGTGTGACCAGTGTGGAAAAGCCTTTAGCAAAAGTACACAGCTCCTTCGCCACCAGAACATCCACTCTCGAGTGAGGCCGTATGAATGTGGGGACTGCGGGAAGGCCTTCATCCGCAGCACTTCCCTCACCAAACATCAGGCCACCCACAAGAGTGAGCACCCCTTTACATGTAATGAATGTGGAAAGACCTTCAGCCAAAGTGCACACCTCTCAGAACATCAGTTAACTCACACTGAGGAGAAGAAACTCTGTAAATATAGCAAGTGTGACAAAGCCCTTGCCCAAGGTAACTGCCTTACTCAGCATCAGAGAACTGATGCTGGAAAGAAGTCCTCTGAGTGTGATGAATGCGACAAATCATTCCATTTGAGTTCGTGCCTTTCTAAGCATCAGAGAGATCACACAGGTGAGAAACCCCACAAATGCAGTGACTGTGAGAAAACCTTCAGCCTGGGTGCTCAACTTCTTCAACACCGGAGAGTTCACACTGGAGAAAAGCCTTATGTTTGTCAGAAATGTGGGAAAGCTTTCAGCCAGAGCTCATGCCTTTCTGTTCACCAGCGAGTTCACACTGGAGAAAAGCCTTATGTTTGTCAGGAATGTGGGAAAGCCTTCAGCCAGAGCTCGTGCCTTTCTGTTCACCGGAGGATTCACACCGGGGAGAAGCCTTACGTGTGTGCTCAGTGTGGGAAAGCCTTTTCCCAGAAAGCAAATCTGATGCAGCATGAGAGAGTTCACACTGGGGAGAAGCCTTATGCCTGCAGGGTCTGTGGGAAAGCCTTTGGCCTCAGCGCCCATCTCAATCAGCACCAGAGGGTCCACACCCAAGAGAAACAGTAGTAATGTCAATATTGTCAGAAAGCCCTCTGATGCAGGTCTCAGCAGACATCAAGTTCATACTTGAAGGTAACAAGGAGTTACTTAGCAGTAAGTGACAAGCAGCAATACTACAAGGTCCCAGCAGCAGCAACAGGGTCCCAGACATCTAAACACATTCATCTGGGCCCTAAGGTTGAAACCATCGCACTGTAAGCTCCTCCGCCACGAAATAAATACATCTCTTTATTAATAAGGAGCAATTAGAAAATTTGCACACATGAGTCTCATGAAAACACAGTAGTGGAGAAGCTGTGTAGAATGGCAATTCAGCGGTAGACTTGAGCCAGTCGGCTGAGTTAAATCCCAGCTCTGCCAAGTGCTATCCGCGGGGAGAGCCATGGGACTTCCTAGGGCCTCCGTGTCCTCACCTGTAAGATTGGCACAATATGGTTACCTACCTCAGAAGGCTGTTGTGAGGATAAATGAATAGAGATAAAGGTGCACTTAGAACTGAGTGCCCAGCACATAGTAAGTACTCACCAAATGTGAGCTACACGTACTCACGAGATACAACAAATACATTAAAAAAAAAAAAAGGAAGAGTTAGCAATCCTCTATTTACTGCAGTTAATGTTCTTACTAATACTATGCACGGCTTTCATTTTTAAAGTTTTTCTTCAAAACGCCTCTGGCTAAATTTGGTCCCCCAAACCTAGCACCTTGCTCTTTTCTTTAAAAAAAAAAGGGGGGGGGCGGGGGCGGAGGGAGTCGGGGTGCCTAGGTGGCTCAGTCGGTTGGGCGTCCGACTTTGGCGCAGGTCATGATCTCCCAAGTTCATGGGTTGAGCCTCGTGTCGGCCTCTGTGCTGACAGCTCGGAGCCTGGAGCCTGCTTCGGATTCTGTGTCTCGCTTTCTGTCTGCCCCTCCCCTGCTTGCACTCTGTCTCTCTCAAAAATAAATAACCATTAAAAAATTTTTTTCAGTCTAACTTTTCCTTCCCTCTGCTCTGTCGCAGTATTTTCTTGACTCACCCACAGAAGCCAACAAGAGCATGTAAACACCAAATAGCTAGAACTTTCCACTCCTAACCTCCAGAACGTCTCACTCAAAAGGACGTTCTCCCACATAACACATGCCCCTTCTTCCTGTAATTTTCTTCCCCCATTTAAAGTTGGATCTGTGGAATGAGACCTAGTGTGTGGTGGGAGTTCCTCGTACTAGAAACCATGGGATTCGGTTGGGAAAGCTGCACTGGATATTGCCACGCGGTTCCCAGAAGATGTGCTCCATGGTGAAAACCGTGTATGGAAACTACTGGCGGAATGTTCCTCATGCACCGTTTGTCCAAGAGCCAACCACTCACCAGGTGCTCTGCCAGGCTCCGGGGTGGGGAATACCAACACGGCAAGCCCTGGTCTGGCTGTGAAACTCCTGGAATCAAAGGGAAGCGGATGGCCCCATTTCCACAGAGAAGTACTGTTCATTGACAAGTGACATCCTAAAATGCCACATTCCCTCCTGTCACAGCAAGTTCTGGGACCGTGAAGGGTTGCTGGAGAGCCCAGGGAGGGCCCCATCCTTCCTGCTGGAGCCCTCAAGTCGACGGGTCAACCTTGGCCAGGCCTGTTCTACAGCTAAGACACCACATGGAACCATGTGCCCTCTTGAGGGCACCTCCTCAGCTCTTGGTTTTTGTGTCCCACCCACTGAGTGACCTCATCACATGTCTGCTGAAGCACAAAGAGAACTTTACGAAGACACTGACACTTTTGATATTCATAGTTTTGGTGCTAAAAAAGTTTAGGAGTATGTGCTCTGAGTTCTTGAGTCTTTTAAACCTTGAAACTGGGGTGCCTGGGTGGTTCAGTCAGTTAAGCATCTGACTTTGGCTCAGGTCATGATCTCATGGTTCGTGAGTTCGAGTCTCATATCGGGTAAGCCCACACCCCACTTCTGCTGAGCTCGAGCTCCACTTTGGGTGAGCCCAGCACCTCCCCTCCCCCGTTCTGCCCCTCGCTCACTTGTGCCCACTCTCTTTCAAAAAAAAAAACAAAAAACCTTGCACTTTGAGTTCTGCCGGTTGGTTTTGTTGTTGAAACTGGGAACCTACAGGCTCGCCACTGGGCCCACACCACAGCAGGGAGCATATGGGTTTTCAAAGGGCCGAAACACTGAACTCCCTGCACCTGGTCCCTGCCCCCAGATCGCTGTGTAGTCTGGGTGAGACCCGTTCTATACCACAGGGCAGGCCAGAGGTGGGAAACGTGTTCAACGAGAGTTTTGACACCAAAGATGGAGGTCAGGGGTCCTGCGGAAAATTGGCAACGTGGCGGGCGGACTCTGTAACTACTGACCTGTGTAGCTGTGGGCCAGCGTAGAGATGGCTTTTATGTGTATGTGTTTGTTCGCCGATTAAAGTTTTGAGTCTGTATGCGTTGGTTGCTTTTTTCAGCCTGGTGCCGCGTACCTGGCCAGATGCTGGGCGTGCAGAGGCTCCCATTCGGGGCAAGTGCCCGTGTTGTGGGGGAGGAGGGCTTATCCTAGTAAAAGCTGCCCCATGAGGAGGGATGGTCACGTCCATTTTCCCAAAGTGTCGGTGGGGCAGGGGCCACCGGGGAACCATACGGTTTCATCCGGTCCTCAGACACCTCATCAGACAACACTTCATTCTAGCACGATCCTGACTGACGAGGAAGCACGGACAGCCTGTCGTTCTCTCCTCTCTAGTTACAAAAACACAGCAGTCCTCAAGCTCAGGCGATCGTTGGAGCTAGAAATTAATCTTACTTTCCTCTCTTGGTGTTTATTTTAGTTCCCCACCCCGCCCTTTCTGTAATGACCAGAGATGCTAGTTTCCCACTCAAGGGCAGTAGTGGAAAGCCCTCCTGAGAAATAAATTGATTTGGGGCGCCTGCCTGGCTCAGTCGGAAGAGCATGCGACTCGGTCTCGGGGTTGTGAGTTTGAGCCCCGTGTTAGCTGTAGGGGTTACTAAAAAAATAAAGTTACTTAAGTAAAAAAGTGAGCTGGTTTAAAGGGAAATGCATGGCACGTGTTTATGACAAAAAATGGACAGTGGTGTCCAACTGAATGAGGTGGGGAACGCAGATGTGACTAAGGCCTGGCATCCTGTCAGCGGATAACTATCGCCGGGATAATTGTGTCAGGACGAACCAGATTAATGCTGTGGCTGAACAGGTTTCACTCACCCGTGCCACGTGTCCACTGTGGATCGGTGGCGGTGGGGAGGGGGTGGGGCTGGAACTCGATCCACTAGAGAGGCCAGGCTTTCCTTTTTGAGTCTGTGCATCCTTCAGGTCACCTGAGTGAGGAAGCAGCTTCAACACCTTGCATTTCCCCGTCTCCCCCTTCAGGCAGAGCAGGACTCCGGCTCTGCCCTGGGGCGGGGGGACAATGCAAAGTTTTTGCTGCATTTTACTTACGGCAAACTTCCATTCATGGCAAGTGATACTGGTTGTCCACTCGCAGTCGTGCTTGAAAGGCTTAAGGGGTGTTGATTGAAATAGGTGCGTGAGTAGGGTCCTGGCGCAGGCAGCTGGTGTCTCAGGCGGGCAGAAGGTGGCCACTCTGCGGAACCCAAGCCGGTGGCGGCATGCGGACACCTAACGTTGAGAAGATCCTGCTCTAAGCAAACGGCCTAGGAACCACTGTATAAAAAAAGATGAAGGTGGGGGCGCCTGGGGGGCTCCGTCGGTTCAGCGTCCGACTTCGGCTCAGGTCACAATCTCACGGTTCGTGGGTTCGAGCCCCGCGTCGGGCCCTGTGCTGACAGCTCGGAGCCCGGAGCCTGCTTCGGATCCTGTGTCTCCCTCTCTCTGCCCCTCCCCCACTCATTCTCATTCTCACACACTCTCTCTCTCAAAAATAAACATTAAAAAAGATGAAAGCGGATGTGCCCTGGCCGAAGGGGTATGAGGGACACCACCCCCCCCCCCCACCGCCGCAGCCCCGGGGCACAAACCTCTCTCTGTGAGGGGCTTTCAGATGCTCCCTTGGAAAGAACACAAAACCCTTTGACAATATCCTAGGCTGGGTTGATCACCGAGATCTGAGCACCCGGCAGAAATCTTGTGGTGCTCCCTGCCGGGGGGACTCCCCAGGAGGCTGGGAAGAGCAGTACTCCTGAAGGAAGTGGCTCTCCACCTTGTGCCACCGTGACCCAAGTGACCAATCCCCCGTGCACCTCACGGACACCAGGGTACAAGATAAAAGCTGTAGGCGCCGCCGGTTACAGCGAACGCCTATCACTCACCTTTCTGAGATCCACCCTTCACCTCCCCGGCAGCCCTGTCTTCTCTTGGCGACACGTGTAGTTCGGCATCCCCCCGTATTCCCTCCCTGTTCTACGCAAAGGATATATGGCCTAGTTTGGCCAGCCAGCCATTCCCTCCCTCCGCCACTGTGATTGATGCAGAGATGGGCATGACCTAAGCCGGGCCAAGCACAGTGACTCTCGGAACCTTTGCTGAGGGGCGCCTGGGTGGCTCACTGGGTCAAGCCAATGACTGTTGTTTTTTTTTTTTTTTTAATTAAAAAAGGGGTTTTTTAATGTTTATTTTTGAGAGAGACAGAGTGTGAGCGGGCAAGGGGCAGAGAGAGAGGGGGACACAGAATCCGAAGCAGGCTCCAGGCTCTGAGCTGTCAGCACAGAGCCCGACGCGGGGCTTGAACCCATGAACTGCAAGATCATGACCTGGTCTGAAGGCAGACGCTTAACTGACTGAGCCACCAGGCACCTCTAAGTGTATGACTTCTGATTTCAGCTCACGTCATGATCCCACAGTTCGTGGGGTCGAGCCCCATGTAGGGCTCTACGCTGACAGAGCGGAGCCTGCTTAGGATTCTCTTTCTCTCTCAAAGTAAATAACACATTTATTTTTTTTAATGATTTTAAACTTATTTTTGAGAGAGCGGGAAAGGGGCAGAGAGAGGGGGACAGAGGATCCGAAGCAGGCTTTGTGCTGACAGCAGCAGGCCCAACGTGGGGCTCAAGTTCATGAACTGCAAGATCATGACCTGAGCTGAAGTCGGATGCTCAACCGACTTAGCCACCCAGGCATCCCAATAAATAAAACATTTTTTTAAAAAGCATCTGACTCTTGATTTCCACTTGGGTCGTGGTCTCATGGTTTTGAGATCAAGCCCCGAGTTGGGCTCTGTGCTGGGCGTGCAGCCTGTTTGGGATTCTCTCTCTCCCTCTGCCCCTCCCCCTTCCTCTCTCAGAAAGAAAAAAAAAAAAAAACCCACGAGGCGGTTGCTGGTGCAGCCACCTAGAGCTGCTAGGGATGTTAGTGGACGAAACAGTGCCCAGAACTCACACTCATCTGGAAACACAACGTGGCCTTATTTGGAAATAATGAATAAAGGATTGAGATGAGATCATACTGGAAGTCGGGTGAGCCTGAGAACCTACTATGTTCTACGCAGTGCTCTAGGTGCTGGGGACATAGTGGTGAAAGACACACGGACCCAGCCTTCAGGGTGTCAGGGAGCAAGCGGTCAATAGGAGACCTGTCACAGGAAATTATGATACGTGCTATGAAGTAAACGGGCGAGGGGCTGAGACGGAAACAAAAGGGCAACTCTGATCAGGAAATACAATGATTTGAGAACGTAAATATGCAATAAACACCATATAAAATCTCAAGTGCACTGTAAAGAAATACAGTAAAACCTTGGTTTGCAGGCATAATTCATTCCGGAAACGCACTTGTAACACAAAGCACTTGTATAGCAAAGCGACTTTCAAGAACCATTGGCTCAGTTGTGATCATGTGACAGTCAGCATCACACAGCTCACGTTTTAAGACCTCGCTCATTTATCAAGTTAAAATTTATTAGAAACGTTTGCTCGCCTTGCGGAACACTCGCAGACCAGGTTTACTCGCAATCCAAGGTTTTACCGTATTAACGTACGTATAGAAGCTGAAGGTTGCCTACCTGTAGATTTATTCTTTCCAGTGTTTATGACAATCTGAGTTGGGGTTTTCTTTTACTTGCCGTTGAAGGCATCCAGAAGTGCCAGGATAAACAGGATGAATGCCTTGCTTTGGGTCCTTTTGGCTACTTGGGTTAAGTATATTATCCCTATGGTTTGAGCTGTTTTGAGTTTTCTGTACTTGAAACCCAGGCGTCCTTGGTAATATAGTCTTAAACTATTCTGGTTTAAAAAAAAAATAAGGAAGCTGGATCAGACAACAAGACTGGCAAAGGCAAGAATAAAAATTAGCTTCGTATGGGGAGCCTGGATGGCTCAGTCGGTTAAGCGTCGGACTTCGGCTCAGGTCATGATCTCACAGCTCATGGGTTTGAGCCCCGCACTGGGCTCTGTGCTGACAGCTCAGAGCCTGGAGCCTGTTTCGGATTCTGTGTCTCCCTCTCTATCTGCCCCTCCCCTGCACGCTCTGTCTCTGTCTCAAGAATAAATATTAAAAAATTTTTTTTAAATTAGCTTCGTTTAATTATGTATTGTTTTTTATTTTTGAGACAGAGCACAGGCAGGGGAGGGGCCGAGAGAGAGGGAGACACAGAATCCGAAGCAGGCTCCAGGCTCTGATCTGTCAGCACAGAGCCCAACGTGGGGCTCAAACTCATGAACTGTGAGATCATGGCCTGAGCCAAAGTTGGACGCTTAAATGACTGAGCTACCCAGGCGCCCCAAAATTAGCTTCTTTTATTTTTATATTTTTTATTTTTTATTTAAAAAAATTTTTTTTAACGTTTATTTATTTTTGAGACAGAGAGAGACAGAGCATGAACGGGGAGGGGCAGAGAGAGAGGGAGACACAGAACCGGAAGCAGGCTCCAGGCTCTGAGCCATCAGCCCAGAGCCCGATGCGGGGCTCGAACTCACAGACCCCGAGATCGTGACCTGAGCTGAAGTTGGCGCTTAACCGACTGAGCCACCCAATTAGCTTCTTTTATACTAAAATCATACGTATTCTACATTAGTATGTTAGTTAAGGGGTGGGAGTGAGTCTTTGTGAAGGGAGTGGGC
Source organism: Lynx canadensis (assembly GCF_007474595.2). Lineage (NCBI taxonomy): Eukaryota > Metazoa > Chordata > Mammalia > Carnivora > Felidae > Lynx > Lynx canadensis. The sequence continues at coordinate 53,826,663 of NC_044317.1, forward strand.
TAAATGTGCTAAGAAAGGTACCTACATCGAGGAATACATTATGAGGAGGGGCTTAAAGATGCTACCCTGCTGGCTTTGAACATGGAAGGGGCCACCAGCCAGGAAATGCAGGTGGCCTCTAGAAACTGAAAATTCATACCATAAGACGTGTTCAAAAATGCAGATGGAGGGGCACCTACGTGGCTCAGTTGGTTGAGTGTCCGGCTTTGGCTTTGGTCATGATCTCATGGTTCGTGAGTTCCAGTCCCACATTCGGCTCTCTGTTGTCACCACGGAACCCACTTCAGATCTTCTGTCCCTGCCTCTCCCCCTGCTGCACCTCCCCTGCTTGTGCACTCTCTCTTTCAAAACCAAATAAACATTTAAAAAAACAAAAATTAAAATGCAGATGGAATAAAAATTTAATTGTCAAAAAGTCATAAAAGTACGAGAATAAAATATAGGATAATCTTTTTCATAATCTTGGGGGTGAGGAAGGCCTTTCTTAAGTAGGCTGGTAGTAGGCCAAAGAACTATAAGAGAAAATACAAATAGATTTGAATACCTAAAGATTTTTAAATTCTGTATAGCAAAATACATCACAAGCAAAATTGAGAGGGCAACAACAAATCAGGAGAAAATATTTCTAATGTATATGCCAAAAGGTGAATATGTGTAATACATAAAGACTTGTTCCTATAAATCAATATAAAAAAGCAGCCCAATTAAAAGTGGGCAAAATACAGAAAAAAGCAATTCAAAGGCTAAACGTCAACAAACACATAAAAGACCATTAATCTCACTATTGAGAGGACATATTTACTTATTATAAATATTTTTTTTTAATTTTCTTTTTTTGAACGTTTATTTATTTTTGGGACAGAAAGAGACAGAGCATGAACGGGGGAGGGGCAGAGAGAGAGGGAGACATAGAATCGGAAACAGGCTCCAGGCTCCGAGCCATCAGCCCAGAGCCTGACGCGGGGCTCGAACTCACAGACCGCAAGATTGTGACCTGGCTGAAGTCGGACGCTTAACCGACTGCGCCACCCAGGCGCCCCTAGAAATATTTTTAAAAGGCTAATAGTGCGTAATTTTTGAAGAAAATGGGGGAACAAGTAGGCATTTGTATACACTTCCAGGAGTCCTGTAAATCATCCTTTTTTGGAGGATTATTTAGCAATAATTATCAAAATTTTAAACATGGACATTATATGGTCCCAAAGGATTCTTTCTAGGCGTTCATCTTATGGAGATATTTTGCACAAGTGTCAAACAGTAAATTCCAATGATGAAAAAGAAAACAAAAACAATCTCAATGTCAATTAATAGGGATTGGTTACATAAATTCAAGAAACCCTAGTATGAAGTATTATGCAATTGTTAAAAATGAGGAAACATATACATACATATATACATATATATGTGTGTGTGTGTATATATGTATGTATATGTTTTGCATTATCATGGGAAAATACCCACATTATACCAAGTGAAAAAGTGAAAAAGGTTACTTCTAAAATCATATGTGTGGGTGTGCCTGGCTGGCTCAGTCAATAGAGCATGCGACTCTTGATCTCGGGGTTGTGGGTTCGAGCCCCAGGTTGGGTGTAGAGATTACATAAACAACATAAAAATCTTTAAAAAAATAGTATCGTGTGTGTGTGTGTGTGTGTATGTGTTATACCAGACACATTGTGTGCTATCTTTATGTGGATATATCTTTGGAATGAAGATTTATAGAGAGCCATAGCTTTCATTTTTGTGTTCTATGAATTATTCACCATAAACAAGTATTTCCTCAATCACGAAAGGAGTCATACATTAAAAGAAATACATGGGAAGATTTTTTTTCCATTTTTTAATGTTTTTATTTTTGAGAGAGACACAGAGCATAAGTGGGGGTGGGGGGCAGAGAGAGAGAAGGGGTAGACCACAGAATCCGAAGCAGGCTCCAGGCTCTGAGCTGTCAGCACAGAGCCCGATGCGGGGCTCGAACCCATGAGCCATGAGATCATGACCTGAGCTGAAGTTGGACACTTAACCGACTGAGCCACCCAGGCACCCCTAGAAATACACGGGAAGACTTTTAAACATGGTAATAGTTACCACGGATGACATTGGTCAGACGCAGTCCCAGCCGCCGCTAGTCAGAATGCCAGTTGCTACAGAACTTCTGGGAAGCCATTGGCACACGTGTCTGGGATCGTTGAAACATTCTGTCTTTGACCCCATGACCTCCCTGCCAGGATTTCACTTGGAAACTGGTCAGGTGCTCAGCCAAAGACTTCAGTAGAGGGGATGTTTATAATAAAGTCAAAAACTGGAAACAACCAAAATGTCCGGCAGGGGATTGGCTAATTCACTGGCTGGATAAACATACACTATGCAAATCCCCCAAATGTCTGGTGGTTAAAGATTATTTGATGACATGGGTAAATCATGATATTTGAAGATAGGGGCCTGTGATATAAAGTTGAATACATTAGAAGTATGCTAAGTGGCATATTCAGTATACCCCAGATTTATTTTAAGCATTTTATAATATTATAAAGTTTTTAAAGTAGCAGAAGTGTATCCAAACAGTTAACAGTTATCTCTGGGGAGCACTGAACTCTGGGTGACATCTGGATTTTCCGCATCTTCTAAATTTTCTGTAGGAAGCATGTATTGGTTTTTATAGTAATAAACATTATTTTAAGAAGGAAATGTTATACATGCAATGTGCTCAATCCCAACAGAAGGACACAGCCTCGCTTCTGAGCCTGACTACGTGGGCTTGAATCCATACTCCATGAGCTCATAGCCGTGAGGATCTGGCTACTTCATCTCCCTGTGCCTCAGTGTCCTCACCCGCAAAATGGGACGATACAGCCCCGAACAGGTGGGACTGTTGGAAGAATGAGGACTCATAACATACCAAGGGCTTGGGACGGAACCTGGCACACAGTTAAATTACCAAAAACACTAGCCATTTGATATGTTTGACATAGGAAAAAAATTATGGATGATCAGTGCTGGTAAAAATGTAGTGGAAATGAGTGGAAATGTGGTCCCCATGCCCAGCTTTCCAGGTAGACAAGGTCCAGCTCACTTGGGAAGCAATCTGACAAAACGTTCCAGGAATCAGGAAAATGATTGGAATCTTGCTCCTGTTATTCCCATCCTGGGACTGCGACGTAGAGAAATAATCTTGGAGATGCTCATTATAACATCATTCATAACTGGGAAAAGTGGTGAACAACCTGTCAATCAGGGGCTTAGAACAAAGCCTACACAGTGGAATGGATTTGTAAATCATTTTACACCCACCAATGAAATATCGTTAGCCCCAATAATGATGAGTACGAGGTGTCTGTAGTTACAAAGGACAATGTTCATGGTATAATAAGGACAAATCAGAGAAGCCAACATTGTTCCTACACTCTGATCACAATGAAATAACATTTATTTGTAAATGACATTTGAGGGCGCCTGGCTGGCTCAGTCGGTCAGGTGTCCAGCTTTTGATCAGGTCATGATCTCGCGGTTCAAGGGGGTGTGAGCCCCGCGTCGGGCTCTGTGTGCTGACAGCTCGGAGCCTGGAGCCTGCTTCGGATTCTGTGTCTCCTCTCTCTGCCCCTCCCCTGCTCACACACAGGTACTCTCTCTCTCTCTCTCAAAAATAAACATCAAAGAAAAATAAAAATGGCTGTAAATATGTGAAACGTATTCAGTATTTAAGCCAACTGCGGATTTTGCCATGAAATTTGTAGCTTAAAGTTTCAAAGGAAACTAAAATCATCTAGTGTTTACGTTCAGCTGGCTACGTAGCTTGTACTCGAAAGGGTTTATCTTTCCAGCTGTGTTTTTTTTTTCCTTGAATTTTCAGGCTCCGATTTCATGAATGATCAGTAAATTTGAAAAATTCAAAGAGACCTTATTAAAGATATCAGATGAAGGGACGCCTAGGCGGCTCAGTTGGTTAAGCGTCCAACTTCAGCTCAGGTCGTAATCTCGTGAGTTCGAGCCCCACGTGGGGCTCTGTGCTGACAGCTCAGAGCCCGGAGCCTGCTTCGGATTCTGTGTCTCCCTCTCTCTCTGCCCCGTCCCTGCTCACGCTCGCTCTCGCTCTCTCTCAAAAAGGTAGACATTAAAAAAAAGCTATCAGATGAAGTTACATTCCATTTACACCACCCTTTGGGGACACTGTAAGGGTGAGAAACGGGGGAGAGGCTGCGATTTTAGGGGGGAGCGCCAAAAACGATCAGAAGCTGTCCGAGCTGGTGACACCCCGTGTCATCTTTTTGTAGGAAACAGAGAAACCAACTCTCTCAATACGTGGTGTTAGGGTCCCTCTCTGGGAGGGAGGAGGTTCCCGATGATGAAGGCCGAACCGAACCCAGCAGCGGGACCACCAGTCGGCTCCCTTCTCAGGCTCTCTGGCCAGCAGGCACTCTCTGACAATCGGCAAGCTGTGTGCCCCAAGCCAAGGCTTTCTCCAAACCATCGCAGACGTAGGCGTCGCGCACGGTGTGGAGTCTCCGGTGTTCAGTCAGGCGTGGACTCCAGCGGAAGTCCTCCCCGCGGGCCTTACGCACGTGGCGACTGCCACCCGTGTGAACCTTCTGGTGTTGAATCAGGTGTGAAATCTGGGTATAGGTTTTCCCACAGTTGTTACACTCATAGGGCTTCTCCCCGGTGTGAATCCTCTGGTGCTGAATGAGGTGGGTGCTCTGGTTGAAGGCTTTGCCGCATTCCTTACAGGCGTAGGGTTTCTCGCCAGTGTGAATCCTCTGGTGCTGAGTGAGGGATGAGTGGTGACCGAACGTTTTCCCACACTCTTCACACTTATAGGGCTTCTCGCCCGTGTGGATTTTCTGATGCTCGATAAGGTGGGTGCTGCGGCTGAAGGCTTTCCCGCACTCCCCGCACTCGTACGGTTTCTCTCCGGTGTGAATCCTCTGGTGTTGGATGAGGTGGGAAATCTGGGTGTAGGCCTTTCCGCACGCCTGGCACTCGTACGGCTTCTCCCCGGTGTGAATCCTCTGGTGGCGTGTCAGCGACGAGTTCTGGCTGAAGGTTTTCCCACAGTCGTTACATTTGTAGGGCTTCTCCCCGGTGTGAATCGTCTGGTGCTGGGTGAAGGACGAGGTGTGACTGAAGGCCTTCCCGCACTCGTCACATACGTAGGGTTTTTCTCCCACGTGAATGCTCTGGTGCCTCATGAGGTGGGAAATCTGCGTGTACGCCTTCCCACACTCGTGACACTCATAGGGCTTCTCACCGGTGTGAATTCTCTGATGCTGAGTCAGGGAGGAGCTGTGGCCGAAGGCTTTGCCACACGCGTGACACTCATAGGGCTTCTCGCCGGTGTGGACGCGCTGATGCTGGGACAGGGACGAGCTGTGGCTGAAGGTTTTCCCGCACTCGTTACATTTGTAGGGCTTCTCTCCGGTGTGGATGGTCTGGTGCTGGGTCAAGGAGGAAGTGTGACAGAAGGCCTTGCCACACTCACCGCATTTGTAGGGCTTCTCCCCCGTGTGGGTTTTCTGGTGGCGGGTGAGGTGGGACACCTGCGAGTAGAACTTCCCGCACTGGTTGCATTTGTAGGGTTTCTCCCCCGTGTGGCAGCGCTGGTGTTTGATGAGGGAGGAGCTCTGGGTGAAGGCCTTCCCGCACTCCTTGCATCTGTAGGGTCTCTCGCCCGTGTGGATCCTCTGGTGCTCGGTAAGCGAGGAGCTCTGGGTGAAGGTCTTGCCGCATTCGCCGCACGCGTACGGCTTCTCTCCGGTGTGAATGACGTGGTGCTGGATGAAATAGGAGCTGTTGCTGAAGGCCTTCCCGCAATCCTCACACTTGTAGGGTTTCTCTCCGGTGTGAATTCTCTGGTGCAGGATGTAGTCTGAGTGGTAAACGAAGGCCTTCCCGCATTCCGCGCAGCTGAATGGCTTCCTCTCTACCAACGTCCTTTGGCGCTTCAGGCTCTTTCTCGGCCCGTCCCTCTGCCGGGCTCTCTCCCCGCCCGGCCCTCTTTGCTTCTGGACGCGGGCGGAGGCCCGCCTGAGGCTTCGCCCAGGCTCGTGACCGCCGAGGCCTCTGTCCCCACAGACGGCTTCCTTGGGAGTAGCCGACAAGCACCTCAAATGCCTCTCCTGCCTTCCCCGGTCCTCCGACCGGAGGCCACACGCCCGGGATCCCCCCAGTCTGGCATCTCCCAGCGCTGCCCCTAAACCGCCCCCCGTCTTTCCCACTGGGGAAGCGGCCTCTGCAGAAATGCTCTTTTTTACAAGCGTCTCCTGAGTCGGTGCAGACCTCGTCTCCAAGTCTGAAAGAAACAGAAAATGTGAATATTGCCCACGTCGGGACACAGGAAGCTGATTACACGGCACCGGCGCTGGAGACTTTAGAAGACGAGTTTCAGGGACGCCTGGGTGGCTCGGGTGGTGAAACATCTGACTTTGCCTCAGGTCATGATCTCACGGTCCGTGAGTTCGAGCCCCGCGTCGGACTCTGTGCTGACAGCTCGGAGCCTGGAGCCTGTTTCGGATTCTGTGTCTCCCTCTCTCTCTATCCCTCCCCTGCTGGCACCCTGTCTCTCTCTCTCTCTCTCTCTCTCTCTCTCTCTCGATAACAAATAAACAGAAAACAATTAACAAAAATGAAAGACAAGTTTCACGGTTTATGTTGCTGTTTCAAAAGACATGACACAGATTCTTGTCGTGGCCTCGAGATATAAAAAGGACTGAGTTGTATAGGTGTATCTACGTGTAAACGTGCATATGCATGTGCATGGTGGACTGGAGGGTTTTCCATTTATCATATTTGCTTTTCGATGTGATAAAACACATACAACATAGAACATGACATCTCAGTCGTTTCTAGGTGTACCGTTCAGTTGCATATATACGTTCACGCTGTGGTGCAACCAGCCTCGCCATCCATCTCCAGAACTTTCTCACCTTCCCAAACTGAAACACTATACCCATTAAACACAAACTCCTGTTCCCCCTTCCCCAGCCCCTGGAAAACACCATTCCACTCTGGCTCTACGAATCTGCCCACTCTAGGCACCTCATGTAGGTGGAATCATATGATGTGTATCCTTTTGTGTCTGGTTTATTCATGTTTTTATTATATACTTTTGTAATTAAAAAATACGGTCAAGCTTTTGGGGTAACATGTTAAAAGCAGGGACACCTGGACGGTTCAGTCGGTTAAGCATCCGACTCTTGATTTCAACTCACATCACGATCCCAGGGTCATGGGATCAAGCCCGCCACGATGAACGTGGAGCCTGCTTAAGATCTCTCTCTCTCTCTCTCTCTCTCTCTCTCTCTCTCCCCCTCTGCTCCCCTCCCCTACTTGCACTCTCTCTCTCAAAACAAAATAATATAATATAAAATAAATTTTTTGAGAAGCAAGCATGATTATGGGGAGATTTCCATTTCCTGCTTTATTCCTTCCTTAGATTTTCAAAGTTGCTGAGATGAACACAAATAACTTTAATTTGATCAAAAGATACCAATAAATATTCAATGTATGTGAGGCTTTTATAGCCCCACCTCGCAATTTGGAGAAAGGGGTGTGTAGAGGAGAGATGATAAGCAGGAAGTAAAGCCATATGGAATCTGCTGACGGGGATTGATTTTTTTGATGCTAGCAGATTTGTTCATGGGATACCTCTTTAACGCAGTTTTTTTAATTTTTTCAAGTTTATTTATTTTGAGAGGAAAAGAGAGAGTATGTGTGCATGAGTGGGGGAGGGGCAGGGATAGAATCCCAAGCAGGCTCCGCACTGCCGGCACAGAGCTTGGTGTGGGGCTCAATCCCACGGACTTCAAGATCACGACCTGAGCTGAGATCGAGAGTCAGATGCTTTAACCAACTGACCCAGGTGCCCCCGTGAGCTACCTATTAATTGTACAGTTGTTACTTACTTGCTAACCACAGTGCTGGGGGTACATGCCTCTGTGCTGAACGAGACATCTGACCCTTGCCCTCAGAGAGGGGGAGGGGCAGGCTTGCACTTGGACATTTTGGACATACCCTCCTCGTCTCCATAGCATCCCTGCCCTTGAAGAAACACTATTCCCCTTTCCATGTAGTCTTGGTGGGGCTGTTAATCACAGTCTCCCCCACCCCATTTAGAGTAGGCATGAGACCCAGGCTCGCCAATCCGAATACCTGAGTGCCCGCCCAGGAGTGCCTGGGTGGCTCAGTGAGCTAAGCATCCAACTCTTGGTTTCAGCTCAGGTCATGATCTCACGGTTCATGAGTTTGAGCCCCGCATTGGACTCTGCACTGCAGGTGCAAATCCTGCTTGGGATTCTCTCTCTCTTTCTCTCTCTCTCTCTCTCAATCTCTCTGCCCCTCCCCCACTCACACTCACACATGCGTGTGTGCTCTCTCTCTCTCTCAAAATAAACTTAAAAAATATATATTGATTAAAAAAAAAAAAACAACGTTCAAACAGGGACAAACAAGTGCTTCAGCGGGGTCAGGACGTGGGGTACAGCCATGGTGGACCGGGATGAGACATAAGGCCAGAGATACCACAGGCCGGGCCACACGGCGCCTCCAGTTCTGGGCCTGAGGGGCTACGACTTGCTCTCAGGGGTACTAGGGAGCTACGGGGTGGCTGTGCGCAGGGGAGTGGGATCAGCTCTGGGTGCAGGCAGACCCCTCTGGAGCTGTGTGGGATGCACTGGAGGGCATAAGCCTGAGGGGGGAGGCCGGGGGGAGGCTGTGGTGAGGGGCAGGGGGGCAACCCCACCCACAACACGGTAGACAGCGACAGAAACAAAGACGCTTCAACCCCCTCCCCTCATGGAGTCCGTGGGCCAGTGGCGGCAAAAACCCGGCTTCCTGTTCCCCAGCGCGTCAGGCCGGGTCCCACTTCTGGGTCTTTATACAGATGCTCCCCAATAAACAATCACCAATAATCATCGTAGCCTGTTCTGACCAGGGGTTACCGTGAGCCAGGCGCTGGGCTACACTTTACGTGTTAATCCGTTTATCCTTTCCAACCCTGGGTACTATTATTCACCCCACTGTGCAGATGAGGAAACTGAGGCACAGGGGGGCTAAATGACTTGCCAGAAAGTCACAGAGCCAAGAAGTGGTGTGGCTGGGATTCAAACCCAGCGCCCACGATCATGGCGTGTGCTGCCTCACTCCTGTCACTGATCACGACAGACAGGGGAGGAAGACGGCCTACACCTGCTGGACATCCTCACCCACCTGGACAGGCCATTTGCCAGCCTTCTCTCTTCTCCATCCTGGGCTCCTCCCCTCGCTCCAGACGGGAGATCACGTCGGGTTTGAACCCTGGAGGCCCTGCCCCTAGAAAAGACACAAGATTTGGCCAGTCATAGGGAGGCCTCAGGGCTGGGTCCCAGGCCCTGGGTGTGCCGGGGAGATGCATACATTGGGTGCCTACTGATTAGAGGCTCTACTGGTCAATGCAAGACTCATTTTATGACCGCCTACTACATTCCAGAAAGAGCCTGAGCCCTGACGTCACTGTTTAAGGCTCTGGCTCTGTGTTGTTCAAGTTCGATGTGAAATACACACCGTATTTGAAGACTTATTATGGAGAAAGATGTAAAACATCTCATTAGTAATTTGTGTGTTGGTTATGATTGCCACACATACCAAAATGTTCATATTTTGGACAGATTGGGTGCAATGAACCATATCACTGAAATTAATCTCATCGGTTTCTTTTTACTTTTTCTATGCCGCGATGTTTAAGCTCACTGATTTCTCTCTTCCTATAGGGGGCTGAACAGTGTTCCCCCCAAACTTTGTCCACAGAAACCTCAGAATGTGACCTTACTTGGCAAATCGGGGCTTTGAGGATGTAATTCGTTCAGACGAGGTCCTGCGGGAGTAGGTCGGGCCTTAGGGGATGATGCACAGACACCCTTGGGCAGGGGAAAGGTCATGTGAAGATAGAGGCCGAGATCGGGGTGATGGGGATACAAGGCGAGGAACAGCAAGGGTCACCCGGGACCTCCGGAAGCTGCATCCAGGAAGGACTCCGCCCTGGAGCCTTCAGAAGGAGCAGGACCCTGCCTCCGCCTGGATTTTGCACGTCTGGCTTCTGAACCGTAAGGGAACGAATTTCTTCCGTATTAAGCCACCAGGTTTGCGGTGATCCGTTACACAGCTGTGGGAAACGAACGCATCTCCCTACTGACCGTTCCCAGGAGTGGACAAGCTCCCGCCTGAGAAGGCGAACCTTCCTCCCACTGGAGAAGTGAGGAAGGGAGAGAACGGATGGAGATGAGATCGAGGAGGCCGGCAGGGGCCAGGCCACACGAGGGTCTGAAGCCGCTGAAGGCAGGGCCCAGGACTGGTGGACGACTGTCCCTGAGATGGGAGGGTGGGCAGACGAGGAGGGGGTCTGTGGGGACGTCGTGAGCTCAGGGGAGGCCACTAGCTGCATCAAGTTGGAGTTCAGGGGACAGACCAATGGGACCTCGTTCTGTACACACGAGTTGTGCAGAAAAGGTTCACACGGCAGGCTGCCTGCTGTTTCTGGAAAGCCCTGCTCACAAGGCTACCCTTGGCTGGCGTTTGGAAGCTGGATTTCAAGAGGGTTCCCAGTAGTTCCTGATCGACAGAGAGGCTCCCGGCGCCTCAGCCGTTTGTGCAAACACTGTGGCTTCTGCCCGACACCTGCTTTTCCTTCGGGGAGTCGGGAGCTTGGTCCGTGCCAGGCGGAGGCTGCTGACATGACCAGACCTCAGCGAAACCCTGGGCGCTGACCGGGTCTCTAGCGAGTGTCCCTGGTGGACGACACCTCACACGTGTTGACACATCTTGTTGTAGGTCCTGTGTGACGCAACGGGGAGGGGACTCTGCCCTGGTTGCTGCTAGACTTCGCCCCACGTGCCTTATCCCTTTGCCGCCCGTGCTCTGTGTCCTCTTGCTGCAAGGAATCTTGGCTGTGAGCACAGCTACATGTGAGGCCTGTGGGTCCTCCGAGAGAACCACCCGAACTTGGGGGCTCCCCCGGGGCCCCGACACAGGTGCTTAAGCGAGTTCTTGGTGAGTTTGTCCAGGGAACGTGTGTAAGTGAGGACGGCTGAGGAAGCGGCCTTCAAACCACCATTGCTTCCAGGGAAAAGGCAAGACAGAAGGACCAGAAAAAGAAACTGAGGGGAGACGGAGGCGGACAGAAAGACAGACCACTGAGGAGGCCAGAGAAGGGCCAGGGGGTGAGGATAAGGCCAGGTCAGGGCTGGACTGCAGGGATGGAGGGGGGGCGATGAACAGATTGTTGGGGGGCAGAGAGGACGTGGTGGGCTGCTGGGGAGGGGGATGGGCGGAGTGAGGACGGTCTGGGCTGGGGGATGGGGGGCCCGGAGGATTGGAGCAGGTCTGTGTGCAGACGCGGAGCTCAGAGTAACAAATGTGAGAGGGACTCGGGCACAGGAGGCGGGTGGGCCGACAGTGTAGGGCCAGGAAGACACATTTGGGGGACAGCATTTATGTGCTCTGGAAAGATTCTAAGATGCAGCCCGATGAACATCCAAGGAGCACTTGGAGTCCGAGATTCTGGAACAGGCATTCCAGGAAAGCGTGAGAAGAAGGTGGGGGCACAGGCTGAAGATTGTGCAGGACAGGTAGAAGACTCGGGGCCCTTGGGGACACTGGGACTCTAGGAGAAGCCAGTGGAGAGAGAGAGGGACAGCCAGAGCCCAGCCAGGAGGCACCAATTAGAGGAACAGAGAGGGAACCACATGACCTCAGCAAATGCCCCCAGTGGGTGGGCACAAAGGAGATGAAGGCAGATGGGGGCAGGGCCTCACCCAGTGAGAGAAGGTTCTGGTAGTTCTCCAACATCACGTCCCGATACAGCTCCCTCTGGCCAGGACCCAGCCAGCCCCACTCCTCCAGGGTGAAGTCCACAGCCACATCCTTGAAGGTCACTGATTCCTGCAAAGGCCAATTTTACAGGGTGGAGAGACCCATCCTTCTAGAACTCTGGGGCTGGAGAGGTCATGGGCCTAGGGCCTACCACTGCTGGTGGTTGAGACAGTTGGAACATTCTAGGCTGGAACATACTGACTCAACTGGTTTGAGACGACTGAGTAAAGATGGCCTACAGAAGGTCACCTGGGTGGCTCAGTCGGTTAAGTGTCCGACTTCAGCTCAGGTCATGATTCACAGCTCGTGAGTGCGAGCCCCGCGTCGGGCTCTGTGCTGACAGCTCAGAGCCTGGAGCCTGCTTCGAATTCTGTGTCTCCCTCTCTCTCTGTCCCTCCTCCACTCATGCTCTGTTACTCTCTCAAAAATAAACATTAAAAAAAATTTTTTTTTAATTAAAAAAAAAAAAAAGGCCTACAGAAATGCAGAAAGTCTAAGGCAGCTGCTAGCCCAAAGGCACCTTGGAAGAAGATAGACAAAAGCTCCTTTTCTGCGTGACTCTTTACTGCCATCTGTTGGAAAGTTGTTACAATATGCCAATTATTTTAATATATGACAGTTGACTGCCATCTGCATGAAAATTGCCATAAGGGGCACCTGGGTGGCTCAGTCGGTTAAGCGTCCAACTCTTGATTTCATCTCAGGTCATGATCTCCCGGTTTGTGAGTGCGAGCCCTGCATGGAACTCTGTGCTGACAGCCCAGGGCCTGCTTGGGAGTCTCTCTCCCTCTCTCTCTGCCCCTCCCCACTCGCTTTCTCTCTCTCTCTCTTTCTCAAAAAAAAAAAAATAATAATGATAAACACTAATAATAATAATAAACAAATAAATAAATAAACTGGAAAAAAATTGCCACAATATACCAGTGTGTGAGGTGTGAGATGTGAATCCCGCCACTGAGATGAGGCACCCTTGTGCAGTGTGTAACCTGCATACCTGTATGTGACAACCCTAAGAAACGCTTTTTTTTTTTTTTTTTAAACTCTCAAGCCATTGTGTACAAGAGCGATTCCTGAGTGGCACTCCATCCCAGACTCAAGCCGGGATCCCAATTCCCATCCCCAACTCCAAGGATAAGGCTTGGGGGTGAAGCAAAACCATCCACTGCCCTCTTCATCTGGCAACCCAAAGGCTCCCGGCTTTAGATGACCGATTTTTAGACTGTGTCCCAGCTCAGGGCATCCTGCCCCCGTCCCCTCTCCTCCCCGCACCTCCCGGCCCCAGAGTCCCTCCCACACTCGCCCCTTCCCCACGATTAGGAGGGGCGGAAGCTCTTCGGGCCACAGGCAGAGATGAGTATGGCTCTCTGAGGGGGCCGTAAAATCATCTTGGGGAAGAGGAAACCCAGACTCACCTGGTCCTCAGCCATCAGGGTCCCGGTGGCCACTGCTGGGTCCTGGGCATGTGCCTCCAGGAGAAAGGACCAGGTCTCAGTCCGCAGGGCTGGAGGAGGAGACTGGAGCAGAGAGGGGGTCGGTTGTGGCTCAGACAGACAGACACTCTCCCAAAGATGCCTCATGACAGTGGGGGCCCTGGTCTCCTAAGAGCTGGAGCAAAGGTCAGGACAGGCTGCCTGAGGCCCCCATTCCATACCAGCAACCACTAGCAAACAGGGGGTTCAGCTCACTGCACTACTTCTCAAAGAAGTAGCTAGAGGGGCGCCCGGGTGGCTCAGTCGGTTGAGCGTCCAACTTCGGCTCAGGTCACGAACTCACCGTTCGTGAGTTCGAGCCCCTCGTCAGGTTCTGTGCTGACAGCTCAGAGCCCGGAGCCTGCTTCGGATTCTGTCTCCCCATCTCTCTCTGCCCCTGCCCAGCTCATACTCTGTGTCTCTCTCTCTCAAAAATAAATAAAATATTTTTTAAAATTTAAAAAAAAAAAAAAAAAAAGAAGTGGCTCGACTTATCCCCAGATGAGGAAATAGAGGCACAAGAGGTCAAGGCCCTTGCTCAAGATCGTAGAGGTGTCGAGTGTCAGAGCAGGATTCAGACCCAGAAGTCTGGCTGCAGAGGCCAAGCCCCCTTTTGATCCTGACTCTTTCTCTTACGGTAAAATACACGTAACACACCCTGTACCATTTTAACTACTCTAAATTCTACAATTCGGTGGCATTTAGTATGTTCTCCATGTTGTGCAACATCACTGCTATCTGTTCCAGAACATTTTCATCATCACCCTAAGAGGAAACCGTGCACCGTTAATCAGTGACTCCCAAATCTCCCTGTTCTGTGCTGCCCCTCCAAGGTCAGCCCCAGACAACCACTCATCTTTCTGTCATAATGCATTTGCCCATTCTGGACATTTCATAGACATGGAATCGTGTAATATGTGGCCCTTTGTGTCTGGCTTCTTTCGTTTTTTACTTAAAAAATCTTTTTTTCATGTTTATTTTTGAAAGAGAGAGAAAGAGAGGGCACGAGTGGGGGAGGGGCAGAGAGGGAGACACAGAATCCCAAGGAGGTTCCAGACTCCAAGCTGTCAGCACAGAGCCCGACGCGGGGCTTGAACCCACGAACCTCGAGATCATGACCTGAGCCGAAGTCGGACGCTCAACCGACTGAGCCACCCAGGCGCCCCTGGCTTCTTTCATTTAGCCTGTGTTCAGGGTTCATCCATGTTGTACCACGTGATAGGGCTCATTCCTTTTTATGGCCGAGTAGTATTCCATTGTATACGGATCTGCCATTTTTTGGAAAGCTGCTACTATCTGTCTTATCAATCCTGCATGAGGATCCTTATCTCCTGCTGAAGATGTTGTTTAAAGAGGGGCGCCTGGGGCGCCTGGGTGGCTCAGTCGGTTAAGTGGCCGACTTTGGCTCAGGTCACGATCTCGCGGTCCGCGAGTTCGAGCCCCGCGTCGGGCTCTGTGCTGACGGCTCAGAGCCTGGAGCCTGGTTCCGATTCTGTGTCTCCCTCTCTCTCTGCCCCTCCCCTGTTCATGCTCTGTGTCTCTCTGTCTCAAAAATAAATAAACATTAAAAAAAAATTTTTAAAGAGGGGCACCTGAGTGGCTCAGTCGGTTAAGCATCCAACTCTTGGTTTCAGCTCAGGTCATGATCTCTCGGTTTGTGAGATCAAGCCCCACATCTGGCTCTGTACTGAGCATGGAGCCTGCTTGGGATCTCTCTCTCTCTCTCTCTCTCTCTCTCTCTCTCTTAAAACTGCCGAAATAAAGTTTAAAAATCCCCAGGGCACCTGGGTGGCTCAGTCGGTTAAGTGTCCGACTCTTCATTCTGGCTCCAGTCACGATCTCATGGCTTTGCGGGTTCAGGCCCCATGTTGGGCTCCACGCTGACATTGAGGGGGGACTTGCTTTGGATTCCCTTTCCCCCTCTCTCTGCCCCTCCCCCACTTGTGCACGCATGCTCTCTCTCTCTCTCAAAAATTAAAATGAAATTAAGATTATAAAGCTTCAAACTGGTACAGCCACTCTGGAAAATAGTATGGAGTTTCCTCAAAAAACTAAAAATAGAACTACCCTACGACCCAGCAATTGCACTACTAGGCATTTTTCCAAGAAATACAGGTGTGCTGTTTCGAAGGGACACGTGCACCCCCATGTTTATAGCAGCACTATCAACAACAGCCAAAGTATGGAAAGAGCCCTAATGTCCATCGATGGATGAATGGATAAAGATGTGGTATATATATACAATGGAGTATTACTCAGCAATCAAAAAGAATGAAATCTTGCCATTTGCAACTGGAGGGTATTATGCTAAGTGAAATTAGTCAGAGAAAGACAAAAATCATATGACTTCACTCATATGAGGACTTTACCAGACAAAACAGATGAACATAGGGAAGGGAAACAAAAATAATATAAAAACAGGGAGGGGGACAAGACAGAAGAGACTCATAAATCTGGAGAACAAACTGAGGGTTGCTGGAGTGGTTGTGGGAGGGGGGATGGGCTAAATGGGGAAGGGGCACTAAGGAATCTACTCCTGAAATCATTGTTGCGCTAGATGCTAACTGATTTCGATGTAAATTTAAAAAAAAATTTTTTTTAAAGATTATAAAGCTTAAAAATCCCTCCCCCCAAAAATATCTCTGCCAAAGACAAGTTGGTGTTCAGACTATGGTCACCCCCGCTCATTCATCAAATACACTCTGAGACTCATGTGAGGGTGACATACTCATCGGAGGACAGAACGATGGGTGACGTGCGGCTCTGCCCTAAAGGGGCTCCCTGCCCGGTGGGGGAGGCAGGCCTGGACATAGACCAGGTGGTGGGCTGAATAATGGCCCTATGAAGATATCTTGTAGGATGGACCCGTGATGCGATTAAGTTAAGCACCTTTAGATAGGCAGATTATCCTGGATCATCCGGGTTGGGTCCTAGGTGCAATCCCAAGTGTCCTGATAAGAGGGAGACAGAGGGACATTTGACTCAGAGGAGAAGGCCACGTGAGGCAAGTCAAGAGAAGCAGAGTCAGAGAGAGAAGACGCTCTCCCTCCAGCTTTGAAGCCGGAGGAAGAGGCCTCACCTAACGAACGCGGAAGCCTCTAGAAGCTGGAAAAGGCAAGGAAACGGATTGTCCGCTAGAGCCTTCAGAGGGAGCACCACTCTGACCCCCTGAACTGTAAGAGAACAGATCTGTGTTGTTGGAAGCCACCAAATTCGTGGTAACTTGTTCCGGCAGCAACGGGCAACTGATACAGTCTAGAAACAAAAAGACTCAATCTCATGTGTGTTTCCAGGCAAACGCCTCACTACACCCAGTGACACAGGGGCGTACGCAGCTCAGGCTGAAACCAGTAGGTGAAATCCTGATGCGGAACAGAGTCTTACAGGCTCTCCCGTATCTCCTCACAAGTCACTTAATGATTACAAAAAAGAAAGGGCTCCTGGGTGGCCCAACCAGTTAAGCCTCCAATTCTTGATTTCGCCTCAAGTCATGATCTCACAGTTTGAGGGATCGAGCCCCTCGTCTGGCTCTGTGTGGACAGCATGGAGCCTGCTTGGGATTCTCGCTCTCCCTCTCTGAAAAATAAATAAGGTATTCCTGCCTAAGGTATTCCGCCTAAGGTATTCCTGCCAAACCGAAATCGAATAACAAGGAAACACTGAGCAAAGCCAAACTAAAAGACATTCCAGAAGAACCTGGTCCATAATCTTCAGCATTGCACAGATCATCAAGACCAAAGAAAGACTGAAAAACTAACTGTTCTAGAGACCTAATACCTAACGCGGTGTGTGATATGGCATTTTCTTTTGCCATCGAGTACGTTATTGGGACAATTAGCAGCATCGGAAGGTCTGTGGATTAGCTAATAGTTTGTACCGATGTTACTGTCCTGATGAGATCACGGTGCTGCGGTTTTGGAAGAAAATGGCCTTGTTTCTAGAAAAAACAAACAAACAAAACCAAAACACAGACTCCTCAGGAAGGGGGCTGCGCAGAGACACAAAGAGAGGGGGGCTGAATGAGGGTTGGGGTGGGGGGCAGGGAGATCAGAAAGTGATGAGAGACCCAGATAACACGCTCAGGATAAGGAGGACAGAAGCGGAGGGCGTGACTGTGCGGAGCACGCGGAGGCTTTCGGGTCAGACATCCCAGGGTGTGATCCCAGGCCGACCCCTGGGACCCGGGAGAAGCCGCAGAGTCTGTTTCTTGACCTGCGAAGTGAGGAAACGTACAGGATCCCTTCGGGGAGACGGCGCTCGCCTGACTTCAGGCAAACAGCAGGCGCCCAATTCCTACGCGCTGAGATCCTCCAAGCGGCGCGGGGGGCAGAGGCGCCCGGGGGCGCCCTCCAGAGTGATAGGAGGGGGCGGGACGCCGCCCACAGCGCCCACCCAGGCACGACTCGGACCCGCCTCTGAGTGCCCGCCAGCCTGCCTGGCACGGCCCGCACCCACCAGCTCAGACTCCGGGCCACCAGGTCGGGACTCACCTGTGCGCCCCCGTGGGTGGCGCTGGACCGCCAGGCCTTTACCCTCCCTCTGGCGGGCCGCGGAATGCGCCTGCGCGGTTGTGGTCTCGGAACTATTTAAACCTTGGGTCTTTAAACGCGGCTTCGCAGTTGGACTACATTTCCCAGGAACCTCTGCGGGTTCACCCTCCTCCAGACCTAAGGTCTCTACGGGCGGGGGAATGCTGGGAAATGGAGGCTGGGAGTACGATGCGGGGCCGGGGGGAACCCGGTACTGAGAAATATCTGGCTGTACTGACACCGTCAGTAATATTCCCATTTTAGCTAGAGTCTTTTAACTGCCCTCCACAGGAGGTGACGTCAAAGTCCATTTAACCCATTTAACCCAAGTTTCCCCTGTAGCTGAAGTCCACAGGACACGTGGAAGTTCACCCCATCTAAACTGATGGTGAATGAATTGAGTCTGTCACTGAATTACGCAATATCCCTGGGCATCCGCTCCCTGTTTGCCTCAGTGTCACCTGTCACCTAATACCTCTATAAGAAATAGACCCCTACGGTGGGAGCTGGAAGATGTGTGTCCAGGAATGCAAGGATGGTTCGATATTGGGCTATTATATAATTTGCTAATTGATATACAATGTAATATATAATCATGGATATGAAAGAGGTTTTGAGAATGTTCAGTAGTCATCCATTTCTACATAAGCTTAATATATTTAAGAATGGGCCCATCTTGAACAGTAATGACAAAAATCTTAAGGAGTTACTTGTCTCTCCCTTGTTTTTAATTATATACATATAATCAAAACCCAAAATCAGGCGTAATGCTAAAACACCAAAAGCTTCCCCATGAAAGTCAGAACAAACTGTTCGTCCAAATAGAACAAACCATCCAGCATTACCACTTTTGGAAAAACTATCGGTGCAGTTAGACAAGAGAAAGAAAGGGTATATAATTGGAACGGAGAAGTCTGGGATTTCATCCTTCTTTGACTATGATATGATTGCTATTTTGGAAGTCAGAGAATCTATTGAAATGTTATGATAAACCATAAAATAATTAAGTAAAATTACTGGGTACAAAATTAATCAATAAAAACCAATAGGTTGGGGCGCCTGGGTGGCTCAGTCGGTTGAGCGCCTGACTTTGGCTCAGGTCATGATCTCGCAGTCTGTGAGATCGAGCCCCGCATCAGGCTCTGTGTTGACAGTTCAGAGCCTGGAGCCTCCTTTGGATTCTGTGTCTCCTTCTCTCTCTGCCCCCACCCCTCCACTCTCTGTCTGTCTCTCTCCCTCAAAAATAAATAAACATTTTAAAAAAACACAATAGGTTTTCTCTTTTCAAACAAAAATGATGAAAACTCTAATGGAAAAAAAGGGGGGGGGGTATTTGGATTTTAGTGCCAATAAAATTTGCCTGATAGATTTTAATCTCTTTGTGATCTGGGGAAGTTCTCTTCCACTCTCTGCACCTACGTTTTCTTCGCTATAATCCCTCATTAGGATAATGTGTGGCAAATAGCTCTTCCTCAAAGCCTTTTCCCTACTTTCTGTGCACACAGCTAGACTACATTTCCCATATGCCCTTGCAGTCGGGGTGGTCACGTGACTAAGTTCTGGCTAATGAAATGAGAGAAGAGACACGTATGCCATGCCCAGACCTCCCACTTGTTACCTTCCCCAGTCTTTCTTCTTCTGCTGAAGTCTTATGTGAAGATGGGAGGAGCCTAGGTCCCTGAATTGTCACTTGGAGGGGGCCATCTCCAATCAGAACCAACTAATAAAAAGTTATTTTCAGTTATATAGACTCAGGGGAGTGATTAAATAAAGGTATATCCTGCCTATGAAATGTTGTCAAGCCTGAAATAATTATGATGACTGAACGGTAACATGGGGCGACACTTGCGAATGAAGGTTAAAAGAAGAAAAATCTCAAAGTTATAGATCCTTCATGTTTGTAAATATGTAAAATATATGTGTACACATGAGTAAAAGTTAGATGAACCATGGGCAAAACGGAAGGAGAATAGCTGTCACTTACTGACAACAGGCAGTGAGTTTTATTAGCTTATTTAACTCATACAACCACCCCGTGAAGATGTGTCAAACAGCCCCAGAGAGACCTTTGCAGCCCCAACACTCAAAGACCCAACGAGTGACAGAGAGCCCAGTGAAGCCCCTCTTCTTACTGCCAGACTCCTCAGCTCTGCTGCCCTCTCCCTGCCCATGAACTTGGTCCCGGCTCAAGCCTTGTCCTCACATCCTAAAACTTCACTGCGGTCTCATCCCAATCCTCCTGGCCCCCCAGTGTCTCCCCTCCAGGCTCTTTCACACACAGCCCCCAGAATGGTCTTTCTGCACCCAGAGCAGACCCAGCCCTTCCTCCGCCCTCTGTATCTGAAGTCACGTGAGCCTGGAGTCTGCCTTGCTTTGCTTCATGACATTCTATCTTAGTCAGCTCAGACAGCCATAACAAAATACCATAGACTGAACGACTTAACAGAAATTTATGGTTTTTCCTTGGTACAGGAGCATGTGGAGAGAGAGCTCTGGTGTCTCGTCCTCTTTTTACATGCACATTAGCCCTACTTCTGTCCTTAACTAGCTCTGGGCCTTGTATGGGTTACTTGAATCCTCCCTGTAGGTATCCTTGTCTCTAAAGTGGGGGAGCAATGCCTCCTTCACTGGGTGGTCATGCAAGTTAAATGAGCTCAATGACATATGTCACTTTCATCTGCATTTCATTGGCTGATGCAAGTAGCACGGTTGCAATGGAGTTCATATAGCAATCCCAGGGAAGGGTCCTGATTGGTCCTTCTTGGATCTTGGGCCCACCACTTGGACCAATCACTATTGCTAAGATTAGGATACAGGATAAAGACATGGTTACAGGTAGTTAGGACGTAGTGTAATAATATGTGTGCTTGATGGGAGATAGCCCAGGGCAACGTATGAACACAGAGGAGGGCCTTCAACCCAGTCTGGACAATCACGGAGGACTTTCGGAGGAGGTCTCAACTTGGCTGTAACTTGGAAGACAAGAACTAATGGGCGAAGAGACATAAATGTGACCAATGAAGGCAAAGAATGAGGTGGGTTGTTCCAAGCAAAGGGAACACAGAGAACAGAAGCCTAGAGGGGAGAAAGAGATATAAGGAGCTCTTTGTGGCTGGCATGCAAGGGTGGGATGTGGGAGTGTGCTATAATTGAATGCTTGTGTCCCCCCAAATTCGTATATTGAACCCTAACCCTCAATTGATTTTATTTAGAGGTAGGGCATTTGGGGAAGTAATTAAGATCAAATGAGGTCAAAAGGGTAGGGCCTTGGTCCAATAGGATTTGATGTTGTATAGAAGTCAATCAGCACAGTGCTTCGCAGGTAGTAAGGGATCAATTACTCTAGGACCCCGGGGCAAGGGACACACAGCATAATAGTTAACCCCACGTATTCGTTGTGTTAACACTGAAAGTCATCAACCTCTCTATACCTCCGTTCCCCTATTGTATATGGGGAGATAATAATTACCTTAATAAATAAATGAGATTTGAATCCGTTGATATAAGTAAAGCCATTGAAACAGAATGTTACAGGGACACCTGGGTGGTTCATTCTGTTAAATGTTGGACTCTTTATTTCAGCTAAGGGCATGATTTCACAGTTCGTGGGTTTGACCCCTGCATCAGGCTCTGCACTGACAACACGGAGCCTGCTTGGGATTCTTTCTCTCTCGCCCCCCCTCCCCCCCGTCCTTCCCCCTCCCGTTTGCTCTGTCTCTCTCTCAAAAATAAATAGGGGCGCCCGGGTGGCTCCTTGGTGAAGCGTCTGGCTCAGGTCATGACCTCGCGTTTCTTGAGTTTGAGCCCTGCATCAGGCTCTGTGCTGACTCTGCCCAGCCTGCTTTGGATCCTCGGTCTCCCTCTCTCTCTGCCCCTCCCCTGCTCTCACTCTCTCTCTTAAAAATAAACATAAACAAACAAACACTTAAAAACCAGTATGTTACAGACACCACCACCTTCATGTTTCCCATCAATATTATCAACATTAAATATTATTTTTAAAAGTTATTAATAGTTCCGACCTCTTGACCTTTGTGTGCGCTGTTCCCTCGGTCAGGAACGTTCTTTCTATCTCTCTTGGAAAACGACGGTACCTGCGACAAGCTGTTACAGCCATTCCTATGGGAACGTTTCCCCTCTCCCCACCCAGCCCGGCGGGAGCTCGCAACTCTGCTCGCTCCAGGGATTCCACAGGACCGTCCCAGTAAACCTAGCGCTGATATTATAATAATTTGCGTGGTTATCATTTGATAACTGTCTCTCCCGCCCCAGACTGTGCTCTCCTGGAGCATTCATCACACTATAATTTCTGCACAGTTTAATTATCCGTTTATTGTGCACTGTTCCGAGGAAGGTAAGGGAGTTAAGTACCTGGATTTGTAGAGTGAACAACACTGCCAACTTAAGACTCCCAGGCTAGAGCCTTCGCCGGAGTGCGCTTGGGTCAGAACACCAGCTTACGAAATGAACGCGAGGTCGAGTGTCTTTGACTTCTCTGCTGTAGCCCTGCTCCCCCCGCCACCCCCTCCGCCAGGGCGCTTGGTGAGGGTGACGTCATGCGTGCCCGGAGCGACGTCACCAAGGCGACCGGGATCCGTTGCCTTCGGAGAAGTGCGCCTGCGCCGGCAGGGCGGGGCGGAGAGAGGGAGAGGAGGCCGGAAACTACCATTTCCAGAATCCTTTCGTCCCCCATTCCAAGCGCTCTCTACTGAGCATGTGCCAAAATTGGTATCTTGGCAACGGATTGCTGGAGTCCGGCTCTTTAAAAGCACACGCTCCTACCTTTTACTGTAGTGGATTGGTAGTATCTATGGCAACGGATGTAGTTGTGGGGGCGGAGAGGATTCTGGGAAATGTAGTTCATTAGAGTCCCACGAGCTAGTTCTACACTTAAAACTTCGTTCGCCAATCTCTAGCATAAAAATATAAGCAACACTCAGCCCCCCCATGTTTCCCTGTCACCTCATAATGGTAACAAAACGCGTCTTGGGTTGGGATTCAGTTTCTGAAAAAATTAGTTGCCCACACTGCTTATGGAGTGATTTCACCTTTTAAAAAATCTGAATATCTGGGTTCTCTTGAAAACTCGGAAGATCTGGGGCACCTAGGTGGTTCAGCCGGTTAAGCCTCCAACTCTTGATTTCCGCTCAGGTCATGAGATCCGCTGAAGCTTCGTGAGATTGAGCCCCATGTCGGGCTGTGCGCTGACAGCATGGAGCCTGCCTGGGATTCTCTCTCTCCTCTCTCTCTCTCTCTGACCCTCCTCTGCTCGCTTGCTCTCTCAAAATAAATACTAAAAACAAAACAAAACAAAACAAACCTCTGAAGATCTGAAAACACTGAGCTGTTATTTCACAGCAGTCACAATGGAATGGAGCTGAGTACTTTTCTATCTTCTATGAATGTGACCTGCCGTGTTAACTTTATCTTCCTCGACCCAAACAATATTTGGGGTTCCAATCCCAGAACCCGAGGAAAGCCACCAAGCTCTTTTCCCTGGCATGTAAAGGCCCTCAGTGTACGGATCAATATAGTTTTTGCTTCCTCCTCTTCCCCCTCAACACTATTCTCCTCATTTACTCAACATATATTTACTGAGAGCCTGCTCTGGGCCAAGCATTGTGCTGGGCACTGAAGCTTCAACTACGTTTGGTCTTTCTTATCAACCCCTATCCCTCCCACCAAACACCCCCATTATCCAAATCCTGAATGAGATAGCAATAGTTTTCCTAGTAAGTTCAGAAACATAAGGACACTATATTATCCAAATGTCTTTGCTTCCTACTTTGGTTAGCAAAAGCAAGAGTTCAGACAGCAAAAGATTTACATGAAAATTGATCTGAATCTATTCAGGGACACAGAGGGTGAAAATTGAACAGTTCAGATAGGGAGCGGAACCTGTATTCTCTATATTGACCACTGCTGTTCCTTCGCCAGACCATCCTTGAGGGTCCCACTAGGACGCATTCCTCCCCAGAGTAGGAATGGTTGTCTTTTCAAGCCTTCATCATGGGCCGTCCATGCCTCTTGAAGGTCCAAATCACTCCTGCTTTGATGTAGGGTAATTGGTACCTACAGATGAGTGAGACCTGGCCCCAACCCTTGGGGAGCACCCAGTTGGTGAGTCCTCCAGAAACTGACAGAGACGTTGAGGAATTTGTCATAGACTTTATTAAACTTCTTTTCCTTTCCCCTTACAAACTCCCAAGCCACCGCCCTACTGCAGCAGGAGTTTTCGGTTTTGCCTGTAAGTAACAGCCCTGGTCGGAGAGAAAAAGCCTGGAGGTTACAAACAGAACTTCAGGTCCCTCCAGGTCAACCGTCCCCCGCCCCAAAACTTCCCTCCAATCATCAGCCTTATTTGGTGACATCATGGGTATCTGGGCGGATTTCTAGGGTTCTCAGCCAATCAGTGTTGGTACAGGAGGAGGGAGGAGAGAAAATTTGGGGCAGGAGGTGAGGGTAAAATGTGGAAACAGAAAGAGTGGGCAAGACCAGAGGAGACTCTGAGAAACACAGACACAGGGCGAGACTCACAGAGAAGGGAAAGACAGAAGACAATGAGGAAGAGACAGAAGCAGGTGCGCCGAGTTGAAGTGTGGCCCCACGCAAGATATACCCAAAACCTAATCCCCACGACCTGCCAATGTGACCCCATTTGAAAATAGGGTCTTTGTGGATGTAGTTAAATTAAGGTAAAATGAGATCATTCTGGATTTAGGCTGGACCCTCCATTCATTCAAAGACTGGTTGTCCTCACAGGAGAAGGGGAGGGCGACACAGAAGTAGAGGAAAAAGCCATCTGAAGATGGGGGGGGGGGTGGAGGGAAGCCAAGGAATTACCAAGGATGCCAGAGGGGCGAGACAAAACTTGGGCAAGAGGCTGGGGCCGGGGGCGGGGGGAGAAACAAGTTTCAAGGCAGAATGGGAAATCCAGAGATGTGAAAAGGAAAGACAGAGCAAGACAGAAATGAAGACTGAGTGAAGACAGCGGGAGAGGTTCAAACCTGGGGGAAGGGGAGAGAGAGGTGGGGAAGGGGCTGGAGAAAGAGAGGGGAGATGGGAGGGGAAGGGAGGTGGCAACAGTGAGGGAGATTTAAAGAAGCCCGAGAGAGCTGACAGGGCGACAGTCTGCAAGGCAGATGGGATGGGAGCCAGAGACCCAGAGACAGGGAGAGACATTCAGAGACAGAGGCAGAAAGAGACTGAGAGGCACAGATTCAACGTGGGGGGGCCCGGGGTGGAGAAAGCCACGTGGGAGAGGCAGAGAGAGGGAGGGAGGGAGAAGGGGACACGGAACAAGGTCACAGTGAGAGCTGACACTCATGACTTAACTCTCCTCGCCAGGTGCTGGGGAGAGGAGGGGGAGGGGCAGGAGGGGGAGGCAGAGACTGACAGAAAAGGTGCCGGAGAGAAGAGGAGAGGGGCTGGCGGGGGCGACAGGAAGGCCAAGGTGAGGGAGTCGCTCAGAAGGGCAGAGAGGAGGGCGAGGGCCTCTTCTCCCCTGGGCCCACGGGCTCAGTGCTTGGAGCCTCTGGAAATGTAACCACTTTGCAAAGCGGGAGAAAACAAATTAACACAACAATAAGGATAAAGAAGAATATATAACAACGAATTCAGCTCGGATGACATCTGTCTTCATACCAGCACATTCACGGAATACAATGTTTAATATATATATATATATATATATATATATATATATATATACACACACACACACACACACACATATATATATAATATATATATCAGGTCATGATCTCACAGTTCGTGGGTTCGAGCCCCCAACTGTGCTGACAGCGCAGAGTCTGGAGCCTGCTTCAAGTTCTGTGTCTCCCTCTCTCTGGGCCCCTCCCCCGCTCGTGCTTTGTCTCTTTCTCTCTCTCTCAAAAATAAAATAAAACGTTAAAAAAAATAATAAAGTGAGCGCACGGGGGACTCCCAAATGACAGAGTGACTGAGCCAGGGCAGTGCCGTTTTTGAGGGGCCCAGTGGGGCATTTGGAGGCCTCAGGAGACGGCCGGGATGACTTACGAAGCCACGATGACCCCAAAGGCAAGGACAGCCAGGAACACGGAGATGGTGGCCCCAAACAGCACCTGCTGCTTCTGGTATCCACTCCCCTTCTCATACTGCAGGCTCATGCGGGGCTGCCCGTCAACTGGTGGGTGGGGTGGGGAGACAACCTTGACTTCCAAGTCATCGCTCTTCCTTGGCCTTGCACCTACACCCACCTGCTCCCCGGGCAACCTGAGCCTCCCCCTCCCTCCTCCCTCCCCATCCCCTGCCCTCTCCCGGGGTCCGCCGCCATGGCATCCAGGCGCCGTCCTAGGTGCTCTGGATACTGCCGCGCACCCCACCAGCAAACATCCCTGCCCTCACGGCACCGACTGTCTATAGGGCACAGCACAGGGACCGCCGAGAGTCTAGCGCTAAGACAGTCGTCTGCATCTTAGCTGGGGACCCTGAAGATCCTTGGGAGTCCCATTCTGCATCTTCCAATTGTCCCTCCCACCCCACCCCCCGCCTTTCATTCTGCCGGCAGAGCTTCCTGGCCTCGCCTTCGGAGTGGATCCAGAGTCTGACCCACCTCCTGGGCTCCCGACCTGGTCCAGCCCCCATCAAAGCGCCTCTCCTCATTCCCGCTTCTCCTCACCCTACAGTTCCCCACATGGCCCCCAGAGGGCGCGCACTAACACCTAAGCCCTCTCACTTCCCTCTTCCCTCAGAGCTTTCCCTGAGGTCGCCTCTCGTTCAGAATAAAAGCCCAAGTCCTCACCATGGTCCACCAGACAATCTGGTCACCATGGGACTAGCTAGCTACTACCCCCATCTTCACTCGTTAGCTTCCTTCTTGTTGCTCAACCATGTTGCTCGACCAGGATCATTGCACCTGCTGTTCCCTCCCTCATTCACACTGTTCCTTACTCCCTCACTTCCTCTAGATCTCAAACACCACTTCTTCAGAGAGGTCCTGCCACTTGCACCCTCTAAAGCAGCATCCCCCCACCCCACCCCCACCCCCCCAGGCACTTTCTATCAAATGGTTCTGTTTTCATTAGGGCACATTTGCTCTCTGAAATTAATCCGTTTATTCCTTCGTGTAATTGTCTAGCAGTGGTTCTCAGCTGGGGACAATTTTGTGCCCCAGGGGACATTTGGAAATGTATGGAGACTGGAAATGATTGTTAGGACTTTGGTGGGGCGGGGGGGGGGGGGTGTACTATTGGCATCTGGCTGGGGAGAGACTAAGGGTGCTGTTGAACATCCTACATCCACAGGACAGCCCTTATAACAAAGAATTTTCCAGCCCCAACTGTGTGTAGTGCCAAGGCTGAGAAACCCTAGTTAACCCTTCACCCCATTAAAATGTGGGCAATACAAGACACTTGTCTCTGTTCTGCTGATCCTCGGTTTGGGGGCATTACAGGGTACTGGTAATATCTGTTGTAGTTAACCACCATTCTAAAGAAGCAAACGGACAAATCCCTTCTTTCCAAATGGTCAGTGTCATGGGGCGGGGGGGGGTGGGTGGGGATTGACAAGAGAAACTCTTCCTAATTAAAAAAAAGAAGAAGTGGGGGGGGGGGCATCTGGGTGTCTCAGTCGGATAACATCCAACTTGGGCTCAGGACATGATCTCAACAGTACGTGAGTTCGAGCCCTGCATCGGGCTCTGTGCCGACAGCTAGGCGCCTGGAGCCTGCTTTGGATTCTGAGTCTCCCTCTCTCTCTTTCTGCCCCCCCCCCTCAAAAATAATATATAAACATTTGTAAAAAATAAAATAAAATAAAATAAAATAAAATAAAATAAAATAAAATAGGGGCCCCTGGGTGGCTTAGTCGGTTAAGCGGCTGACTTCAGCTCAGGTCATGATCTCGCGGTTCGTGGCTTCAAGCCCCGCATCGGGCTCCGTGCTGACGGCTCAGAGCCTGGAGCCTGTTTCGGATTCTGTGTCTCTCTCTCTCTCTCTCTCTCTCTGACCCTCCCCTGTTCATGCTCTGTCTCTCTCTGTCTCAAAAATCAATAAAAGTTAAAAATGACCCTCCCCTGTTCATGCTCTGTCTCTCTCTGTCTCAAAAATCAATAAAAGTTAAAAATTTTTTTAAAAAAAAGAAGTGGAAAAAAACTATAATTGAACAGTATGAGAAGTCCTTCCATTGGGTCCTGGTTGGAAATAATTAGCTGTGAAAGATATTCTGGGAACAATTAGGGAGGTTGCAAAAGGGACTCAGAGTCACTTGATATTTAACAATTGTTGCTAGGTTTTTTGGGTATGAGAATGGCATTGTAGTTTCATAGGAAACGTCCTTATTTTTTAGAGGTGCACACTATGGGTGAAATCTCACAATGCTTGAATACTTTCAAAATGCCACGGCAGCGGGGCACCTGGCTGGCTCAGTTGGCAGAGCATGTGACTCTTGATCTTGGGGACATGAGTTTGAGCCCCACGTTGGGCATAGAGATTACGTTTTTAAAAATACCACAGCTATAAATAAAGTGAAACAAATATAGAGGAATGTCCATCGTCAACATAATTTGATAGGAAGTGCTCCTTTAGAGGGTGTGACCAGGGAGTCCTGTTTGAGGTGGTGAACTTGGAGACTTTATTGAAATGAGGGAGTAAGAGGAATAGTGTGACAGAGAGGGAACAGCATGTGAAAAGTTCCAGCATGATTATTCAAGCTTGATGGGTATATAGGGGCTCACTGTACTGTTCTCTCTGCCAGAAAGATACATTTAAAAAATCTCTCCAGGGGCGCCTGGGTGGCTCAGTCGGTTAAGTGTCTGACTTCGGCTCAGGTCATGATCTCTCAGTCTGTGAGTTCGAGCCCCGCGTCGGGCTCTGTGCTGACCACTTAGAGCCTGGAGCCTGTTTCAGATTCTGTGTCTCCCTCTCTCTGACCCTCCCCCGTTCATGCTCTGTCTCTCTCTGTCTCAAAAATAAATAAACGTTAAAAAAAATTTTTTTTTAAATAAAAAATAAATAAAAAATCTCTGAATGAATGAATGAGTGAGTGAGTGAATTCAGCAGATCCTCTGGACTCCCCAGGTATGGCACTGGCTAAGAATGTTTTTCTAGAATGCCATTCTGGCAGTAGAGACATTTTTTTTTTAATGTTTATTTTTGAGACAGAGCATGAATGGGGGAGAGGCAGAGAGAGAGAGGGACACACAGAATCCGAAGCTGGCTCCAGGCTCTGAGCTATCAGCACAGACCCCGACGTGGGGCTCGAACCCATGGACCGCGAGATCATGACCTGAGCCGAAGTCGGAGGCTTAACCGACTGAGCCACCCAGGCGCCCCGAGACAGTTTAAAAATTTTTTTTCAACGTTTTTTATTTATTTTTTTTTTGGGACAGAGAGAAACAGAGCATGAACGGGGGAGGGGCAGAGAGAGAGGGAGACACAGCATCGGAAACAGGCTCCAAGCCATCAGCCCAGAGCCTGACGCGGGGCTCGAACTCACAGACCGCAAGATCGTGACCTGGCTGAAGTCGGACGCTTAACCGACTGCGCCACCCAGGCGCCCCCCGAGACAGTTTAAAGTCACAGGTGTCTGACTGGCCCAGTCAGTGGAGCATATGACTCTTGATCTCAGGTTGTGAGTTCAGGCCCCACGTTGGGTGTAGAGATTACTCAAAAAAATAGTTTAAAAGTCGTTTAAGAAAAGAATAAATAAAGATAAAGTTACAGTGGAGTCTTCCTTATTTCACAGTGGGGGAACGCAAATTTCGGAATGTGGAAGCGACATCTGGGCCACTGTAAGCAGGTGGTGAGTGCAGGACTGAAGGCTCCCTGTGGGAGAACTCAAAACCCGTATCTGCTGGGTCACGGCTGTCTTCACCTCTCATGCATCCCTGTCTCCCCCACCCCCCAGGAGCTTACCAAAACAGTACTTTTTTTGGATACAGCTGGGACTGATCTTCTGGCAATGTAAACAGTCCAAGACTTCCTCTTTTAGCAAGCCTGGGCAGGAGGGAAGGGAGAAGTGGGGTGAGGGCAGGTATCAGAGGAACGGCAAAGAGCAGGAAGGCAGAGGGGAAAGAGGGCATGACATCCCTTGGCTCTCCTGGATTTGGAGGGTCCACGTGCAGCCAAGCAAGCTGAGCACAATGCACCGATTCGCACTAAAAATAAATTTTACAGGGGCGCCTGGGTGGCGCAGTCGGTTAAGCGTCCGACTTCAGCCAGGTCACCATCTCGCGGTCCGTGAGTTCCAGCCCCGCGTCGGGCTCTGGGCTGACGGCTCGGAGCCTGGAGCCTGTTTCCGATTCTGTGTCTCCCTCTCTCTCTGCCCCTCCCCCGTTCATGCTCTGTCTCTCTCTGTCCCAAAAATAAAAATAAACGTTGAAAAAAAAATTTTTTTTTAAATAATAAAATAAATAAATAAATAAATTTTACATAGGGGCGCCTGGGTGGCTCAGTTGGCTGAGCATCTGGCTGGATTTCAGCTCAGGTCATGGTCCCTGGGTCGTGGGATGGAGCCCCGCGTTGGGCTCTGCACTGAGCGTGGAGGCTGCTTACGATTCTCACTCCCTCTCTCTCCCTCTACCCTTCTCCCCTGTTCGTGCTCTCTCTCTCTAAAGAAAAAAAAAATATATATATATAATCATTGAAGAGTTGAATTGAATTGCAGTTGTCCAGTTGACCAACATTTGTGTGTAGACATTCGATTAACTAAACAAATGTTTAATTAAATGTCTACAAATAGAACGTTTGCATCCCTACACTCCCGTTTTGCAGCCCCTGGTGACATATACTGGCTAGATGCTCACTGATCGGTCTCCTCCACTTCCTATCGCATGAAAAGACTACATTTCCCAGGCTCCTTTGCAGTAGGTTGCAACCATATGACCAGAGTTCTGGCCAATCCATTAAAGTCCCTGTAGGAGTTTTCTCTGTTCTCTCCCCCACTGAAGCTACCTTAGAAGCCACAACAGAGGGGCGCCTGGGTGGCTCAGTTGGTTGAACATCTGACTCTCGATTTCTGGTCGGGTCACAATCCGAGAGTCATGGGATTGAGCCCCAGGGAGGGCTTTGTGCTGAGCATGGAGCCTGCTCAGGATTCTCTCTCTTTCTCCCTCTGCCCCTCTCCCCGGCTTGGGCTCTTTCTAAAATAAAAATTTTAAAAAGAAGTTGCAACATAGGTGCAGGCTGTATCCCCGAGACAGCACTTGGAGGAACTGTTCAACTCTCAATGGAATTTGGGTAAGAGAGAAATAAATCTTTCGTTAAACCATGGAGATGTGGGGTTTATTTGTTACTATGACATGGCCTATCCCATCAGACTAACGTTCCCCCCCCCCCACATACTTTTTTTTGCAGGTTGCAACCACTTCCACAATCCCTCAAAAATCAGTGATCCCTGGATACTAACTAGAGCTTTGGGGAGGAGGACGAACCGCCAGACGGAGCAGATGATAGTGGGGCTTGACTTGGGGGAGACAGGGTAAAGAGGTGAAGGAGGGTAGAGAAGGGACGATAAATCCAGGACTCACGGCAAATTTTGCGGCTGCAGGCTGCGAGAGAAAAGAGCAGAAGGGAGTGAAGTCAGGAGAGCGATCTGAGAATTTGATGGGAAGGGACCAGGGGGGAAAGAGAGCAGGGAATATTGGGGAGAGGCAGGGAAGGCTGAGTCAGGGGGGGGGGGGGTGAGCAAAGAGTTTGGGAGAAAAAGTGGGAGAAGGGGATGGGATGATGATGGGGGAGAGGCAGGGGGCTTGGTGGAGAGAGATCCTCACCTTTTGCTTCGTACAATTTTAAGACTTTCTTGAGTTCCTTGATTACTCTCCCCCTGAGAGCTACGAGTTCTTCCAGCAGAGGCTCATCTGAGGAGAGACAGAGAGATCCTCGTGGGGTGGAGGCACCCAGCAAGCCCATCTGCAGCTTCAAAGAGATGAGGAAACTCCTTTTCATTCACCAGGAGTAACTAAGACCGGGTATTACTCAGGTCCACTGGGCAAATCCGTGGCCCGGAAGGTCCTGCACCTAGCTCCTGACCCACGGTGGGCGCTCCAGGCCGGACCACCTTCCACTGGCCTCAGTTTCCTCATCTGGTAAGGAGTAGGAGGGTGAACTGGGCCACCTCTCCTTTCCTTTCTTCTGATCCACTCTCCTGTCTTCTCTGTCCACACTCACTCCTTCATCCAGCTGACCTCATCCAGGCTCATGGCTTCGTATGTTACCTGCATCTTGCACCGTCCAATATGGCGGCCGCGAGCCACACGTGGCTATGGAGTACTCGAAATGGGCTGACCTGAACCGAGATATGCCCTTAGTATAAAACATGCTGTGTGGTGCCTGGGTGGCTTAGTCAGTCAAGCGTCTGACTTCCGCTCAGGTCATGATCTCACGGTTCGTGAGTTCGAGCCCCGCGTCGGGCTCTGGGCTGATGGCTCGGAGCCTGGAGCCCGCTTCGGATTCTGCGTCTCCCTCTCTCTGCCGCTCACACTCTGCCTGGAGTGAATCAAATAACTATAAAACACCTCCACAATTTTTATGCTGGTTGCACATCAAAATGGTAATTTAGGTATGGGGCTAAACAAAATAAAAGTTAATTTCCCCTGCTTCTGTTTACCCTTCTAAACACGTGGCTACGAGAGAATTTAAAATGACGTGTGGCTCCCATGTGCACCTCCCATCATATCTGCACCGGACAGCGCCGTTCTCTACACACTGATGCCCCCCACGTTCGATCAGTAGCCTAGACCCTCATCAAAGTCCGCATGCAGGTCGCCAAGTACCCACTTAGGATCTCCACTTGGATGTCTGATGGGTACCTTCCACTCAGGAAGTCCCAGACGGAACCTTGATCTTCTCCTTCAAACCTCCTCCCGACCCCCAGGACTTCTCTGCCTTAGGAGACGGGAGCCACCTGATTCTAATGGCTCAGCACAAAGCCTTGGCGCTTCGGCTCCACACCCCGCGTGCCGCTTGTCAACATGCACGTCAACAAAGCCTGTTTGTTCGACATCCAAGATAGATCCAGGAATCCCATCACTTCCCATCCCCTCCCCTGCCACCGCCCTGGTTCCCGCCGTGATCATCTCTTTGCCTGGGCCGTCACTAAAGTTTCTTACCCCTTGCCCTGCCCAAATCTCTCCTCCACAGCCAGAGGGACACAGGGACGCAGTCAGCTCACCCGTATCCCGCGTCCGCTCAGAGCCCTCCCATGTGACCCGGAATAGAAGCCAAAAGTCCTCACCATGGCCTAGAAGCCTCTTCCCCATCTACCCCTCCCCGCCCCCTTACCTCTGGGACCTCATCTTCCACATCTCTCCCTCTTTCTACTCCAGCCTCCCTGGCTTCCTTGAGGTTCTGTGAATATGCCAAACATAGTCCTGGCTCAGGGGTTTGTAGTAACCGCTTTCTGCCTGTGGCCTTCTACCCCTCTCCTTCAGGCCTGCTCACATGTCGACTGGTCAGTGACGCCCCCCCCCCCGGGCTGCCTGGCTTTACGCTGCAGCCCCCACCCTACCCCTAGCACCCCCTCCTCTCCCTTTGTCCCTGCGGTATTTTCTCCATAGTACTTGTCCTCATTTGATACATTATATTGTGCAGTAAAGGGTTAACTCAGGAGGGCCGGGTCGTTCAAACCCTGTACATCCCCCAAAAAGGTTTGGCTCCTCGAGGCCTTTGGGATATCCTGGCTGTGAACAGTGTCTTTCTTGGGGTGCCTGGCTGGCTCACTTGGTAGAGCATGTGACTCGGTCTTGGGGTCATGAGTTGGAGCCCCATGTTGGGCATAGAGCCTACTGAAAAAGTGAGTTTTTCTTTTCTTTTTTTTTTAATGTTTATTTATTTTTGGGAAAGAGAGAAAGAGACAGAGCATGAGCGGGGGAAGGGCAGAGAGAGAGGGAGACACAGAATCCCAAGCAGGCTCCAGGCTCCAAGCCGTCAGCACAGAGCCCGACGCGGGGCTCGAACTCACGAACTGTGAGATCATGACCTGAGCCGAAGTCAGACACTCAACCGACTGAGCCACCCAGGCGCCCTTTTCTTTCTTTCTTTCTTTCTTTCTTTCTTTCTTTTTTTAAGTTTATTTATTTTGAGAGAGAGAGTGAGCAGAGAAGGGGCAGAGAGAGAGAGAGAGAGAGAGAGAGAGAGAAAATCCCAAGCAGGCTCTGCTTGGAAAGTATGGAGCCCAACGAGGGACTCAAACCCACCAACGGTGAGATCATGACCTGAGCCGAAACCAAGGGTTAGATGCTTAACTGACTGATCCACCCAAGCACCCCATATCTTTTTATTCCCCCCCCCATATTTATTTATCTATTTTGAGAGACAGAGAGAGCGGGGGAGGGGCAGAGGGAGAATCCCAAGCAGGCTCCGTGCTGTCAGCACAGAGCCCGACACAGGGCTCGATCTCATGAACCGTGAGATCATGGCCCGAGCTGAAATCAAGAGTCAGACGCCCCAACTGACTGAGCCGCGCAGGTGCCCCTGGAATGTTTTAAAAGTTCTCTGGGGGGTTCTAATGAGCCTTCCTGCTCCAAACCTTGTCTGTTAAGGGTCAGATAATAAATATTTCCAGCTTTGAGGGCTAGACGGTCATTGTCACAACTATTCAGTTCTGCCTGGGAGAGCAAAAGCAGCTGTAGACAATATGTAAATGAAAGGGTGTGGCTGTGTTCTAATAAAACTTTATTTACGAAAACAGGGGGCTGGCAGATCTGGCCCCCAGCTGTATTTTGCCAACCTGTGCCGTAGGCGTAGAGGCTAGGCACGGCATAAGAATCTTACTAGCTAGCATTTGTGGAGCACTTGCCGTTGGCCTGGCTTTGTTCCCATTTTACAGATGAGGAAACTGAGACACAAAGAAGTGAAATAGCTTGCTTAAGGTTAGCCAGGCTTTGAATCTACCCTCAGGGTCTCTGCTCTGCCGGCTACGCTTCTCTCAAAGTTATGGGAGGAGGACCTAATTCCCTGCCCCCCCCCCCCCCCCCCAGCTTAGGACAACAGTGTTCTGGTGTTCAGGTTCCTCTTAAAAAAAAAAAAAAAAAAAAAAAAACGGATGGAGGGAAGAGAAAGGAAGAGAAATGGAAAACTACAGCAGTTTGACAAGCGTGGGGAAGAAAGCAAACCTCACCTTCAGCCCCTCGAATGACCAACCCCCTGGGGCCACTGACCACAAAACCGGAAAGGGGGTTAGCACTGCAGTGTCTGAGCTGTGTTCTCTGGCCAAGTCACCTAACTTCTCTGAGCCTCAGTCTCCGGCTCTGTAAAGGGCAGATCACAGCCGTGCCCACGGTGATGAACTGTCCTAGACTTTTTAGAGTAAAACACTTAGAATCCTGCCAGACACACACCAAAGTCTATATGCACGTTTTTATTTTATTTTGTTTTGTTTTGTTTATATCAAGGAGAGGCGGGGTGGACCTGTGGAAAGGGAAGACGGGGAAGGGGGCTGGGATAAGGCTTTCCCCCTTAGCGCCTACCTTTTAGAGGATTAACCATTAAGTGGCTCGTTTGGTTCTTGATAAAGGACGCCACGTGTTCCAGGTGATCTATCCCTGGGGGCAAGAGGGGAGGAAATTCCAGTGGGTCCCTCAGAGAGCCAAGGGACATCCCCCCCCCCCCCATCTTCCTCCAGGACTGGTCCCACCCTCCCCTCTCGGGGACTGTGGTCCCCAAAGCGCCTGTCTCCCCACCCCAGCCTCGCTACCCCCCACGTGTCCCTTTCCCCCTCTGTGCCAGGCACCCTCCCCTCTCCAGCACGCACCCACTTTCCCCACAAACGCGTTCAGAGCGTAGTCCCGGAAGAAAGGCCCCTCCATGCCCAGCAGCAGGGCCCGGGCGCGGGCCTGCAGCCGCTCCTGATGGAAGCGTTTGGGGACGAGGGCCAAGCGCAGCTGGCTCAGGGCCTCCTGCACCGAGTGGTCACACTGCAGGCAGCCCCGGCCTCCGGGGCCGCTCAGGCCCAGCAGCAGCAGGAGGGCCAGGGCCAGAGGCATGGCAGGGCCTTTGTGACGTCCTGGAGAGAGAACCTGGCCGGCCCCACCCCCCAAGCAGGGGCGGGGTCAGGGAGGAGGTGGGGGCGGGGTCAGGGAGGAGGTGGGGGCGGGGTCAGGGAGGAGGTGGGGGCGGGGTCAGGGAGGAGGTGGGGGCGGGGTCAGGGAGGAGGTGGGGGGCGGGGTCAGGGAGGAGGTGGGGGGCGGGCGTGGAAATACTCTGTGCGCAGGCACCTGTTTGCTGGGCACTTGCTATGCGCCAGGCAAGGTTCTAGAAGCTAGGGAGAGAGTCTAGAAAAACAGAGAGCTCTGCCTTGCCCTCCTGGATCTTACATTCATTCACGCAACCCGTGTTTTTTGAGCCCCTGCTATGTGCCAGGCCCTGTTCGAAGCACCCGATATGCAGCAGAGGCTAACAGTCTCTGTCCACATGGAGTTTACATTCATTTGTTCAACAAATTCCAGTGGAGCAGCCGCCGCTGGAGGTAGACTGAATAAAATGGACGCAGTCCTGGGGCGCCTGGGTGGCTCAGTTGGTTAAATGTCCAACTCTTTTTTTTTTTTTTTTTTTTTCAACGTTTATTTATTTTTGGGACAGAGAGAGACAGAGCATGAACGGGCGAGGGGCAGAGAGAGAGGGAGACACAGCATCGGAAACAGGCTCCAGGCTCTGAGCCATCAGCCCAGAGCCCGACGCGGGGCTCGAACTCACGGACCGCGAGATCGTGACCTGAGCTGAAGTCGGACACCCAACCGACTGCGCCACCCAGGCGCCCCAAATGTCCAACTCTTGATTTTGGTTCAGGTCACGATCTCACAGACATGAGCTTGAGCCCTGGTCATGTTCTGTGCTGGGTGTAGAGCCTGCTTAAGATTCTCTCTCTCTCCCCCCCCCTCTGCCCTTCCCCCACTCACTCTATCTTGCTCTAAAAAATTAAATAAATAAATAAATAAATAAATAAATAAATAAATAAATAAATAAATAGAAAAATGGGCAAGGAGCTTGAACAGACATTTCTCCAAAGAAGCTAGACGACTGGCTAATAACTGCATGAAAAAATGCTTAACATCTCTGAGCAACAGGGAAATGCAAATCAAAACCACAATGAGATACCACCTCACACTTATTAGGATGCCTACTTATCAGGAAAACGGAAAATAACAAGTGTTGGCAAGCATGTGGAGACGTTGGAACCCTTGTGCACTGTTGGTGGGAACGTAAGCAACTGCTACGGAAAACAATATGGAGGTTCCTCAGAAAATTAAAAAAAAAAAAAAAAAGGAATCTAGAGAGATCTGGAAATTTCGCTTCTGGGTATATACCCCAAAGAACTCAAAGCAGAGCTCAGGGATATTTGTCCACCCATGCTCACAGCAGCATTATTAGCAAAAGCCAAACTGTGGAAGCGAACAAAGTGCCCATTGACGAATGAATGGGTGAACAAAATGTGGGATATACCTACAACGGGATATTATTCAGTCTCCAAAAGGAAGGAAGTTCTGCCAGGCTACAACATGGATGAACCTTGAGGCCATTATGCTAAGTGGAATAGGCCGGTCACAAAAAGACACATACTGTCTGATTCCTTTCATAGGAGGTATCTGGAATATCTAGAGTTGTAAAATTTGCACTCAGGACATTTAACATTGATTTGATTGATTCAACCCTCCCAAACGCCTCCTAACTCCTCCACTTCCATATTACCTCCTCTGAGAAGTCCTCCCAGATTACCCCCTATAAAGCACGTCAACCTTTGTCGTTCCCTACTTTACGGATCAGCACACTTTTTGAAGGCCAGGTTGCAATGTGGAAATGAGTGGGCGGGCTGTGTTCCAATAAAACTTTATTTATGGACACTGAAATGTACATTCCATAGAATTTTCATGTCACAAATATTATTCTTCTTTTGACTCTTTTCAACCATGTAGAAATGTAATAATAATTAGGGGGGGGACCATAGTTTGCCAGTAACTCATTATCCTGTTGGTTTCTGTCCTCACGTTAATTACAACCGATAATATTTTTTTGTCTTTCTCACGTATCATCCAACAAACCCCTTGAGGCCAGGAACTATGTGTATTTTGTCCACCATTATGTCCCTAACCCCTTGGAAGGAACCCGGCATACAATAGATGTTCAATAAGTATTTTTTGAGTGAGAGAAAAATGAAAAAAAGTCAGGGGCGCCTGGGTGGCGCAGTCGGTTAAGTGTCCGACTTCAGCCAGGTCACGATCTCGCGGTCCGGGAGGTCGAGCCCCGCGTCAGGCTCTGGGCTGACGGCTCAGAGCCTGGAGCCTGTTTCCGATTCTGTGTCTCCCTCTCTCTCTGCCCCTCCCCCGTTCATGCTCTGTCTCTCTCTGTCCCAAAAATAAATAAAAAACGTTGAAAAAAAATTAAAAAAAAAAAGTCAGTTTCCCTTTCTGGGCTTCAATTTTCTCCCGTGTAAATGGGGAGTCATAATATACCTGCCTTATGTCAAGGGTGAAATGGTGTGAACCAATGTGTGTGCTTTCCAGTGTGCAAGCCACTGGTCACATGTGGCTGTCGAGCACTTGAAATGAGGTGTGATTTTTTGTTTTTGTTTTTGAGGGAGAGAGAGAGCACAAGAGCAGGGGAGGGGCAGAGAGAGAGAGAAAGAGACAGAATCCTAAGCAGTCTCCACCCTCAGCTTGGAGTCCCACACGGGGCTCGATCTCATGACAGTGAGATCATGACCTGAGCCGAAATCGAGAGTTGGAGGCTTAACCAACTGAGCCACGGAGAGGCCCCTGCGAAACTGAACTTTTAAGTTTATTTAATTGTAATTGATTTAAACTTAGATTTTTAAAAATGGATTCTCAGTTCAGTTACTGGGAAATCTTTCAACATGTTTGGAACAACTTGACTATGTGACTCGGCTTCCTCAGCAGTAAATATCATGAAATCTAAATAGAGATCAAGTGTTTTTAGAGAAGAGTTAGTGTTCAAATTGACATGTGCTGTCCCGAGAACGTGTCAAAGGCTTGGTACCAAAGGGGACAAAAAAGCAAAATGTTTCTGTAATTTCTATATTGGTTGCAGGTTGAAATGATAACATTTTGGGTATGAGTTAAATAAAATATTATAATTAAGTCACCTGCTTCTTTTTGCTTTCTTAACATGGCCAGCAGAAATTTTGAAATTACATGTGGGACTCATTTCAATTGGACATCGCTGGTCTAGCCTAAAGATGGTGTCCAATAGGTACCATTTCAGTTGATGTGATTAGCCGGGTTGGTG
Organism: Lynx canadensis; assembly: GCF_007474595.2. Classification (NCBI taxonomy): domain Eukaryota; kingdom Metazoa; phylum Chordata; class Mammalia; order Carnivora; family Felidae; genus Lynx; species Lynx canadensis. The sequence goes on from NC_044317.1 coordinate 53,865,717, forward strand.
CGGGGGAATCACACCAGGTGTAATGGGCTATCAGACCACGAGGGGGAGCTCACAGCCGAGTGCAAAGCCTCTCCCCGACCTGAGTCTCACCCATGACTTCCTGCTGCTCTCGCCTACCCAGAAGGAGCCACTTAAAATCGTAGCTACTGCCGCGGAGCCCATACTTTGAGGTGAGAGCGGAGATACGAAACTTGTAGGCCTTCCCTCTTCTCCCATCCCCGTGCCCCATGCACGCAGCGAGTCAGGGGGCCGTCCGCCCTAAGAAGTTGTCAGAATGGGGTGGAAAACAGAGGTAGGAGAACAAAGGCTGTAAACGCCACAGCTTCTAAGCACCAAAGCCTCAGGTCCGGGTCGGAGGCGGGAAGACTCAGGAAGCAGAACCGGTTTTATTTCTCTGATAATCCAGCCACGTTAAAGCGCAGTTTGGCAAAACTTGGTTAAATTAAACATCTGCAGATTTCACAGCCCAGCAATTCCACTCTTCTTGGTGGAGAGGCTGAAGAAGTTCTCAAACTCGCCCACCAGGCGCATGCTGTTCGTCACAGTGTTGCTTATTTTTATTGAAACAAATTTTTTTAATGTCGACCCGCAGGGGAGAGGCAGAGAGGGAAACACAGAATCCAAAGCAGGCTCCAGGCTCTGAGCTGTCAGCACAGAGCCCTACATAGGGCTCGAATCCACCAACCGTGAGATCATGACCTGAGATGAAGTCTGAAGCCTGATGGAGCCACCCAGGTGCCCCAACCACAGTGTTGTTGTTTATGATGGGACTGTCAAAGGCAACCTGGTGGCCATCACCGAGGACGTGCCCTGGAGTGTGCAGGGTGGAGGCTTCTGCAGCCACGGGAAGCAATGGACTGGCTGTGCACGAAGCAACGAGAACGGACCCAAGTGAAAATAGTAAGGAGCAGAGCCAGAACTACCACCCAATACTGTTGATATAAATTAAAGATTCATACATCCCTCCAAGAATGTGCAGGGTGGAAGAACACCTATAAACAAAAGGATTCACATAAACAGGACAGGATGGGAGCTCTGGCAGGGAAGGAAAAGACTGTGGGTGCGAGTGCAGAGCGGAGTTAACTAAGAAATAGATAAAACTTGAGGCGCCTGGGTGGCTCAGTCGGTTAAGTGTTCGACTCTTGATTTCGGCTCTGGTCACGACCTCACGGATCGCGGGTTTGAGACCCGCGTCGGGCTCTGCACTGACAGTGCGGAGCCGGCTTGGGATTCTCTCTCCCTCTCTCTCTGCCCTTCGCCGCTTGCTCGCGTGCTCTTTCTCTGAAAACAAGTAAATAAAAAAATACAACTAACACCGGCTTTGTGTGAACCAGGTGGTTAAGGGTACTGCTGGGGTGGGTCCGGCTGCCTGCGTTTGAATGACTTAATCATTAAGCTCCTGCACTTAATTACTGGGTGGCCTCAGGTACATTAGGTAACCTCTCTGTGCCACGGCTTCCTCATCCGTAAAATGAAGTGACAAGAGTCCCTACGTTACAAGTTGGCCGGAGGATTAAATAAGGAGTATAGGGGTGCCTGGGTGGCTCAGTCGGTTAAGGGACCTGAGCCGAGGCGGGTCACTTCACTGAGCCACCCAGGCGCCCCCAGGAGCAATGTCTTTTGTAACCTGGCCTCAGAAGTCACACCCCGTTATTTCTACCATGTTCTATCTGTTAGGAGCAAGCCATCGAGTCTAAGCCGTCGAGTCTGGCTCCCATTCAAGGGAAAGGGAATTAGTCTCCACCCTCCGAAGGGAAGAATTTGTGGATGTATTCCAAAACCACCACAGGCAGCCAGATGGTGGAACGATGGTGTGTTTGTGTGGCCTTGGGAAGGCTCCCTAAATGTCCCATAGGCTCAGGGGCATTATGGGAAATGTGGTGGAAACTCTGCTAGTGGACAGCGAACTCTGGTCCCCCTTAGCTTGTACCAAGTGCCACACGCTATGCTATTAGCAATAATCGCGCCTCGGATAAACCTCATTGGCTACGATACTGCCACTGCGCAAAGCTTCGCTATTCTAGATACTCATGTTTAATTCAAGTAATTCTCACAATGATCCCACGAAGTAAGAAAACAACACCTTGGGGGAGCTCAGTTGGTGAAGCGTCAGACTCTCCATTCAGGCTCAGGTCACGACCTCACGGTGTGTGGGTTTCAGCCCCGTGTGGGGCTCCTCGCTGACAGGGCAGAGCCTGCTTGGGAGTCTCTCTCCCTCCTTCTCCGCCCCTCCCCTGCTCGTGCTCTCTCTCTTTCAAAATAAATAAATAAACTTCCCGAAAAGATTAAAAAATTAAAACGAATGAAACAACACCTAACGTTTATTGAGCACTTACGACATGCCAGGCACTGTCCCAACCATGCTTGACACGCATCAACTCATTTAGTCTCACAGCAGCTCAGTGAGACAGGTGCTGTTTTGACCCCCATGGATAAACGGGGAGACCGAGGCCCAGAGAGGTTAAGTAACTATTCTCAGGTGGCACAGCCGGTTAGTCGGAGAGCTGGGATTTGAACCCAGGCGGTCCAGATCCGGGATCCATGCCTTTGCCAGCTCCACTGTGTCCCCAAATGTGTTATGCACACACTGCCGCTGCCCCCAAAGCTACAACTGCTCCCCGAATATTTTCAGAGGGTTCACGGTGCTCCATGAACCTGGAAAAGCAACTGACATAAGATAGTATATTGTCTAAATGAAGGCAATCTTTAGCACATTAAATCAGCAGCACACGGCTTAAAAAATCCCTATTGACAGATGTGGCAAATGAGGCTTAGCAGGGTCGAGCCACTCACGCTGGGGTGCGTTGGTAGGGACAGAAGCGGGAGTGGGGCCAGGCAGCCGAGATGAGGTCACTGGCACCCTGCTGGGCCACGCTGATGGCCCGGTTTGGCGTCGGTGTGAGGCTGGTGGGAAAGAATGCCAGGGAAACGGTTTGGAGGGATTTGGCTTTGGGCCCAGAGGAGGAGGCAGAATCAGAGGAGACAGCTCCAGGGTTGGGTGGGGGTGGGATGCGGGGTGCGGTGTTGGCGCGGTGGGGGAGGGGCAGGTGAGGCGGTTAGGGGGAGGGTGGGAGTGTGGTGGGGGAGGGGAGGTATAAGTTGGGTTGGTTGGGCAGGGTGTGGGGGCCGTGGAGGGGGGGCGGGTGGGGGTTTTGGTGGGGTGCAGGGAAGGGGGGAGGCAGTGGTGAGTGGGAGAGGTTTGGGGTGGGGGAGGAGCCGGTGGGTGGGCAGGAGCAGGGTACGGTGGGTGGGAGAGGGTGGGAGTGCAGTGGAGGAGGGGCGGGGTGCAGTGGGATGCGGTGTGGCGAGGTAGGGGGCAAATGGTGGGTTTGAAAGGGTTGGGGTGCCGTGGGGGAGAGGCGGTGCGGTGGGGGGGAGGGGTGGGGTGCTGTGCGGGTGGAGTGTGGTGACGCAGCGAGTGGTGGAGTGGTGGGGGGGAGGGCTAGGGTGCGGTGTGGAGGGGCTGGTGGGGAGTGGTGGGCGGGAGAGGGTTTGGGTGCAGTGGGGGAGGGGCAGGTGGCGGGTTTGGTGGGGGTGCGGGGTGGGAGCGGGAGAGGTTGGGGTGCGGTGGGGGTGCTGTCCCCTCCCCCGTCGACTGCCGGGGCCCAGCCCCCTCTCCGGTCCGCAGCGCTGGGGTGCCGAAGCAGCAGCTGGTCCTCACGCGCTGGTGTGCGAGGATAAATCGGGACAACCCCTCTGGAAACGGTCTGCCAGGATCCCTCGTCAGGGCCAGGGCGCACTGGTGCCCAAGTGTGTGCACACGTCCGCCCTGGTACACGGCCGGCGAGCGCCCGCGGCCACGCCGTGCGTCCTGATCCCCAGCCGGAAACCACCCCAGTGTCCGTCCCCGGGAGACTCCCTGGATAGACGCGCTGCGCTTTTGTAGATGAGTAAAAGCGCGTTCCTGTTCCTTAGTGTTCTAGGGACCAAGTGTGAAAATCACGTGTAGCAGCTTTATGGTTCTTAAAGTATTTCAAATATTATTTTCTCTTTCTTTCTTTCTTTCTTTCTTTCTTTCTTTCTTTCTTTCTTTCTTTCTTTCTTTCTTCTTTCTTTCATTCTTTCATGCTTATTTATTTTTGAGAGAGAGAGAGACAGAGCGCGAGCAGGGGAGGGGCAGAGAGAGGGGGAGACGTAGAATCCGAAGCGGGGCTCCCGGCTCCGAGCTGTCGGCGGGGAGCCCCGCTGGGGGGCGGGGTGGGGTGGGGCTGGAACTCTGGAGGGCGAGATCATGACCTAGGCCGAGGTGGGAGGCTTAACCGACTGAGCCCTCCAGGCGCCCCCAAGGTTGGCCCTTTCAACCGCTAAGACCAAAACTGCTTTCATGGACGGTTGCGGAAATGTGGAGTGGTTTTTACCTTGATCTTTTGTGAACGCAATTCATTGTCGGCATGTTTTGCATATGTGGCAATAAACCCTTGGATCCTAAAAACAACACACAATCCCACCGGGGCACATTCATCCGATTCATTCACCCCGCGCGGCACTGGAATAGCCTCCAGATGGCTCACCATCTTGGAAGCATCTCTTACACGCGGCCAAGCCAAAGAAGCCACAGAGAGGAGACGTGATCCAAGATTCCATTGACATAGCAAAGGTTTTGTGTCTCCCTCTCTCTCCGCCCCTCCTCTGCTCATGCTCATGCTCTGTCTCTCTCTCTCAAAAATAAGTACACATTAAAAAAAAAAAAATGAGGGGCGCCTGGGTGGCGCAGTCGGTTAAGCGTCCGACTTCAGCCAGGTCACGATCTCGCGGTCCGTGAGTTCGAGCCCCGCGTCAGGCTCTGGGCTGATGGCTCGGAGCCTGGAGCCTGTTTCCGATTCTGTGTCTCCCTCTCTCTCTGCCCCTCCCCGTTCATGCTCTGTCTCTCTCTGTCCCAAAATAAATAAAAAACGTTGAAAAAAAAATAAAAAAAAAATGAAAAGAAACAAAATGGAGTTAAAAAAAAATCAAATCAATTGTGTATTTTATTCTTAGAGGAAGGATAATCGATGGACAGGATCTGATCTATGGTTTGCAAAATTGCGAACACACAACAGAGAATTTACCATTTTAGCCATCTTTCGGCGGCCAGTGCGGGGACATTAAATACTTTCACTTGTGACCGCCACCCCCATCCGTCTCCAGACCCATCAGACACTAACTGTCCATTCCCGCCCCCCTCAGCACCTGGCCTCCAATACTTTATTTTCTGACTGTATGAATTTAACTACTCTAAGTACCTCATGTAAGTGGAATCAGGCAGTGTTTGTGTCTCGGTGACTGGCTGATTTCACTCAGCATAATGTCCTCAAGGTTCATCCGTGTTAGAGCAGGTATCAGAATTTCCTTCCTTTTTTTTTTTTTTTAAAGTTTTTAAAATTTATTTTGAGCTAGAGCCGAGGAGGGATAGAGAGAGAGAGAGAGAGAGAGAGCGAGAATCCCAAGCAGGCTCTCCATCTCAGCACAGAGCCAGATATGGGGCCCGAACCCAAGAACCGTGAAATCATGACATAAGCCAGACACTTAACCGACTGACCCACCCAGGCGCCCCAGAATTTCCTTCCTTTTTAAAGCTGATTAACATTCCACTGGATGAGGCGGCGCCTGGGTGGCTCAGTCGGTTGAGCATCCGACTCCGACTCAGGTCATGATCTCACAGTTCACAAGTTTGAGCCCCGCATCAGGCTCTGTGCTGACAGCTCGGACCCTGGAGCCCGCTTCGGATTCTGTGTCTCCCTCTCTCTCTCTCTCTGCCCCTCCCCTGCTCATGCTCTGTCTCTCAAAAATAAATAAACATTAAAAAATACTCCACCGCATTTTGTTTATCTGTTCATCCGTCGACAGACACTTGGCTTGCTCGTACATTATGTGTTATGTAGTTTTCTGGATGTACATTATATTTGACAGTAAAAAAAAAAAAAAGCTTTAAAAATAAATACATGCAGTGCTATTTGCTGGGTAAATAGCACATGTGCACCCGCATGCAACATACACGCACCCTCACACCCCGGCCTGGGCCCGGGTGTCACTCCGAGAATGAGGTGGGGCCGGTCACCTGTCTCCTGAGGTATTTCTCACACCCACGGGTAGAGCACGGTCACACCCACCCACCAGATTCTCCGCGTCCAGTCACCTGCTCTGGGGTGGGGGGAGGGGGACCATGCCACCTCTGCTCAAATTTCAGTTGCAGGTGGCCTCTGGGGCCAGGACACCCCAGGACACCCAGCACCCTCCCCAGTCCCAGCGCTTCTCTGCAAACAGCTGCTCCCTCGACCTTCTCTCCCAGGCTGTCCACCCACCTCCAACCCCGGCTGTCCTTCCCCTTCCTCAAACTTGGTCCCTCAGGTTTTTCTCTTTTTGCCTCTCCCTGCCTCTGGTCTCCGTCTCCCACCTCTGGACCTCGGTCTTTCGGTGTCTCTCCTTTTCCCTGACTTGCTTTTCCTTTATCTGCCTTCCTGCCTTTCTTTAACCTCTCTTTAATTTTTTGAATGTTTATTTAAAAAAAGAAATTCTAATCGATCAAGACTCAGCCTCCATCCCCTCCCTCTGCCCCTGGCCCCGGCCTCCTCCCTGCCTGCTTGCCTCCAGTGTCCCCGCTCCAGCCCATTTCCTCCAGGGGCCCAGAGCTGACCCTGCCCCTCCTTTGCGAGTAGCCCTGCCGTGGCTCCCTAGTGCCCCCAGGACAGAGGCTGGTCTGGCATTGGAGACAGCTGGCCATACCCTTCTTTGCATCACCTTGACCGTGTAGACTCAAGTACTCGGGGAAACCCTTACACCCCCATACCCCTGTCCACGCAGGTTTCCTCTGTCTCGAATGCCCTCCCTAGTCTCTCCTTCCCCACCTGCCCCATGAACTTGGTTCCACGCCCAAGTCACAGCCTTGCACATGCCCTTTGACCTAGTGACTTCAATTCTAGGAATTCAGACTTCAGGTAAACTCACACATGAGCTCAGAGAAGTAGGCACAAGGATGTTTGTTCACTGCACCACTGTTAATCATGGCACCGCGGGGGGAATAACTTAAACACTCATCCGGAGGGGACGGTCAGATAAATCTCCGGAGGAGAATGGTAAATAGTGAAATGTGACAGATGCATGTGGTCACAGACAGACACCTCCTCGAGATCTAGTACTAAGGGAAAAACACCAGGGATAAACCCTGCAAAACCCCTCCCCACCTCACTGTGTGACCTTGGGAAAATTATTTTGCCTCTCTCAACCTCCATGTCCTCATCTATAAAATGGGATATTCAAAATCTCAGAGGTTTTAGTAAAGATTTAAGTAACAAAACATGTGGGGAGGAAACATATATATAGTAAATAGTAAGGGTTCAGAATATGTTGTTTTTTGTTTTTGTTTTTTGAGAGAGAGAGAGAGAGAAAGAGTGAGAGAGTGCAAGCAGGAGAGGGGCAGAGGGAGAGGGAGAGAGAGAATATTAAGCAGGCTCTATGCCCAGCAAGGAGCCTGACATGGGCTCGATCTGGCGGGGCTTGATCTCGCGACTATGAGATCATGATCTGAGTGGAAATCAAGAGTTGGACACTTAACCCACTGAGCCGCCCAGGTGCCCTAGAAAATGTTTGCCTTTTTAAAAAAAATTTTTAAAATGCTTATTTATTTTTGAGAGAGAGACAGAATAAGTGGGGGAGGGGCAGAGAGAGAAGGAGACACAGAATCTGAAGCAGGCTCCAGGCTCCGAGCTGTCAGCCCAGAGCCCGACCCAGGCCTTGAACCCACAAACCACGGGATCATGACCTGAGTCGAAGTCAGGTGCTTAACCGACCAAGCCACCCAGGGGCCCTTGTTTGCTTTTAATATGAGGGCAGAGGCTGGAAAATTTTTCTGGGAAGGGCCAGATAGTCAATATTTTTGGCATTATAGACCATATGGTCTCTGTTGCAGCCACTCAACTCTGTTATCGTAGCACAAAAGCAGTCACAGACAGCCACATCAACAAATGCATACGGCTGTGTTCCAACCAAACTTTATCTAATAAAACAGACAGCTGGCCCATGGGCCATGGTTTGCCAACCCCTGTCTTAGACCTGAAAACGAGACTATTTGTTTTTATAGGCTTTCTATGGCCCTCCAACCTTGGAACTCTTCTCTCTCGAAGTCCTTATCAGGCAGCATTGTGATATCAGTTTCTCTTTCCCTTTAGGGCTCCAGGCCCCTCCCCACCCCCACCAGACATTGAACTCTCCCAGGGCAGGAGCCTTATCTGAGCTACATGCGTCTCTAGAACCCAGCCTCGATCCCTGTTTTGGGAGCACAGGAGAAATATTTTTTGCATGCATTCATTCATAAAGGCAGCTCACAACACCAACTGAGTCCCGGCTACCCTTCTAGACACTGAGACCGTAACACGGACACAAACTCCTGGGTCTTACGTGGTAAAAGCAATCAAATAAATACCTGAAATATATATAAGCCATTAGGTGGTCCTAGGCACCAGAGAGAAGTAAATAAAGCGAGAAAGGGGTAGAGAAGTAAGCGAGGCGTTGCGAATTTTCATGGTTTGGCCAGTGGAGGCCTCACTGTGATGTGAGTGAGGCCAGGAAGGATGAAGGAGTGAGTCATGGGGATATCTCAGAGATGAACCTTTGGGCGGAGGCAAGAGAAAGTACAAAGGCCCTGAGGTGGGAACAAGCCTAGAATTTTCGAGACGCAGCAAGGAAGTCAGACAGCAGCTGAGTGTGTGAGGGAGAGTTGAAGATCGGAAGCAGGGTCACAGGGGTGACAAGGGCTGGGGGGGGGGCGCTACCAGGGCACTAATCCCCATCATGAAATCTCCACCCTCATGACATCATCCCTGCCGAATCTAACGTCCTAATACCTTCACTTTGGGGGTAAGGATTTCAACAGACAAATTTTGGGGGGACACAAACATTCAGGCCGTAGCAAGACTAAACACGATCTCCAAACGTCGTCCCCTGAGCGACCCGCTTGCTCCCTGTCGACACTTATCTGATGCCTGTAGTGGTCGGAATGAAGTGGGGTATGCCGCAGTGACGGGCCAGCCCCAACTCCCAGGGGCATAAAAACGGCAAAGGTCTGCTTCTCCCTCATCATGGTCACGACCCTCGCCGGCCGCTGAGGAAACCACCTCCAAATCCCCATCGTTCTCCCTATGGAACTCAGGCCGACCAAATAGCCACTCTTGGGGACCCTGCTGCTAGTTAGAGGGAGAAGGCAGGGGCGCCTGGGTGGCTCAGTCGGTTAAGCGGCCGACTTCGGCTCAGGTCATGATCTCGCGGTCCGTGAGTTCGAGCCCCGCGTTGGGCTCTGTGCTGACGGCTCAGAGCCTGGAGCCTGTTTCAGATTCTGTGTCTCCCTCTCTCTCTGACCCTCCCCTGTTCGTTCTTTGTCTCTCCCTGTCTCAAAACAAAACAACAACAAAAAAAAACACGTTAAAAAAAAAAAAAGAGGGAGAAAGCAATACGCTTACTTCCTCCCAGAAATAAGGACTCTTCTCGCTCTCGTTTCATTGGCCCGAGCGAGTCACATGACAGGAAGGATGCCTTTGTCCTGTGCTTCGGAGAGAAAAACGAAATACTTTTTTTTTTAATGTTGCATTTAATTTAATCATGTATCTGTTTAAAAAATTTTTTAATGTTTTATGACTTATTTTGGAGAGAGAGGGAGGCGGAGTACGAGCAGGGGAGGGGCAGGCAGAAGCAGGCTCCCGGCTCTGAGCTGCCAGCACTGAGTCCCACGTGTGGCTCCAACTCATGAAATCATGACCTGAGCTGAAGTCGGAGGCTTAACTAAGCCACCCAGACCCCCCAACGAAATATTTGTGAACAGTCTACCAGGCTGCCTCAACATTTGCATATTGGAATTCATGCTATTTTACTATGCGTTATTTTCACTGTATTTCTCCTTTTTTTTTTTAAGCAGGCTCCACACCCGACATGGGGCTTGAACTCACCACCCTGAGATCAAGAGCTGCATGTCCCACCGACTGAGCCAGCCAGGCGCCCCTCCTTTATTTTTTAATTGATTACGTGTTCATTCATTTTTTGAAATTACCTGTACAGGTAGATAATTGATTTTTTTTTTTTTTTTTTTTTTTTGGGACAGAGAGAGACAGAGCATGAACGGGGGAGGGGCAGAGAGAGAGGGAGACACAGAATCGGAAACAGGCTCCAGGCTCCGAGCCATCAGCCCAGAGCCTGACGCGGGGCTCGAACTCACGGACCGCGAGATCGTGACCTGGGTAAAGTCGGACGCTTAACCGACTGCGCCACCCAGGCGCCCCGATAATTGATTTTTTAAATTACATGTGCGGATAGGTCATATTACTTTGAGTTCATTTCAGCAGAGTAAAAGGCTATGAGTAGCATTTGTTATGAAAAGGGGACATGGCAGGTGATTGGGTGGCTCAGTCAGTTAAACATCCGACTTGGGCTCAGGTCATGATCTGGTGATTCAAAAGTTCAAGCCCCCCTCTGTGCTGACCGCTCAGAGCCTGGAGCCCGTTTCAGATCCTGTGTCTCCCTTTCCCTCTGTGCCCCTCTTTTGCTCATGCTCTGTCTTTGTCTCTCAAAAATGAATGAACGTAAAAAAAAATTAAAAAATAAAATAAAAAGGGCACACTGTTGCATATCCAGCAACAGTACGTATATATGTTCACCAAAATCCACATGTGGAAACAGGGATGGACAGACTACAGTCTGGAGGCCAAATATTGTCTGTGGCCTGGCCCAGAGCTAAGGATGGCTTTATATTTTGAGAGTTGTAAAGAAGAAAAAAAACAAAAGAATATGTGATAAAGATCATATGTGCCTCAGAAAACCTAAAATATTTACTATCTGGTCCTGTACAGAAAACGTTTAACAACCTCTGTACTAGAATGTTCTTAGCAGCCCTATTGTAATAAACCCAAACTGGAAACTACACAAATACCCATTCACAGTTGGATGAATAAATAGATAGTGTTATAGTTGTACAATGGAATGCCATCCTGCAGGGGTTGACAAACTTTTTCTCTTAAGGGCTAGATAGTAAATATTTTCATGTGTCTAATCCATATATGGTCTCTACCACGGCCATTATAGCAAAGGGCTATAGACAGCAGTAAGTGAAGAGATGTGGCCATGTTCCAATAAAACTTGAATTATTCATTTAAATATTTTAATGTTTATCTACTTTGGGGAGGCAGAGAGAGAGCAAATAGGGGAGGGGCAGAGAGAGAGGGAGACACAGAATCTGAAGCAGACTCCTGGCCCTGAGCTGTCAGCATAGAGCCCACCGTGGGGCTTGAACCCACAAACTGTGAGGTTATGACCTGAGCCAAAGTCAGACACTCAGCCGAGCCACCCAGGCGCCCCTGGACTGTTCTGCGTTTTAATCTGGTTTTAATCTGGCTTCACTGGCGTGCTCACTTTGTGATAATTCGTTGAGCTGTGCACGTATGATGGAGGCCCCTCTCCTGTGTTTATTCCTAACAAAGGCTGCCAGGGGCATTGGCTGGGACGGTCTGAGACCTTGCCTGGCAGCTTGCGCTCATCAGAGGCGCCCCAACTTCTCCCTGCCAACGGGATCTGACCGCTTCTCAGCCTCGCAGCTGTTGGGGCTTCTCAGAGCTGCTGATGGAATGAATTCGACGCGGCGGAAAAATTCTCAGATTCTTAATGAGAACCACGCCTCCGCGACTACTCCCTCTTAGTCTCGCCAGTTTCAGACCAGGAAATGAGCAGGAAAACAACAACAACCAATTAAATACCACCGAGATGCCAAGGGAAATGTCACGAACGCCCGGCAATGAAATTCACATTCATCACTATAAGAGAGCAGTTGTCTACTCCTCTCCTTCAGGCTGAGACTCCAGGGTCCCCTCCACAGAGACACCTTCCCAGGCCCCCCCATCTGAGGGAGCAGCCCTTACCCCACCACCTCTGGTCTGCCTTCTGTGCTTTGTGTTCTGCCTTAGCGTGTGTTAGGGGTTGAGTTTTGTGGCCCCCTCCCCACCGCCCCCCCGACAGGAGGGTATGTTAAGGTCCTCGGCCCCAGACCTCAAGAAGGTGAACTTCTTGGGACGCCTGGGTGGCTCAGTCGGTTAAGCGTCCGACTTCAGCTCAGGTCGTGATCTCACAGTCCGTGAGTTAGAGCCCCGCGTCGGGCTCTGGGCTGATGGCTCAGAGCCTGGAGCCTGCTTCCGATTCTGTGTCTCCCTCTCTCTCTGACCCTCCCCCGTTCATGCTCTGTCTCTCTCTGTCTCAAAAATAAATAAACTTAAGAAAAAAAAATTAAAAAAAAAAACAAACAAAAAGAAGGTGAACTTCTGTGGAAATAGGGTCGTTGCACATGGAGTTAGTTAAGATGAGCTCATCCTGGGTGAGGGTGGGCCCTGAATCCAGTAAGATTGGTGTCCTCATAAAAAGAATGCTGTGGTGCCTGGGTGGCTCAGTCGGTTGAGCGTCCGACTTCGGCTGAGGTCACGATCTCTCAGTTCGTGGGTTCAAGCCCTGTGTTGGGCTCTGGGCTGACAGCTCAGAGCCTGGAGCCTGTTTCAGACTCTGTGTCTCCCTCTCTCTCTGCCCCTCCTCTGTTCACGCTCTGTCTCTGTCTCAAGAATAAATAAACATTAAAAAAAAAAAAACCACACACAGGCAAAAGTAACTAGACCCGTCTGCATGAAATGCATGTAGGGGAGGAGCTCTGGAGAGCCAGACAGAATGATTAGTAAGGGTGGCGCAATGAGGGAGCACTTTTAAGAGGAACTGGGATTTGAGATGAGTATTGACAGGTCGAATTATGTCGGCCCAAAAAGATACGAAATCTTGACCCCCAGGACCTACGCACGTGACCGTATTTGGAAATAAGGTCTTGGCAGACGATCGCGTTAAGATGAGATATTAGGGTGGGTCCTAATCCAATAGGACTGATGTCCTCATAAAAAGGGGGAACTTGGGTGGGGGGCGCCTGGCTGGCTCAGTTGGTAGGGCAGACGCCTCTTGATCTCGAGGTGATGAGTTTGCGCCCCCTGTTGAGGGCAGAGTTTACTTAAAAAGTGGGGGCGGGAACTTGGACACAGACACACATGCACAGAGGGAAGGCAACGTAAAGAAAGGAGAAAACATCACCTACAAGTCAAGTAACGCCTGATGCTGAAGCTGTCAGAAGCTGGGACAGATTCTCCCTTGGAGCCTCGAGGAGAGCCAGCCCAGCCAACACCTTGGTTTTGCACCTTCTAGATTCCAGAACCGTGAGACAACACCTGCCTGTTATTTAAACCACCCAGGCCCTATAGGGGCGCCTGGGTGGCTCAGTCGGTTAAACGTCCGACTTCGGCTCAGGTCATGATCTCACGGTCCGTGGGTTTGAGCCCGACGTCGGGCTCTGTGCTGACAGCTCAGAGCCTGGAGCCTGTTTCAAATTCTGTGTCTCCCCTCTCTGACCCTCCCCCATTCATGCTCTGTCTCTCTCTGTCTCAAAAATAAATAAACATTAAAAAAAAAATTTTAACCACCCAGGTTGTGGAATCGGTGATGGTCCCTCTCGGGAACTGCTAGGTGGGGAAGTGAGAACAGCCCAGGCTCAGAGGTTGAAAATTTCTGCCTCCCCTGGGCTTCCATTTCCTGTTCTCAGAATTCATCTGCTAACAGCTGTGTTCTCTCTATCCCCTGGGTCAGCATTTTAAAAGACTTATCACCACCTGATATTATATCATATATTTTATTGCTTCCTTGTTCATTGTCCATCTACTGTCCCCGCCCCAGAAGGTGAGAGAGATCCAAGAGGAGAGAGACTCAGGACTCTGTGTTGTCTCTGGGGCTCTTCCCAGAACTTAGTAGACACTCAGAAAATTCATGTTAAGAATGCAGGTGCTGAACGGGGCGCCTGGGTGGGTCATTTGGTTGGGCCTCCGGCTTCGACTCAGGTCATGATCTCCTGGTGCGTGAGTTCGAGTCCCACATCGGGCTCTGTGCTGACAGCTCAGAGCCTGGAGCCTGTTTCGGATTCTGTGTCTCCTTCTCTCTCTGCCCCTCCTCGCTCACCCTGTGTCTCTAGCACAATGCCTGGGTTCAAGCCCCGGTTCTGCCTCTTGTATGTTTCTCTCTGAGCCTGTTTCTACCTCCACAAAATCGATACTGTGGTGAAACCAAGCGGGTGGGGTGGAGTGTGGGAAGTTTTTGCCACATGCAGCTCATTTTCTTTTAATGTAGCATTTTGAGAGACTCTCAGACTTCACCAACAAAGTTGCAAAAGTAGAGTGAAGAATTCCCATATATATTTTTCACCCAAGTTTCTCCAAATGTTAACCCCTTACGTAAATAACCGCAGTAAAATGATCAAAGCCATGATATTAACCTGGGAACCTGCCTATGACCCAACTCACAGGCTTTATGCAAATTTCACCAATATCCCAGTCCTGTTCTTTTTCCGATCCAGGATCTCACATGGCAATTAGTTGTCATGCCTCCTTAGTCTCCTCCAATTATGCTGCTTCAATCTTTCATGACCTTCGCCCTTTTGAGAAGCCCTGGCCGCTTATTTTGCAGTATGGCCCTCAGTTTGGATTTGTTTGATGTTTTTTAGATTCAGGTTATGTGCTTTGGGCAGGAACACCGTGGAAGTGATGCTGTGTCCTTCTTGATGCATGACATCAGGAAGTGCGTGATGATGGGACTTCTCATTACTGATCATATTAGTGTTTGTGGCGGGGGGAAGGGGGTGGAGGGGCAGAGGGAGCGGGAGGGAGAATCCTAAGCAGGCTCCACACTGACCACTAACCGCGTGGATGCGGGGTTTGAGCCCACAACTTTGGGAATCATGACCTGAGCTGAAATCAAGAGTTGGATGCTTGGGGCACCTGGGTGGCTTGGTCAGTTGAGCGTCCGACTTCGGCTCAGGTCATGATGTCACAGTCTGTGGGTTCGAGCCCTGTATCAGGCTCTGTGCTAACAGCTCAGAGCCTGGAGCCTGCTTTGGATTCTGTTCTCCCTCTCTCTCTGCCCCTCCCCTTCTCGCGCTCTTTCTCTCTCTCTCTCTCTCTCTCTCTCTCTCAAAAATAAACATTAATAAAAAAAAAAAAGGAGTCGGATGCTCAACTGAGTCACCCTGGTGTTGCCATCACATTGGTTTTGATTACTTGCTTAGGGCACTATCTTTCTAGTGTCTCCTCTGTAAACTATTTTTTACACAGGGCAATTTTGATGTTAACTATTATTTATTATTTTTTCCAACACATATTTACTGAGCACCCATTGTGTGCCCGGGGCCCTTTCTAAGGTGTTGTGGCGACCAAGATGAGTAAGACTTGTCCCCTCTGGAAAGTCACACTCTCATAAGGAAGACTGAAAGGTGGCCAGAAACTCACAACAGAGAGAGACCAGTAGGTGGCCAAGGGCTCGAAGGGTACTTGCTGCAGGGGTGCAGAGGGTATGTACTGGTCTGTCTGAGGGAGTCAGAGAAGGCTTCCTGGAAGAAGGGATATGTGAGTCGGGTGTTGAAGGATGAATAGGAGTTCACCAGGGAAGGGGGAGAGAATCCTGGGTAACGGGAGCCGTACCTGCGCAAAGATGAGAGCGACCACTTCCAGGGCCAAGTTGAGAGGCTGGGATATTGTCTTAGAAGCATCGGGAAGCCATGGGCGGACTGTGAGCAGGCGATGGGCAGAATCGGCTCTGGGTATAGAAAGACCTTCTGGGGCCGTATGGGGGACAGCCCAGAGGGGGCAGCTTGGAAGCCTGGGAGGAGAATAGGGTAAGGGCTCAGGCTGGAGAGGAGGAGGCCTGAATGGAGGCTGCGGCCAACGGGATGGTGAGAAGGGCTTGGGGGCAGAGGGGACAGCTGTGGGGGTTGAGCTGAGAGGCGAGAAGCAGTGATGGCGGTACCCTTGCTCTCTGACCTAGACAACTGGGTATTTGGAGAGGCCATTTACCAAGAGGGAGAATACAAGGTTGGCAGGAAAGATAACGAGCCCCATTTTAGTGGAAGTGCATGGCACATTTTTTTTTTCTTTTTCAAGAAAACTCTGCGCCCAACACGGGGCTCGAAATCATGACCCTGAGATCCAGAGTCGCATGCTCTACTCACTGAGCCAGCCAGGATCCCCGATGTGCATGGCACATTGGAAAAAGATTTCCTTTAGGGGCATCTGGGTGGCTCAGTCAGTTAAGCATCGTCGGACTCTGGCTCAGGTCATGATCTCATGGTCCATGGGTTCAAGCCCTGCCTCTGGCTCTGTGCTGACAGCTCAGAGCCTGGAGCCTGCTTCAGATTCTGTGTCTCCCGTGCTCTCTGCCCCTCCCCTGCTCACACTCTGTCTCTCTCTCTTTCTCTCAGAAATAAATAAAAACATTTTAAAAAGTTAAAAAAATTAATTAGAGAAGATTTCCTTCCTAACCAAAAAAAAAAAAAAAAAAAAAAAAGAAGGAAGGAAGAGAGAAAGATTTCCTTCGTGGATGGCTGGCCTCAGGAGATGCGTGGCGCTTGAAGAGTTAATCCCTGTGCTATTTGGAAAAGAAAGGGCTTGGCTGGAGTGTTTTTCCCTCTTCCTCCTCCTATTTCTCTGAGAATAAACATAAGTCGGATAACTTGGTCAAGAAATTACCTGGCACTCAGTAAATGATCATTAGCTGGCAATTATGTGTGTACTTTTTTTTTTTTTTAACATAATGAGTACCTACAAAGTGCCAGACAATTATTATTATGGCTGGATGTTTTTTCCTCTCATTTTGCTTCTTCTTTATTTCTTCCTTTCCTCACCCCCAATGGGAAGGCAGTCGTCTGGCACAATACATCTGTGTAATCTTAGGAAATGCAGTTGTTCCTGCAAGAGGCAGGTTGGTTCCCCTGTAGATACTTCTAGAACTTTCCATGATGATGGAACTATTGCATATCTGTGCTGTGGAAATGGTAGCTACCAGCCTGATTCCTGAATACTACTGAATACTTGAAATTTGGCTAGCAAGACTGAGGAACTGAATTCTTTTTTTGTAAGTAATCTCTACCCCCAATGTGGGGTTTGAACTCATGATTCTGAGATCAAGAGTCACGTGTTCTGGAGCGCCTGGGTGGCTCAGTCAGTTAAGCGTCCCAACTTCAGCCCAGGTCATGATTTTGTGCCTTGTGGGTTCGAGCCCCACGACGGGCTCTGTGCTGACAGCTCAGAGCCTGGAGCCTGCTTCAGATTCTGTGTCTCCCTCTCTCTCTGACCCTCCCCCGTTCATGCTGTCTCTCCCTGTCTCAAAAATAAATAAACGTTAAAAAAAATAAATAAAAATGAAAAAAAAACAAAAATAAATAAACTTAAAAAAGATTCTCTCCCTCTGCCTCTCCCCCTGCTCATGCACACTCACTCTCTCTAGAAAAAAATCTATAAATTAAAAAAAGTAGATATCTAATCTAATCACATCACAATGATATCTAATCATTAATAACATCTAATAATAATAATAATCTGATAAGATGTCCATGTCCTAATCCCCAGAACCTGTGAGCGTCTCCTTACGTGGCAAAAGGGACTTTGCCAGTGTGAGTAAATAAGAATCTTGAGTTGGGGAAATTATCCTCAATATCCGATTCCTTCTTGGGTGTTACCTTGGGATCATCACAAGGATCCTTATAAGAGGTAAGAGGGCAGCGGGAAGGTCAGAGTCTGAGAGGGACATGGGCCAGCCAAACTGGCTGGAGTGACCAGGCATCGAGCCATAGAATAAAAGCAGCTTGGAGAAGCTGCAAAGAACTGGAAACGAATTCTCTTTTAGAGCCTCCTGGAAGCAGGCTCCAGGCTCTGAGCTGTCAGCACAGAGCCTGATGCGGGGCTTGAACCCACAAACCTCGAGATCGTGACCTGAGCAGAAGTCGGACGCTCAACCGACTGAGCCACCCAGGCGCCCCTGTGCATTTTTTCTAAGGAGTGGATAGATTGTAGGGTTTCTCAGTTTTTGTTACTGACATTAGGGGCCAGGTCATTCTTTGCTGTGGGGGCCGTCCTATGCACTGTAGTTGACCAACACCTCTCCCCCCCACACAAGTTGTAACAATAAAAAAAAAAAGTCTATTTCTAGGGGCGCGTGGGTGGCTCAGCCCTTTAAGCATTTGACTTCTGGTGCTGGCTCCGGTCATGAACTCACGGTTCGGGCGTTTGAGCCCTACATCAGGCTCCACACTGACAGCACAGAACCCGCCTGAGATTCTCTCTCCTTCTCTGTCTGCTCCTTCCCCACTCAAAATAAATAAATAAACATGAAAAGAAAAAAAAAAAAAGAAGTCTGTGTCTAGACATTGCAAAATGTCCCCTGGGGGATAAATTTGTCCCTGGTTCAGAACCCCTGAGCTAGAAGGAAGGACGCACGGATATACTTGTAAAAAAATAAACACAGCGGGGATGCCTGGGTGGCTCGGTCGGTTGAGCGTCCGACTTTCGGCTCAGGTCATGATCTCACAGTCTGTGAGTTCGAGCCCCGCGACGGGCTCTGTGCTGACAGCTCAGAGCCTGGAGCCTGCTTCAGATTCTGTGTCTCCCTCTCTTTCTGCCCTTCTCCTGCTTGTATTCTCTCTCTCTCAAAAATAAATAAAACATTAAAAAAAATTAAAAAAAAAAATAAACACAGCAAATGACAATTGGAGAATGTAGCCAGTGGCTACATGTGTCTTCACTGGGCCCTTTCCCCCACGACATTTCCATATGCTTGAAATGCTTCATAATAAAATATGAGGGAACAATGCACAGGCCCTAAGATCCGTCAGTCTCAAGGGCACCTGCCCTGGGGAAAGACAACTGGTCTCTGTTCACAGGAAGGCTTGTGTGGAACATTCAGTTTTCCTCTCATTTCCTTGTCTATAAAACACTGGAAACCCTGTAAGTGTCCGTCAACCCCATCAACCACTGGTTGAAATAAACTCTGATACATCCGTGCTGCGGGATTCTGCGCAGCTGCTTTTTTTGAATTTTATTTGCTTAGGTTAATTTATTTATTCTTGAGAGAGAAAAAGGAACCGCAAGTGAGTGGGGGAGGGGCAGAGAAACAGGGAGAGAGAGGGAGACAGAGAGAGAGAGAGAGAGAGAATCCCAAGCAAGCTGTCCGCACCACGGTCAGTGCAGAGCCCGATGTGGGGGCTGGAACCCACAAACCGGGAGATCATGACCTGAGCTGACGTCAAAAGTCAGACGCTCAACCAACTGAGCTACCCAGGTGCCCCTGGTTTTGTTTTGTTTTGTTTTTTCAAATTATTTATTTATTTGTTTGTTTTTGAGAGAGAGAGAGAGACAGAGTATTAGCAGGAGAGGGGCAGAGAGAGAGGGAGACAGACGCAGAATCCGAAGCAGGCTCCAGGCTCTGAGCTGTCAGCACAGAGCCCGACGCGGGGCTCGAACTCGTGAACCGCGAGATCACGACCTGAGCCAAGGTCGGACATTTAACCGACTGAGCCACCCAGGCGCCCCTGGTTTTGTTTCTAATGATCAAGACACGAACGTATTACCATAGTGAGTGCCGTGACACCCGCCGACCTCAGCGACTGGACAGAGGTCTTGAGAGAATTTCAAGGGCGATGGATCTGTCCCGTATTTGGATTGTCTGTCTGCTTCTGTCAGAACCCACAGAGCCATGCACTAGAAAGGGTGGAATTTGCCTGGTGTAGAAAAATGATATATGTGTCTATGATATAATTATACGTGTGCATATAGATTATACCTCAAGATGCCTGGCTTCACCAAAGAAACCCCCAACTATCCTGAGGAAGAGCTTGTGCGTTTTATTAGATGGCAGAGGTAAGAACGGGAAGGCACAGGAAGGCAGGTAGGGGGAGTCAGGCTCGCGAGGCTTAAGGCGCGAGCGTTGTGTGGGCACATCAGCATCACCTGTCACAGCGCACACGGAAGGAGGGGCAGGAAGGACATCCCAAGGTGAGGGCCCCGCCCGGGCTCAGGCGGAGGCTCAGAGGTGGGTCCTGGGGCAGGTGTGCCAACCAGGAGGCCGGAATGCAGGCAACATGGAGAGGAGTGGTTGGGGAAGAGGCAGGAGGTGGGTTGAAACCAGACTGGGACTCTCCGCGTTTATGGTTTCTACCCTGGCACCAGGCTATTCACATATACAGCCTGCCATATATTCGTTAATTATACACTTGCCTTATCTGCCCTCCCAGCCTGCGTTCCATTCAGGTGGGCAGACGGTTCCAGAGGCCTGAGGGACACTGGCTGCTATGCTGGGCTCTGAGGAACTCAAGGGGAGCCAACCCAGGTCCCTGGCCTTGAGGAGCTCCCGGGCCAGCGGCGGAGACCAGCAGGTGAGCAGTCAATGCCCACACCTGGGGAATTGGGGCCACAGGTGTGGGCAGAGCTCTTTATGAGAAATCACGGAAGGCTTCCTGGAAAAGGAGGCATGGGGGGGGGAGGCCTTTCCCAATGTCCGCAAGCCAATCTCAGTAATAGTAATGATGTTAAGATTGCTAATAATAGCTGGCAGCGTTTATTGAGTGTTTGCAACGTGCCAGAATCACTGTGCTAAGCACAGGGCAGGAATCGATTTAACCCTCCAACAACTCTGTATGGTGGATACTCTTTTATCATGGTCATTATCACAATCCACCTTCTTGTGGATTAGGAAAATTGAGGCAGGACTTGGTTTCCTGCCCTCAAACTTCCCCCACTGTGGTGGGGGAGGCAGTCACGGACAGCGTCTCAGTCTGGGGGAAATTGGTGCTTTACTGGTTGTGGCAGAAGTCCCTGGAGGGAACCGCCTGTTTCCGGCTGGGGAAGGCTGGGGGGCTTCTGAGAAGGGGTTGACCCCCCTGAGATGGAGGGGCCAGAGCTGGGCGCATAGAGTTGTGACGTATATTTTCAGTGCTTGTCTCGCTCTCCTTTATCCATATTCCCATTTTGCCCTTCTAATTTTTTCCCCCTTGATCCCCCAGCTCCACTCCTGCACAAACCCAACACCTTTAAGTTCATGCCTCCTCCGGGATTTGTGCCAAGGCTTGTGGACCAGACAATCTGTGTAACTCTATCTTCTAAAGTGATACAAAAGATACATTTTGTGTTTTAAATGGTGCTGTAGAAGCCAGCTTTGTTTCTTACTTTTTCCGCTCAACCTTATGCTTTTAGGATCTTCCCTAAAGTCGGATTTATTGCTTCTAGAATACCCTGGGGAGGGGGAGGGGTGGGGAAGCCACTCCCTTTTACTTCTACACGTTCACTCCCCAAGTAACAGGGATTGTCACCACGATTGTCTCTCTGTCCCCACACACGCCCGCGAGGCTGCCCCGGGCATCTTTGGACATGTCCTCGTATGTCCCCTGCGCATGCCTTCCTGTGGGTGCTTGGAAATGTGATTGCTGGGACGGAGTGTAAGTGCACAGTTAAGGTCACAAAATTCCTCCTGATCATCGAGGGTGGATCTCGAGGCCCTCACAGCATTTTAGCAGGCAGACAAGGGTGGAGAAGGGAACAGCCAACTCGAAGAGCTGAGAAAGTCCACTGCGTTGGGATGGGGAAGGTACAGGTGACACCCCTCCCCCCACCAAGGGGTGGAACCTTTCGCAGAACAGCCATGTAATAAATACTTGACATGGATTGGTTTCTTTTTCCATTTCTTTCCTAAAAAGGAAACCGGCAGTGTTGTGGGTGGCAGTTTGGCAACATTTATTACCATCTTAACCGCTTAACACTCTGACTCAGCAATACCTATACGTGTTGTGCATGAGGAAGTAGGAAGAACAATGTTCGATGTTCGCTGATTGTCATTTGCAAGGGTGAAAAATGGAAAACCACTGAAAGCCCCATGGATAGGGAAAAGGTCAAAGTTTCTACAGATTGATGTTGGAATGCTATGCAGGTGTGAAAAAGATTAAAGTGAATTTAAATGTAGGGGGTCCAGAAAGTTCTCCGGGACATATTGCTAAGTAAGAAAAGTAAGTTCAATATATCAAGTGTTATCCTATTTCCTAAACACAAGAAATCGTAGGAAATATTTTTCAGTTACTTTATCTATCTATCTATCTATCTATCATCTGTCTATTTCTCATCTAAATCAGAGGTTGGCTGGGCGCCTGGGTGGCTCAGTCAGTTAAGCGTCTGACTCTTGGCTTCGGCTCAGGTCATAACGTCATGGTTTTGTGAGTTCGAGCCTTGCATCGGGCTCTGCGCTATGAGTGCAGAGATTGCTTGGGATTCTCTCTCTCTCTCTCTCTGCCTCTCCCCCACTCACGGGGTCTCTGTCTCTCTCAAATAAATAAACTTTAAAATTGTTTAAAAATAAATAAATCAGAGGTTGACAAACTTTTTCTGTACAGTCTCAAATAGTAAATATTTACAGCTTCGAGCATCATACAATGTCTATCCTAAGTCCTCAGCTCCGCCCTGATAGTGTGAAAGCAGCATAGATGATGCATAAACCAAGGAGCCAGGCTGTGTGCCAATAAAGCTTTATTTACAAACACAGGCAGTGGATCCCTGACGTCAATAAATAGTGCATGTTTTTAGAAAAGGACACACCACAAAACTGTGAGGGGTCCATCTGGAAGGGGAAGTGAGAAGGAAGGTGATGGTCAAGGGAAGTATTACCCTCATATTCGAATTTTTTCCACCTTGCATAATTAAAATCGTTTTAATCCGAAAAGAAAATAGGGTTTGAAAAATAGCTTTTGGTAGCCTTTTCTCCCTTCCTGGTCATAAGGTAATGATTATTGAAAATGTAAAAAAGTAACCAGGAAGCAAAAGTTCCCCATCATCTTACCAGCTCCAGCAGAATTTTTTTTTAAGTTTATTTATTTCTTTTTAGTAATCTCTACACCCAACGTGGGGCTTGAACTCAGGACTCTGAGATCAATAGTTGTGTGCTCTTCTGACGGAGCCAGCCAGGGGCCTCTCAAACAGAGTTTCTTAAAGCGTTTATTTCAATCATGCAACAGATACTTCCAGCGCACTCACTGCGAGCAAGGGTTGGGAGCTGGGGACAGAGCAGTAAACGAAGCAGAGTCCCCGCCCTGGAAAGGCTGATGTTCTGCAGTCAGAGACAGAGAATGAGTAACAAACACAACAAATTAGTAAATGATATAATATGTTGGAAGGTCAAAAGGGCTGTGGGAAACAAAAACAGGAGAGCAGGTGAAGGAGATCGGGGTCACCCGGGGGCTGGTATGATATTAAACGGAATAGTCAGAGAAGCCCTTATTGCCAAGGTGACATTTAAGCAAATCCTTGAATGAATAGAGGGAGCAGACCATGGGGATTCTGGGAGGGAGGTAGCTCGTGCAAAGGTCCTGAGGTAGGAGCATGCCAGGTGTGTTCAAGGAACAGCCAGAAGGTATGGATGGCGCAGAGTGAGTGAGGGGTGGAGGGTGGAAGGTGAGGTCAAGGAGGGGACGTATGCGGGAGGGGGGGAGCATACCCTGCTGGGACTTGTGGTCATGGTAAGAACTTCCTTTTTATTCAGAATGAAACGGGAACCACAGGAGGGCTCTGAGGAGAGAAGGGACATGAGCTGACGTGGGGGAACAGGCTGACGGAGGCAAGGAGCTGAAGCAGGGAGACCAGAGAGGAGGTGACCCCAGTAGTCCAGGCAGGAGACGATGGCGGGTTAATTAGAACAGAGTGGTGGCAGCAAGGGGTCGGATTCTGGAATCTTTTTAGAAGGTCAAGCTGGCAGTGTTTGCGGGTGGCCCGGATGTAGGAGGTAAGGAAAAAGAGGAATCAAGGATGAAGCCAAGTGCTGTGCTGTGTGATCTAGAACCACCTGCCTCGAGATCACCTGGGAACTTGTAAAAATGCAGATTCCCAGGCCCCACCCGGGTCCACTCAGCTGGGACCTCTAGGGTGGGGCCTGGGAACCCGCCTTCTGAGCGAGCTGCCCCGGTGAAGACTGGAGACCGTCGACCCCAAAGTAACCACGATGGGCTCCCCTGGGGGTGGGTCTACTCAGGAACAGAATAGGGGTAGGTGAGAGGCTCCCCGTTCCCCAACTGCGTGGCCTGGAGGGACCCCTTAAATTCTCCCAGCCGTGATTTCTTCATCCGTGAAATGGGCCATCGACGGAGTCTGCCTCGTAGGGCTGACGTGTGATCCGAATGAGCTCATGTGTATAAAATATTTAAACCAGAGCCAGCGCATAAAAGCTCCCCATAAAGGACAGCTATAATTAGCAGCCTCTTCCAAAGAGGATAAATACTCGGTAAAGGACCAAACTGATCATAAATAAGCCGCGATTTCCAGCAGACGCGAGAACGCCTGGCCCCATGTCGGGGAGTGCAGGGACAAGAGGTAAATCAGGACCCAGTCCTGGCCCTCCGGAGCCCCCAGCCTCGTGGGCGAGGCAGTGCCAGCCCCAGACAGGCATGACTCACGGGTGTCAGAGTACGAAAGAGGAGGGCAGAGCTAGGGGGGCCCCAGCGTGGGAGCCCGAGATCCTGGAAGGGGTGTCTCTGATTTGCCAGTGAATACATGAGTTCTAGGCAGATAAGGGGGGCCGCAGAAGGGTGCTGTGGACGTTCGGAAAGGTCGGAGGTGCCTAGAATATTCCCGCGAGTGCGATGAGCTTAAAAGGCATCGGAGCCGTGTGGTCAAGTGCGTGAACTTTTGAGTCAGACTGCCCGAGTTCAAATCCTAGCTCTGCCCCTTTCTAGCTGTGTGATCAGGGGCGAGTTTCTTCACCTCTCTGTGCCGAGTTGCCGACCCTGTACTGGTTCTCCATGGGTGCATAACAGGTCACCCCCAAACAGAGAAAACTTGATGACTTAAAACCACACACATTTATGATCTCATAGTTTTTGGAAGGCAGGAAACAGCAACAATTTTTTTTAAGTGTATTTCTTTGTTTTGAGAGACAGAAAGAGAGCATGAGCAGGAGAGGGGCAGAGAGAGAGAGAGGGAGAGAGAGAATCCCAAGCAGGCTCCGCACTGTCGGCACAGAGCTGGATGTGGGGCTCAAAGTCACGAACCGTGAGATCATGACCAGAGCTTAAATCAAGAGAGGGACGCTCAACCGACTGAGCCACCCAGGCACCCCAAGCATCTGACTCTTGATCTCAGCTCAGGTCTTGATCTCGGGGTCGTGAGTTCACTCCCCACGTTGGGCTCCATGCAAAAGGAAAGGGAAAAAAAGTGGCTTTACTTCGAACCGAAAATAATGTTTTAAAAATAGCTGTGGTGACCCTCTCCTTCAGGACTCCCGCAAAGCCATAATTGAAGTGTTCCTGGGAATGTGGTCTCATCTTGTGGCTCAGCTGGAAAGGGTCAGCGTCTGAGCTCACTCTCATGCTTGTCCACAGGATTCGGTTTCTTGCAGGCTGTTGGCTAGAGGCCGACTTCACTTCCTTTGCCACATGACCTTAAAGGTGGCAGCTTGCTTTATCAAGACCACCACGAGAGTCAGCTAGCGAGACAGAAGTCCCCGTCTTTTTGTAACCTCATCGTGAAAGTGATATCCCATCACTTTGGCTGTATTCTACTCATTAGAGAAGTTTCTCTCATTTGTAAGCAACAGAATCTGACTCTAGATGCTCGTTGGGAGTTAAATGATACAACATATACGTACAAGAGGGAACTTGGGATGCCTAGGATACAATGGGTATCATAAGAAATATTAACAGTTATTATCTGGCCAGCCAGGAGGAGTCAGAGAAGTCTTCTCAGAGGAGGGAACTTCTGAGTTGGGTTTTGAAGTATGAGTAGGAGCTCACCAAGTGCTAAAAGTCATACATCCATTCATCTTCTTAGTGAACAACCTTCTGCTGAAGTATCCTGTGTTCCAGGTCCTGTGCTGGGGGATCCCAGGGACCCAATGAGTCCGACCCCGACCTTTGTGAAGCTACCGGTATCAGGGATGTTAGTCAGACCCAAGACTTGTCCTCTAAAGGAACCAGCTGACAGATTGTTCCAATCTAGTGAAATCAGAGCATCAATATGAGGGTGAGGACATGGTGGCCGGACATAGGATGGGGGTGGAGGGAGACCAGGGAGCCTTTTATACACCCAGCACAGATTGGAACTTGGGAAGTTGGCCTGGAGTTCTTGGGGTGGAGAGATGGAGAGAGGGTATAACAAACAGAAGGTACAGCACGTGCAAAGGTACGGGGGCAGGAAAGACCATTTATCCATCCATTCATTTGTCCATCTGTCCATTCATTCATCTTTCGATCTGTTTATGCATTAATTGATTCTTCTGTCCATCTGCCCACTTATATATTTATTTAGTATATATACACTCCATTCATTCACTTATCCCTCCATTCAGTCATCCATTTCCTCACCAGCCATTTATTTATCCACTCCTTCAGTTATTTATTTATTCCATCAGTTCCACATCCATCCATTCATTAATTTACTCATAGTACTGTCATAGCATCCTTCTACTCCACATGTCCCCTCCTCAAGAGGATTTCCCTGATCCCTTTCTAAAATAACACCCAAACTCCTGCCCTCTCTTCCGTCCTCTCCTTTTTCTTTTTTTAATAAAATTTACAATTTTTTAAACATTTTTATTTATTTTTGAGAGACAGAGCATGAGCGGGAGAGGGGCAGAGAGAGAGACACACACAGAATCCGAAGTGGGCTCCAGGCTCCGAGCTGTCAGCACAGGGCCCGATGTGGGGCTCGAACCCACAAACCGTGAGATCATGACCTGAGCTGAAGTTGGACACGTAACCAACTGAGCCACCTAGGTGCCCCTCTTTTTCTTTTTTTTAAAAGATGCAATTCTTTTTTTTTTCTTAATTAATTAATTAATTTCGAGAGAGAGAGTTTGAGAGAGGTTGAGAGAGAGAGAGAGAGAGACAGCATGAGCAGGGGAAGGGCAGGGAGAGAGGAAAGAGAGAATCCAAAGCAGGCTCCACGCCGTCAGCACAGCACCTGATGCGAGGCTCGATCTCACAAACCATGAGATCATGACCTGAGCTGAAATCAAGTCCATTGCTTAACTGACTGAGCTGCCCAGGTTCCTCTTTGCTTTTTTCTTCACGGCACTTACCCCGATTTGCCAGTGTGCTCTATAATTATGTGTTCACTTGTTCAGTCTATCACCAGGGCATATTCATTTCTTCAGCGAGAATTTGCTGAGTATCTACTGTGTGCCAGGCTCTTTTATAAGCACTGGGAACACAGCAGGGGATAAGACAGACAAAAATTCCCACCAGCACGGAGCTGCCATTCCAGTTGGGGGCATCAGACAATGATGAATGTAATAAGTAAATCACTGGCACGTTGGAGGATGCTGAGTGCTGTGGTTCAAACAAAACAAAACAAAACAAAACAAAAACAAAAGGTGAGCAGGTGAGGGGCATCAGGAGTCCAGGAGACAAGGCTCTCAGAAAAGCCCTTATGGAAAAGGTGATATCTGAACAGAGACTAGAAAAAGATGAGGCAGTCAAAGGGTTATCTAGGGGAAGAGCATTACAGTAGCGAGAATGGCATGTGCAAAGGTCCTGGGGCACGGCTGAGTCTGGTATATTTGAGAAGCGTCAAGGAGGCCAGCACGGCTAGAGCAGAGAAGTGGGGAGACGGCAGGAAATGAGGTCGGAGAGGGGACAAAGCGGGCCAGAGGGTGTAGGGGCCCGCGGGACCCCATGAAGACTTTGCCTTAACTGAGTGAGACTGGTGCCGGGGGTGGACTCCGAGCAGAGGAAGGATAGGCTCTCACTTAGGTGTGAGCAGTTTCCCTCCACCTGCGTGTAGGAGTAGATGAATATCTGAGTTCTGTGAGGGCTGGGATTATGTCTCTGTAACCTCCACCCCTTCAGCTTCCAGAACAGGGGTCTGCAGACTATGGCCCACAGGTCAAACCCTCCCACCTCCTGTCTACGGAAACAAAGTTTTAGGGAAACACAGCCACACGTATAATTTACATATAATCCATGGCTGTTTACCTGCTCCAAGGGCAAGCAGAGTTTGTACAGCAGAGGCCATGTGGCCCTGGGAGCTGAAAGTATTTACTGCCCGGCCCTGTACAGAAGATGTTTGCTGACCCCTTGTTCAGAACAGGCCCGACACGTAGTAGGCACTCAATAAATATTTGTTGTCACGGAACTGAACCCTTCACTTATCTGGAGCTGTCAGCTTTCTCTTGTCTCGGAGCCAGTTCCAGCCCTGAGTCACATGCGAGAAAAGAACAGCCTGGCAACCAAAAATAAAATACTAGAATCATTCAGCTCGTTACCACAGAGAGACAACGCGCAGGGAGGATCACAGTCGGGACCCGCAGTGAAATTTAACATGCTCTTTGTCCCTGTCTTTGTCTCTGTTAAGACTTGGGACGCCTTCAGCCCCGCCAGGCATGGGAGCTGCTCTCCTAACTTTTTTTTCTGGCTCAGTCAGTAGAGCATGTGACTCTTGATCTCGGGGTTGTGAGTTCGAGCCCCACGTTGGCTGTAGAGATTTAAACATAAAATCTAAAAAAAAAAAAAAAAGAATCCTCCCAGAATCTCTTCCACAGAGCAGCCCCTGCCTGGTTCTCCTGTCTCCTCTCCTCTCAGCTCCAACATTTTATTTTTGTATACAAACTTGGCTCCCCGATGGCTTTGATCCCACACCTGTGCTGCCCGTGCCTCAGATTCTGCATAACAAGGTCATTAGGAGTTAAGAATAACGAGGTCTGTGCTAGCTCGAGGGAATCCCTCTCTGCCTCTGGGGGCTCAGAATGCTCCCCCATTCCCGTCTCCTTTCTCCCTGATACATCCATCCCGATAGTCCGTCCACCCCGATTTTCTGAGTTCCCTCTCTATTACAGCTTATGCTGCACCCACAGAGGAGTCAGACCTGGCCCCTGACAGCTTTGGGCTCACAACTTAATGGGGACGATTCCCGTGCCTGGGGTGAAGAGATGGGTGGATGGTGGAGATGCCTTGACCGCCAAGAGAATGAGTTTGGGGCTTTATCCTGAGGACCTTCAGTAGCCGACTTCGGATAGAGGACAGATGGAGGGCTTTGAACTGGTTTCCCGGGTCTCAGTCACTCTCTGGTGGTTTCATGCAGTGATCCACATTCCCTGCTTTGGAGCCAGACTGCCTGGGTTCAAATCTGGGCTCTGATGCTTTCTAGCTGTGCAAACTTGGGCAGCTTTCTCTCAGTGTCCTCATCTGTAAAATGGGCGTGACACTAGTACCTACCCCTTGGAGTTCAAGACTCATAAAGGGGGTAGCACCGTGCCTGGAAAACAGTAAGTGCTAGATATCTAACCCCAAACGATTAAAGTGCTTAGCACAGTCATCCGTCTCATAGAACACCCTCAGCAAAAGGAAGCTCAATATCACCCGTCATCGATATCATCAGTTACCCCATAGACTGAGCAGAAGTAATGACGTCTCCTGCTTCCCCCTCGGTGGGAATGATGACATCACCAGTTGCCAAGTAGATTTAACCCTAGCCGGCACCGATGACATCACCAGTTACCAGGCAGAGTGTGGCTAGAACGGGGGCGTGCCAGAGCCTTCTTTCCTGTTTGAATTTCTGTTGTGTCCTAGTTCACACACTCTTCCCTGGTGCCCTCAAGGACATGGGATTTCATGGGCTTTAGCCTTAGTTTTCTATCAGTCCAATGAGGATAATAAAAGTATCCATTTCACAGAATTGTTGAGAGAATCCAATGAGTTAATACACACAAAGGGCGCAATGTCTGGCCTACAGTTGGCACTCAATAAAGAGCAGCTCGTGTTATATATATATTTTTAAGTTTATCCATTTATTTTGAGAGAGGGAGAACAAGCATGAGTGGGGGAGAGGCAGGGAGAGAGGAGAGAGTGAGATTCCCAAGCAGGCCCCACACTGCCAGTGCTGAGTCCCATGCGGGGCTTGAACTCACAAACTGTGAGATCACAACCCGAGCCGAAGTCGGATGCTTGACCGCCTGAGCCGCCTGGGCGCCCCCAGCTCCCGTTATCTTCACTGCAGGAGGCTTTCATGGAGAACACTTCGGTCGGAGTAACAGGGGTCTCAGCTCTGTCTTGGTTAGCCGCACAGACAGGGGTCTCAGCTCTGTCTTGGTTAGCCGCACAGACTCAGGGGTCTGATCTCCTGCGATCTAAGCCCAGATCTGCCACCGGGAGCAGCCAGGGGACCCTAGGCATGTTGCTGGCCTGTGCAGTGGGGTAATGACAGTGCCAACCTCACAGGACCCGGATGAGGATGCACTGAGATAATGGTGGGCACATTCCCCGCACGCAATCAGGCCTTAGACATGTGAGCTGTATTATCAGCTCGGGGCCCTCGGAAAAGTCCTTCCCTCCCTGGAATTCAGTTTCTCTGTCTGCAAAGAGTAGTCAGTGAACACAGCAATGTCAAAGCTTCTTGCCCACGAGGGCTCGCCTTGCTGGGCAAATGCAGTGGAGACGGACGCTTGCACCTGTTTCTGCCCCCAACCCAACTCCATCTCTCTCCTCCTGTGTCTTTGCTCCCCATCTCTTACCTCTCAACCTTTCCCTTTCTCTGGCTTCTTTCCCTTATGGTAGACTTTCTCTAGCTGCGTTGTTTCTGTCCTGCATGCTATCAGAAGGGTTTGTAGGGCAACAGATCACAACTCTCATAATAATCATTGTTTATTCAGCCTTTCCCTGATGTCTGGTCCACAGTAAGCTCTTTGCACGCATTAACTCATTCATATAATACAAGGATTTGTTACTATTGACTCAACAGAAACTCACTGAGTGCCTACTGTGTGCCTGGCCCTGACGATCCAGCACTGAACAAAACAAAGATCCTTGCCCTCTCGGGACCTATATTCTAGTGAGGAGACAAGATGATAAATAGATAAGGACATAAATACTTCCAGCGCTTCGAGGAAAAACAAAGCAAGGTCAGGGGAGAGAGTGATGAGGGGGATCAGTTTATACAGAATGGTCAGGACAGGCCTTCCAGAGCAGATGACATTGGAGGAGAGCTGGCAATAGGAGAGGCAGACAGCCATGCAGAATCTGGGGGAAAAGAGTTCCTGATGGAAGACACGGCAAATGCAAAGGCCCTGAGGCAGGACCACGCATAAGGAGTGTGCATAGAATTGAGGAACACCCAGGAGGCCAGTGCCACCGGAGAGGAGTGACAGGGAGAGGAAAGGGAGATGAGATCAGACAGAGCCCCAGGGAACACATCACCCAGTGAGCCACGGCGAGAACGGCTTTTGCTTTGAGATGGAGCCACGAAGCACACGTTTCTGAGCAGAGGAGGGGTGCCGTCTGAATAGAGCTCGACAGGATCCCATTGGCAGTAGTCTGTGTGTGTGTGCGTGTGTGTGATTGGGGGGGGGTGGGCAAGAGCAGAGGCAGGGAGACATCATCCCATTTTACAGATGCAGAAATCAGGAACTTCAAAAAAAAAAAAAAAAAAAAAAGCCGGCAACAGGGCCAAGCCCACACAGCTGTTGAACAGCGGAGCCAGGCTGACTGGTGCTTGGATCATAGGCAGGCCCCTGCTGCCACCCTAGCTGCTCACTCCTCCTGGAGTCTCAGTGCACACCTGTGAAATGGGGACACTGCTCAAAAACCAATGGTCCAGGGCTCCCCCGCAACAGGCTGGCTTCAGTCGCGGGCTCCACCTTGTGGGTTCGCCGGGCCTTTGCTTTGTGACCTTGGGAACTCACCTGCCTCTCCCTGAGCCTCAGTTTTCCCATCTGTAAATTGGGAAGCATTAACCACCATTTGGCTGTAGCATGGTGATTAATTAAGAACACAAGTGCTGGGGACGTCTGGGTGACTCCCTCTCTTGGTTTCCGCTCACCTCACGATCTCATTGTTCGTGAGTTCGAGCCTGGCATCCGGGTCTGCGCCGATAGCGGGAGCCTGCTTGGGATTCTCTCTCTCCCTCTCTCTTTGCCCCTCTCCCACTCGTTCTTTCTCTCTCACTGTCTCTCTCAAAATAAATACACATTAAAAAAAAAAAAAAGAACACAAGTTCTGGAGTCAGATTTGGCGGGATCAGAGTCCTTGCTCTGCCACTTGCCAGCTGCACGACTTTCGGCAATTAACACCCTCTTTCTAAGCTTGGGTTTACCTCATCTGGAAGATGAAGATCTTAATTCCAAGCAGTAGTTGTAAGGATTAAATGAGATCATGCAGGTAAAGCGCTTAGCACAGCTCCTGGCATACATCGGACACTCAATAAATGATCATTATTATTCCTGACGGTATCGCCCACACCTCCCTGGTGGGTGAGAGCCTGGGAGAGTGCCTGGTACGTGGTGGGGATTCGACAACAGTGAATTCTCTCTCCTGTCTCTCCTGCCCGCCGGCTCCCGGGGGACCCAGGCATTCCGGCCTCCAGCCGCCAACCCCCCCTACGCCAACTCTCACAAAGGCCCCCATTCATGCAGCGCGTACAAAGCGGCGCATTCACCCGTATCCCTTGGGCCTCCCGCCCCCAGCCGCCCCCCACAGATCGCCATTGGTCGCCTTCCCTGCCCGTCAGGCCTGGGGTCCTGCCCACGACCGCGCCGCCTGGCTCCGCACTCCAGCGCCCTTCTTTTCCCACGGCTGGCACACTCCGACAACTTCTGATTGGCCCGGTCAGCCAGCCGCTCCTCTTGATTGGCGGGAGCGTCCCCTACGGGCGGGGCCGTAGCTTGTCGCAGCGGGCGCCGATTGGCCCCAGCTGCGCTCGTGTGGGCGGGGCTTTCCTGGCGGGCCCGCCCCTCTTTCTCCCCAGGCCGAAGCCTCGGACGGCCCTGGAAGCCGGTGAGTGCCCGGGGCCCGCTGCCCGCCGGAGGCGGCGGAGCGGGGCTGGGCCCGGGGAGGCTGGAGCCTAGGGGCTTCGGATACGGGCCCCGAAGGCGGTGCGGGCGGCGGGGGAGAGGCGGTGACGCGGCCACTCACCTTGGGCGCGCAGCGGGACGGTGGGGGGGGGGGGGGGGGGGGGGGGGGGGGGGGGGGGGAGTCTACACTCCCCTCGCCCCCAACTCGAGTTCCTACTATGTGTAAGGCCGGGTCTGGGTCCTCGCTGGAGGCTCCAGGCCTATTCCGCAGGAGGGGAAACTGAGGCTCGCTTAGGGACCTTGGACGCTCTAATACCTGAGTCATCGCCTTCACTCCTCCGCCCCCAGATGACAGTGTCTCTGTTTTCACGTGTAAAATCTGCGGACCAGAGGCAGGGGTCATGACTGGCAGAGGCAGAGGGGTAGGGAAAGACATACTTGAGCACTTATGATGTACTTGGACGCTTTTATTTTTTACAACTAAAAAATTATAGTAACTCGAGATGGGTTATATTGTACCCATTTTACAGGGAGGGAAAACTGAAGGTGGACAGAGGCGGTGATTGCACGGAGAAGGGTTAAGAATAACACTTTGGGGGCGCCTGGGTGGCGCAGTCGGTTAAGCGTCCGACTTCAGCCAGGTCACCATCTCGCGGTCCGTGAGTTCGAGCCCCGCGTCAGGCTCTGGGCTGATGGCTCGGAGCCTGGAGCCTGTTTCCGATGCTGTGTCTCCCTCTCTCTCTGCCCCTCCCCCGTTCATGCTCTGTCTCTCTCTGTCCCAACAATAAATAAACATTGAAAAAAAAAAAAAAAAGAATAACACTTTGGAGGCCAACTGTGTGCCGGGCCCCTTAACCTTTTTAATCTCATAGTAGTCCCCTAAGGAAGGCTGTGGTCCCTATGGCGTAGATGGGGAAGCAGGTTCAAGAGATTTCACCAACGAGGAGGAAGACATTGATCTCTGACAGTACCCACTACCCGTTCTCTCCAAATCCCTCTTGAGAAAGAAAGAAAACGGGTGAGCTTGAGTCCCAACTCTCCCTCTGTGTGACTGTGTGACCTTCCTCGCGTTACTTCCCTTCTCCGTGCCTCGATTTCCCCATTGGACAAATGAGGATCCTGAGCGTCCCTATTGTATTTTTTTTTTAATTTTTAAAATGTTATTTATTTATTTATTTTGAGAGAGACAGTGCAAGTGGGGGAGGGGCAGAGAGATAGGGAGGCACAGAATCCGAAGCAGGTTCCAGGCTCCAAGCTGTCAGCATAGAGCCCAACGCAGGGCTTGAACTCACAAACCGTGAGATCGTGCGTGACCGGAGCCAAAGTCAGACGCTTAACCGACTGAGCCACCCAGGCGCCCCGCTATCGTATTGGTTTTTGAGATCATTCTATGAATTAAAACTCGGAGAGATGTTCTGAGAGCAGAAAAACACCGGCGCAGAGTAGATGCGCTTACCACTATTGAGTCCTCCTTTCGCCCACGAGAAGAAAGGAGCTCCGGAGGTCGGAGTAACACCGTGGTCTTCTTCGATACACCTAGTCCTCTCTGTGGATTGTGTTGTCCGGGGTTGGGGAAACGGAGGCTCAGAAAGATTAAATGTTGTCGTGAGGCACTGCTTGATTAAACACTGGGCCGGGGGCATTTTCTCCCACATCATCTTATTTCATTGGCCACAATTCACAGAGAGGAAAGCGGAGGTCCAGGTAGCTTGAGCGGGATTCGAACCTCGGAGGCTTCTCCGCCCCACCGGCCCTTGACTTTTGCCGGCCAGGAGGAGGAGGGGCGCACGGTGCCGCCGCCGCGGCCGCCGCCGCCCACCTGGCAACAATCTCATCTCCGCCTCCTCTTCCCTCCCACCTCCCCCCCCCCCCCCCCCCCCCCCCCCCCCCCAGTGAAAGGCCCTGCAGCTCCAGGACCCGCCCCCTTCCCAGCCGGGCAGGTGCTGGGTGACATCAGAGCCGGGCTCCCTCCGGGTGACGCGACGTGGCCCCGCCCCGCGCTGGACCGCGGAGGTAGTTGCACCTGAGAGCTCAAGCGGCCTGGGGATTCCCGTGCCCCCTCCCCATCTTCCTGATTCCCGCACCGGCCCCGCACCGGCCGGCGGCCCCAGGTAGCCCAGAGGACCCGGGGGTTGAAGGGGCGGCCACAAGGGCGCTTGGGTCTCGGGGAAATGGGGGTTGGGCGCTCGGATTCCTGGATCAGAGGAGGGGAGTTGGGGGCCAGGAATCCCGGGTCTGAGTGAGGACAGCACTGGGAACTGGACTCCTAGATCTTGAGGGAGAAAGGCACTGGGGCCAGGAGCACTGAGTCTGGGGACCTGGACTCCTAGTCTTAAGGAAGGAGGGGCCTGGGGGCTCGGATTCCTGGGTCTGAGGGGGGAGCTGCTGGGGCCCAGACTCCTGGGTCTGTGGGAGGAGGGGGCTGGGAGTCCAGACTCCTGGGTCTGGGGGAGGAAGGGGCTGGGGGCCCGGACCCCTGGGTCTGAGGGAGGAGGGGGCTGGGGGCCCGGACCCCTGGGTCTGAGGGAGGAGGGCTGGGGGCCCGGATTTCCGGGTCTGGCAATGAGGGTACTCCAAAACTATCACTAGGCTGAGGTCAGAGGGCTGGATGCCAAGGGCCCAGCCCCTGCCCCAGGGGCGGATACCTGGCTCCTTTTCCTTTTCCAGCCCAGCAGTCTTTGCCCCTCCCAGGGCAGGTGAAAGCACCTGCCTTGGTGACAGTAATGAGCCCTGGCAAAGGTGTTCCTGCCGGCTCACGAGGGCGGGGCTGCCGGAGGGGCTCGGCCATTCCGAGCCAAGGCCAGCCGGCATGCCTCACCGGGGCTGTTGTCGGGGCTCAGAATTTGGATGTCCCATCATCCTCACCTCTAGCCTGGCTGCAGTGAGGTGAGGGGCCCCCGGGCTCATGGGTCCCAGGGAGGAAGGACTGGGGGCCCAGACTCCTGGCTGTAGGGAGGGGAGGCCTAGGACTGGAGGATTACAAAAACTCCCAAACCTTTCCTGGTCAAAGGTCGCAGATGGGAGGGAGCAGTGGGTGGGTGGGGTAGGGTGAAGGTAGGGGCAAAGTCCCAGGGATGGGACTTGGCTCTGGGTGGATCAGGGCCTCACCAGAGGCCCGGGATTAGCCTTGGCAATTGGGGGGTCTGTGGCGTGGAGTGTGGTAGAACCCCGCTGCTTGACTGTGGGGACCCTTGGTTTGAGGCCTGAGAGCATCAGGCCCGAGGAGTGTGTGTGTGTGTGTGGGGGGGGGGGTTCCGGGTGATGGGGCGCCCAGGTGGTGGCTCAGTTGGTGGAGCGTCCGACTCCTGATTTGGGCTCAGGTCATGATCCCAGGGTCGTGGGATTGAGTCCCGTGTTGAGCTCCGTGCTGAGCATGGCTTTAAGATTCTCTCTCTCCCTCTGCCCCTCTTCCCCACTCTTGCAATCTTCCTCTCTCTCTCAAAAAAAAAAAAAAAAAAGGAATTGGCCGTTTGGAGGGACTTCTCCAGGGGAATGTTGGAGGTGGGGGGCCTGATGGGCAGAGGCAGAAACACTGAGATGGGGAGACAAATGCTCGTGAATTCCGGTGACTGGAGTGGCGGTGACTGGAGTGGCGGGGCAGTGATGCGGGCGTTTGAGGTGGCGCCAGGGCAGAGAAGAGGCAGACGTCTTCAGGGACAGGGAGGGTGTTTTTCCCGACTGGTGCTTAGACCGCCCCGGAATTGCTGTGGTCTATTCACCGCTGATCTGTGTGCCCTTTGAGGGCAGGGAGGGGTCTAGCACGTTCTGGCTCACCCAGTGTCTTCACCAGGGCTCATCGGCTCATGGCTCACACTGGCTGCAGAAGCTCCTTAAGGCAGGGCCCCATGGGAAGCATCTCTGGGTCCCCAGACAGCCTCAGGGAATGTTGAGTGAATGGAGAAGTGAATGAATGGGGCCTCTCTCCCCATCCTAAAGAAAAGGAAGCCGCGTTGCCAGGAAGC